>NW_025336043.1:663718-704531 GCF_004798865.1 Varanus komodoensis
GGGGGGGGGAGGGGAGGGGAGGGGGAGGGGCCGGCGGGGCGGGCTGCGCTGCGCTGCGCTGCGCTGCGCCGCGCGTGGGCCGCGGGGGTGGGCGCTGCGCCGGGGCTCCTGCCCCGCCGCCCGTCCTTCTGCCGCGCTTTTGTTGCAGCCGCGCGCGGGGCAGCCCGTGCACCCGACCCCCCCAAACTCCGGTCGGTTGGGCTGAGGCCCAAGGTCATTCAAGGAGCCGTGCCGCCCCGTGGGGGGTTGGAAGCCCGGTTTCCCGGCAGGGTCCGGAGGGACCTGTCCGTGGCCGAGCGGACGCGCGAAGCCCGGGGCTCCTTGAAACGGAGCTGCGTCCCTCCTCTTTGACTCCCCTTCGCCCCTGTGCATGCGGAGTCCTTAATGTCATCGGTTAACCAGTTGGCTGAGATTTGGGGGCAGTGGTTGACCCACTTGGCTCCGGCAGTGCTTTGGGCTGGTGTGGTGCGGAGGATAGTAAAACGGTGCTTTTAGCAGGCCTGCTGAATTCTGGACGAACTTTCCAAAGTGCTGGGCTTTAATCAGAAATGGGAGTTGATAGCTCTTGAGTTGGTTTATAAATTTACTGGTTATTTATTTCTGTTTGTTTGTTTATATAACTTAGTATGTGTGGCATGCTTTGTAGAGGGCAAACCTTGAGAACTTGGCAATCTGCTATTTGACACAGGGGAAATGGGGAGGGGGTGAGAGAAGTGGGGGCAGGAGTAAATCAGAGAAGGAATATGGCAAATAAAACATGGGATAAGCGGCTGAGCCAGTGTCTTTAAGGAAAAGGTGGGTCTTGGGGAGGGATTAGATTCTAGTTTCCAGGCAGAAGTGACATCTTGCCTTAGTATGCAGGTATGGTACCAGCTTGAGTACTCTATTTCCTGAGAAGTTTTCAGATCCATTTATATATGCTAATTATTGTTATTTTGTATTGGAAACATATTTGTCTATTTCCTTATTCATAAGGTGGGAATATATTGAAAAGGGCTAGTGCTGTATGATTCAATTACTTGGTAATGCAAAATCCATACCCAGAAGCTACTAGTTAAATTTCATGATAGACCTGAGTGAAGTATGCTAGCTGTTAAATCTTTTCTTTACAGGAAGTGTGAAGTCACCAAGTTATGGTAGTGCCTTAATGTTGTACATAGGTGACAGGAATGCATACCCTTGTATTTCACCTTTCTGATCTTTAATTAGGGTTAGCGTTAGTACGAGTACATTTTGGGACTGCTCATTCAACCCACATTGAGGCTGAGGCACATCTGGAGTAAGTACAACTGCCATGTTTAATATAGAAGCCCAACTCAGGGGTTGTTGTGTGTGAATCTGGATTATGTGGGGATTCGCCTTCACATAATTTATGGTCTGTTTTAGGGTTCTGCAAGATTCAAGGGTTGCTTAACCCTTGCATAACAGTTCCCAGGTAGGGGTTTCCTGGCATCTGCAGGTGTTGCAGCTTGTTATCATTTCAGATAGATAATTTTTAAGGTTTTAATTTTGTGAACCACCAAGAGAGTTTTTGTTGCTGGATGGTATACAAATTAGAATAATTTGTATCTACTACATAAAGCTTGAAAGAGAGAGACCTTTTTCTTGTGCCTTTTGAAGCTTAGGAAATTATTTCTGTTGTGGTGGTTTTGAAACACTGAATTTTAAGAAACAGGACTGGCTTCCCATTCTTCAATTCAGAATTTTTAAGTGAAGATAAAATGAATATTCTCTCTTGGTAACTTTATTTAAAAAGTTGCCACTCTGTGGAATAGTGTAGTTTTGATGTGGCCAAATATTATAATTGACAGGATGGGTGTGATGTTATATTTTCAGTTTTATATATATATGGGTGTGATGTTTTATATACACACACACACACACACACACACATATATATATATATATATACATATATCGCTTTGTTTTTATGCATTTCATGTATATTTTTGTTGTTCGTTCTTTATCTAGCATCTCATGACATGAAGGGTGTAATCACGTGCCTTCTGTCCTGGTTGCATGTAAGCCTCCCACCTCAGAGGCTTAAGTGCATGATGCAAGACATGCCAGTGGAAACCTTTGCTGTCAGCATACCTTGTGCCATGTATTTCATCTAGATGTTCATTTTCAGGCATCTCAATGAAGCACCGAGGAGGGGAGGGGAGGGGAGGAGGCTTGGATGCCGTCTGGATCTTGGGTGAACCACTGGCCATGGGCTCTTGCCCCCCCCCCCACCCCCCTTTCCTTCTCCCCAAAGCCGGTTTGTGACCGCAGAGAGGCAGCTGACATGGTACTTTCTGTCCCTGCTGCAGGGGATCAGTGGGTGGGTGGACTGGAGGCTCAGTTTCCAGAGTCCCAGCTATCTGGCCACACGACCCTGGGACTCCAAATAACCCAAAAGATGTCAGGAAACCATAGAATTATGCATTATTATGGCATTTGAACATGATGGCCAATCAATTTGTGAGAGAGTCTCTTTGTATTTTGGTAGGTATCTGCAGGACCCTGACTGAAGTGCATGATTGGTGGGTGCTTTAGGACAGTAAATGCATTTCTTAGGCAGACATTATTTCTGCTTAAAAAATTAAAAATGCGTGCCATATTAATTAGAATACTGTTCATTTGCTGCTGAGTATGCATAAACATTCCCAACTTCATCTTTAATTTGTCATATTCAGCAGCTCAGCATCACTACATTTTCCATGTGCCCAAGCAGCACAGTTTTGTTCTTCTTTGGTCTAGGCCTAGAAAAACATTTCAGCATCCCCAAAACTGGGGCGCAAAAGTTCTGTGAGTGACTTTTCCCAAGTAGGCGGCCTTGAATGTTCTGTTACATAAAAATCCTGATGTTAGTTAGAATCTCTGTGTTGTCATTTTTGTTGAATGGCATTTTCAGTCACAGCACAGGCAGAGTAACATCTCAGGAGGCCGCAGTTTGAAAAGTGGAGTAACTTTATGTCAGATGAAGATCGTGAAACACTGAAAATGTGGAAATACATTTCACATTGCTCTTGTTAAATCTGACCTATATGTGGGAGATGTGGTGCTTCAAGATTTAAGGCTTTGCAACGGGCCGCTTTTCTTTCTTTTCCCTCCAATTGTGGGATTGTCTTTGCTGTTCACTGACTCTGGATGTCATGTTGAGGGGTAAACAGTTGGGGTCTGCTTCCTAGCTCGAAGCCAGCGTAGCCCCAGTCCAAACCACTCTTTCCTTGTTACGCACTTCAGTTTCCCATCAATCAGAACACAGGGAAAAGAAAGAAGGTATATAAGAAGAAAATGCTGGTAGAGCTTTCTCTGCAGTTAATGTGGCAGAGAAGGGATTAAAGAAGCTTTTGCCATATCCCCCCATCACATGGTGAATAGATAAAGTGCAAGCGCCTGCGCCCTGTGTCCCATTGTGGGTGGGAGTGTCCCAGTGGGTAGAGCCAATGTTTCCCGCCCTTCAACCCTTTCCTTAGTATAAAGTAAAAATAAAATAGTATAAAATATGGTCCCTGCTAATACTTAGTTACTGATCATGAATCATCAGGGATCTCTCAGTCTGAATTCCTTCCAAAGTCTGGTCTGTATTGACATCAGTTTGGGCCTTTTATCTATTTTGGTTTTTTGCTGTGATATTATTCATATTTATAAGTTTGTACAGGATGCTTTATGACCTTTTGTAGGACTTCCAAAATAGTGTACAAGACATAATAAAAATATCCAAATATAAAATAATTGATAGTGAACACCAAAGTTCTGGTAACACCAATTTGGTAATAGCCTTGGGCTTGAAAATCTTTGAAAGAAGCTAGGAGGAAGGGGTCTCCAGGGTCTCCATCGGTTTCCTGAGGACTGGGGCCTACATGCTGCCACCAAGAATATTCTGGCCTGCATCCTCTTCTTATGCACCTGAGGATTTAGTGGCAGCATGCAGAACAAACCCTTCCCTTCTGGGTGAGTGGAAACATGCAGAAATAGCCAGTTCTTTAAATACCCTTGGCCAAAACCATATAGGGTGGTATAAGTGACCATCAGAACTTTCAGCTAGACTCAGAAACATGCAGATTGAATAGGAAGAACGCAACTCACCTCAGTTGATCCCCCCCACCCCCCGCATCAGCAGCATAGCGGAGCATTCTGAACCAAGGACAGTAACCTAGAATTCTTTAAAAAAAACATCCCAGTGTGGTGCACATTGCAATAGTTCAGCTTCCATGTAACTAAGCGTGTGTGATGGTGATAGTCTGGAGCACTGAGGAAGAATGCTGTGTTGTAATGGATTCTCTGCCATACTCAACACTTTTATATACATTCTTCTCTTGAACTGTTAACATAAACATACTTACATATTCAAATGGGAAAATAAAACACATACAGAATTCTCACAACTCTTGTACATGTAATCCGCATTTGACTTTTAGAATTGAATTCAGTTAAATTCTTCTTTTCTAGGTGGAGAGCCATGCTTTCTTGTCATTATTTATAGATATCTCTCTAGGCCTTCAAAGCAGCTCGCATAATAAAAGCAAGTAAAAACCAACCATCGCAGTATTAAAATACAGTGATTACATTGTTCCATATGCTACAGCTCGGGTTATTTGGAAGAAATGGCATGCATTCTTTGCTGGATATAATGCTAAACTGTGGTCTAGTATAACATGAGTGAGTCTTAGGCTCATGTGATCTCCACTTTCCTTGGTGATGAAGAGATCAGAAGCTTTCACTTCCAGTTTTAACTAATTGCAGCATAGCATTGTATCTGAACACAAACAGTCTTTAGTTTTACGTATGGCTTAATGAAAGAAGCCAACCTCAAATTGTGATTTATGAAATTGGCTTTTTCAATAAACCATAGTTAAGATTAACCTCAGTTTAAGGGTTTGATGTAATGCTAAATTGTGGCTAATTGAAAATGGAAGGAAGCTTTTCCAATCTTGCAGCTGCATCAGATGCATGAGCCTGATAATTTTTCATGTAACAAGTAAGGGCTTTATATGCCTACTTGGAAAAATAGGTTCTTTCCGTAAGAATATTGTTACGACATAATTGCTGTTTACTTTTATAGCTTTGGATTTGTTAATAAAATGTGTCTTCCCCTCTAATCCTCCCTATGCTGTGTTTCATACATAAGAACACTTCTTTGAAAGTAATTCTTATTTATGTCTAATGTGCTTCCAAGGAAATCTTTAGTATCAGAAGAAAACCATGTATAAATTGTACAACAATGACTTCGATTTTTGTGTGAATCTCCATTTGGCAAGAATGTTTATATTGTATTCAGCACACTGACTTGGAAATAAGTTTCAGTGAAATTGATGGGGTCTGCTTCCAAGTAAATATATTTTGGATTAGAATTGCTGCTTTCTTCTGGGCGAGTTTGCACTTCTGTTTCTCTTAGTTTTCTACAGAATGACATAATTAGGGACAAAACTCAAGATGTTATAAAATGTATGAACAGTGGCCAGAAGAGCAGAGTCAAATCTTTATTGAAATACTGTTTGACCTTGGGCAAGTCTCTTCACCTCTCTGTGCCTTGGGACTAGTTCATATAGTATGCTTTTGTTATGGGGAGAAGCCATGCAGAATGCTAATTACAGCATTGACATGTTACAAAAATCAATGTTTTTCTAATAGTTAGAACTGCCCAGAGAGCTTTGGCTGTTGGGCGGTATAGAAATTAAACAAATAAACAACTGTGTGTGAAGTTCAATGATAGCTTTAACTTTGAAGAATGTAATACAGGACAGTTATGCTAGCTTGAGTCCTTTACCAGCCAAGCAGAATTTGCTAGCAAGAGGGCTTTTCCCCTGCACTGCAGTCCCCATTGTGCCCCCACGTCTGTTGTAGAGGGTGGGAGGAGATGGGGGAAATCTCCTTTAGTTACTCTTAGGGGAAGCTCTGCTCATGCAGTGTTGCATTTAAGCCAGCTGAAAAACATTTTTGATTTCTGGATGGATCATTAATCTTTCCTGTCTGTCTGTCTGTCTGTCTATCTCCTGCCTTTTTCCTACAAAGGGCTCAAGGCAGCTTACATCATTCTCCTCCTCCATCTTATCCCCACAACAACAATCCTGTGAGGTAGGCTGGGCTGAGCGTCTGTGACTGGCCCAAAGTCACCCAGTTGGATCCATGGCTGAGCAGGGACTCGAACCCAGATGTCTGAGTCCCAGTCCCGTGCTCTTAACCTCTGCACCACACTGGCTCTCTCTCATTTTCCTCTTGTGTGCTTTCCTAACCAGTTTTGTGATTGGGAAGAAAAAGATGTAACTTAAGAACATATTATTTAGGAAAAATGGAAGCTTCTGGGCCATCATAACTTCTGCCAGGGTCTGTCCTAGCTGATATTTTGCAGGTGGTCTTTCATTTACAGGAGCAAATCCTACATTATTGATTCCATTGTCCATCTCCAAATATACCTTCATAGTATAAAAGTGCTGTCTAATAATAATATCACTGAGACATATGAGGAAGATGCTTAAGATTCCCATAAGCCACCAGGGTTTTATTCACCTGTGGAACTCGCATATTTGCTGGCTGCCATTTTGAATATAAATACCATGACATAAGGTATACCCTGGTGTATTGTGCTGGCAAACCCAAGTGTCATGGGTTGTTAAAGATAACCCTAGAACAACCTATGAGAAATAATTATTTTCATGTCTGCTTCCCACACAGGTGTTTTCACAACTGTGCTAAGGTTCCTAAGATTGTTCACACTAGCCTAGACTGCATCAGTGTATACGTGAATTTAATTTTTCTCTTCAATGTGCATACCTTTGCATTATGATTGTGATTATTACATTACATTTATACCCTGCCTTTCTTCCTCTTGCAAGGAACCTAGAGCAACTTGCACCATTTTATCCTTACAACAATAATCCTGTGAGGTAGGTTAGACTGGAAGTGTGTGCCTGGCCCAGAGTCTCCCAGTGAGCTTCATGGCTGAATGAAGACCTTCTCAGTCCCAGTCCAACACTCTTAACCATCACATTTAGTTACATTGCTCCTTTTTGTAATTTTAATGCCCATTTACCCAGTTTGAAAAGAGTCTTTGGGGGCTTTTGGCAATCCCCTTTTATAACCACCCTAATAATTTTGTGCTTTCTTCAAAATTGGCATCTCCTTCTAACTACAAATTTGGTGCTCATCCCGATATAGATCATTGAGGCATGTCCTTTGTAGCATCCCTTCATTGCTAGAATTGACCACCTATTTCTGTTCTCCATCTCATTTCTTTAATGATCCAGACAAGGACTTGTTGCTCTATCCCATAACTATATTTGCTCACAGCCCCCTTTTTACTCTTGAAAATATGTAATATTCAGTGGGCAGCCTTCATGTGCTTTTCGACACCTTCAAAATTTTTTTAATAATTAGCAAAACAGGACTTCCTTTGCAGAAATCATGTTGATTCTTCTTCAGCAAGACTGATTCTTTCGGTATACTTGGCAATTTTCTCTTTAATTATGCCTTCCATCAATTTACCCAGTTAAGCTAACTGACCTGGAATTTCCTGCATACGCCTTGGCCACAGCAGCTGAACCTGGGGACAAGTTGCAGTTTCTTAGAAGATAAGCAATTTCAGGTTTGAGTCCTTTTGGGATTTGAGGTTAATACCTTTTGAGGCCAATAGGTGCAGCCTGGTAGGAGCACCAGGTTGGACAAAGCTAATTGAAGTGCCCAGGACAGAGCTCCACAGCACCCCATTCAGAAGGTCCCTCCAACTTGGAGAGGAACCATTCGTGATCTGCAGTTTCCTAACAAGCTCCAAATCTACTAGTTTTAACGGTTTGCTAACCAGTATCCCACCTTGCTCAAATACTTTGCTTGTAATGAAGATAAATTATTCCTACAGTGTTCTAAGCTAGGAACCAAGTAAAAAACAAAACAGTTGATTAGTATGACAGGATATACAGCCTTCTGATCACTGCATTATTGTCAAGATGCTTTCAGCCTGACTCCTTTAAAATCCATTGTAGTAACTTCCTTTGTATTCAGGCTAGATCGGCTAGGAAACTAGACAAGCAAATCTGCTAGATTCTGCTTTTCTCCCCTCTTGGAAGACCTGGTGACATTTGCCGGTCTCCAGTCCTGTGGTATATCATCTGTTCCCCAAGATTTGTCAAAGGTGATAGAAGTTATAAAATATCTCAACAAGTTGTTTTGACATGCTTGGGTTCAGTTCATTTGCCCACTGAAGAGCTCGCTTCAGTTGCTTAGACATTTACTGTTCAGCTCATTAGTTTTGAAATGCAGTCTTGCTTTTTTCACCAGTCATTTAAGGTAGCCCAACTACTCTGCATTAGCACTGTAGACTTGCCGGCTAATTGTACCAATGCCATACAAATTAAATAAATAAAATAACCAGTCGTGTTAGTTAATGTGAGATTTTGCACAGTCCTTTTTTGAGAGAAGACAGAGACAAAATTGTTACAAATTTGGATGACAGTGATAAAAGTGATTTCATGACTGAAGATTCATCATTTGATGGTAATTATTTAGTGAATTTTGGTAGTGCTTGTAGTTTAGCAGTTACATTACCACTGCTATGAATGGTCATTATTCTTGTTTTGCATACTAGTGCGAACAGACTGTTGTCTCAGGACCACATGGGCCTGCAAAGATGGGTCCTTCAGGTTGCTATGGGTCCCTCCAAATATCCTGGGCTGTATTTAGCTTCCTCAGTCCCCAAGAGATGTTCAGAAACACTTTTCTCTGCCACTGCTAGTAGTGCAGAACATGCAGCCTGTATCTGAATTGCACATTTAACTCCTAGTCCCCGAGCCAAAATCACCTGCCCCCTTATTGTATATATTTGAGCTTTGTATTGAAATATCACAGACAAATTTCATGGCCTTTTGGCCCTGCCAGTTACAGTTTTTCTTTCTGTACCCTCCCTCCTCCATATAATCTTCCTGTTAGGAACCATACTTCATGTACAGTATATCACAGAAGTGAGTACACCCCTCACATTTTGTAAATATTTTATTATATCTTTTCATGTGACAACCCTGAAGAAATGACACTTTGTTACAATGTAAAGTAGTGAGTATACAGCTTGTATAACAGTGTAAATGTGCTGTCCCCTCAAAATAACTCAACACACAGCCATTAATGTCTAAAACGCTGGCAACAAAAGTGAGTACACCCCTAAGTGAAACTGTCCAAATTGGGCCCAAAGTGTTAATATTTTGTGTGGCCACCATTACTTTCCAGCACTGCCTTAACCCTCTTGGGCATGGAGTTCACCAGAGCTTCACAGGTTGCCACTGGAGTCCTCTTCCACTCCTCCATGACGGAGCTGGTGGATGTTAGAGACCTTGCGCTCCTCCACCTTCCGTTTCAGGATGCCCCACAGATGCTCGATAGGGTGTAGGTCTGGAGACGTGCTTGGCCAGTCCATCACCTTTACCCTCAGCTTCTTTAGCAAGGCAGTGGTCGTCTTGGAGGTGTGTTTGGGGTCGTTATCATGTCAGAATACTGCCCTGCGGCCCAGTCTCCGAAGGGAGGGGATCGTGCTCTGCTTCAGTATGTCACAGTACATGTTGGCATTCATGGTTCCCTCAATTAACTGTAGCTCTCCAGTGCTGGCAGCACTCATGCAGCCCCAGACCATGACACTCCCACCACCATGCTTGGCTGTAGGCAAGACACTCTTGTCTTTGTAGTCCTCACCTGGTTGTGGCCACACACGCTTGACACCATCTGAACCAAATAAGTTTATCTTGGTCTCATCAGACCACAGGACATGGTTCCACTAATCCACGTCCTTAGTCTGCTTGTCTTCAGCAAACTGTTTGCGGGCTTTCTTGTGCATCATCTTTAGAAGAGGCTTCCTTCTGGGACGACAGCCCTGCAGACCAGTTTGATGCAGTGTGCGGCGTATGGTCTGAGCACTGACAGGCTGATGCACCGCCCCTGCAACCTCTGCAGCAATGCTGGCAGCACTCATAAGTCCATTTCCCAAAGCCATCCTCTGGATATGACTCTGAGCATGTGCACTCAACTTCTTTTGTCGACCATGGCGAGGCCTGTTCTGAGTGGAACCTGTCCTGTTAAACCGCTGCGTGGTCTTGGCACCGTGCTGCAGCTCAGTTTCAGGGTTATGAATGTTTGGGTTATGAACAACCTGTACTTACTGCCATGTTGGGTATTACGTGAGTGGAGCTGGTTGGAGCTGGGGGGGTCAGACTAGATGGTCCAAGAGACCCCTTCTGACTTGCTCTGTTTCTATAGACGCTATATGACTATCTCTACAGAAAAGCGGTGAATATGTCTAGGGAGCCATGCACATGTTTGGTGACACATCATCCGTGGCATCCTAGTTCCCTAGAGATAACACATCATCCGTGGCATCCTAGTTCCCTAGAGATAACGTATTCACGGCCTTTCATTCTGAAGCATCAGCTCAAGCATTCCCAAGCCAGTGTGTTTCGGAGCACATGTAGGGTGCTCAGTTCTCTGTCGGTTTTTCTTTTAACATTCGCCCTTAGCTACTATAAGGCCATTTATGATGAGAAAAATGGAAATGACTGTTCAAGCAACCCCTGTTTCAAGACAGCAGCTCCAGTGATAACCCACCCCACTCCAGCAGCACAGTTGAACCTTGACTCTCCAGCTCCAGACCCCTCTCCATCTTCAGTTAATGCTAGGCTTAAAGTTACCTCAAGAATATTCCAAACTGTTTCTCTTACTTGTTTTCTACAGTACTGTATACCCACACACACAGATACGAGATTTGCTCTTGTGTGCTTGCACTCTCTCTCCCTCCAGTACCTGTAGGTACCCTATTATTACTGTATTATCGTCATGATTGCAACACTGTATTGTTTTTAAGATGTTTTAGTGAATATGGAAGTGTTTTATAAGCATAGAAGGGTAAGAGACGTATGTATATACTAAATCAAACATTTGGCTTATTCATGTGATCCAACTTAAATACAAATTTGACTTAAGGACATTCTCAGGAACAGAACTGATTTGCAACCTGGGAACCGCTTTTATCTATAGAATTTGCCAGAATTCATAATAGTGCCGCGGTTTGAGAAGTGGAGTTTTTTCATTATTAATAATTTTGCTCTGATTTTCCAGGGTTTTTTAAATAACAAATTTAAAGAAAAATCCTACTTTCTCCCCTCCTACTTCCTCACCCACAGATCACTCCTCCAGATCTCTGGGGTTTGTAGTTCTACATTACATATTTTCACTAAGAGCAAATTAGTTGTTACAGTTGGATTTTTTTTAATGGGGACAAGGAAGGAGGCAAAAAAGAGAGGAAGAAAGAACAGAAAAGAAGAGTGTAAAGATGTGCTAGCTGTAAGCTTTTGCATTTCTATACTGCCCAATATCCAAAGCTTTGTGGACAGTTCACAACACTTAAATGCTAAAAGTACAGAGAAAAGCTTAAAACGGGTTCCAGCATCGCCCTAAGAATTGATAGGTGGACCTAGGACCTTCTAGCCCACCAGCCCCTGAAAAGGAGTTCCATATTAGATTATGAAAAGAGGGCAAATTTCAGGCAATTTTGCATGGTTTCCAAAATCGCCCAGTTGGCTTCATGGCCGAGCGGGGACTGTAAGGAGTAAAAGAATGGTGCTGATGTCAACTGGGATCTGTTTTGTATTATTTGCCGTATTCATAGAAACAGTGCCTCACGTCTCTGTTTCCAGCCTCCGCAAATGTGTGTCTGATGGGCTGAAATGCAGAGTGCTAGACTGACAGGCAACAGCAGCTGCCACTTCTAACACCACTTCCGGACTCCTGTTGATTGATTAACCTCCCAGAACTTCGCTCATGTCTGCAAAAAATAAAAATAAATAAAATAAAGGCATTTGCAGAAAATACATTGGTTGCTACAGGGCAGGCTTTTCTCGAAATGATACGGAACAAGCTGTTAGCAAAGCTATTCATGTTTGGGATGGATTAATTTATTCTGCTGTCTTCTAAAAAGATTGATTTACTCTGTTGTCTGCTAAAGCTTCTGAAAATGTTCAAGCTCTGTATGTGTGCATGTTTGTTAGATTTATATCCTGCCTTTTTTCTTACAAAGAACTCAAAGTGGCTCACACCATTCTCTTCCTCCTCCTCTCAGTCTTATCCCTGCAAAAGCCACTCTTTGAGGTAGGCTGGCTGAGAGTCTGTGATGGGCTCAGAATCACCCCGTTGGCTCCGTGGCTGAGCAGGGACTTGAACCCGGATCGCCTGAGTCCCAGATCTGCACTCTTAAGTGCTACACCACACTGGCTCTCTTACAGCATGGAGCTTTATTCTCTTAGGATCCATTCACCATGTTTTTTCTAATTTACAATGTTTGTATGTCACCCCATAGCATAAAGTTCTCTGGGCAACTTACAATAAACATGAACACGGTTTAAATGAACATTGCATCGGAAGTTATAAACTATGGCAACAAGGCACAGCTCACAATACCCCAAAATTAAACACAGATTGTAAACTGAGAGACCCGGATGACACGAGTTGCTTGGAGGGCCTGGGTGGACAGAAGGTTCTCCCGGCTTTAGAAAAGACGGTCATGATGGCAGCAGGCAACCCCCCCTGCAAAGGCTAACTGGACTCTCACTGCTGGAAAAAGGTTCTCTCAGGTAAAGCTGATTAGTTTCAGTTCTGTTGACCTTTTTCCTCTCATACTTCACCCAAAATCCAGCTTTGTTAATATAAAGGCTTTCTAGTTTTTATCTGCTTTTATTTTTGGTCCACCAAGGACTCTGTGTGTTTCACAGGTCCAGGGAACAGCTGGAGTTTATTTCTATAAAATTGGCCACTGCTTATTTCTGTATCCTGGGAGTCATCCTGAAACCTCCATAGCACGTAGAAGTACAGTGGTACCTTGGCTCACGAACTTAATCCATTCCAGGACTCTGCTCGTGACCCAAACTGGTCGTGAGCCAAATCAACTTTCCCCATAAGGTTCAGTGTAAATAAGGTTAATCCATTCTGTAACCATTTTTTTAATCACAAACATTTGAAGCAAAGTGACAAAGAACAACAAAGATCGCGGCCATACCCCCCCCCCCCCCCCCAACCCACCCCCGTTCCCCGCCCCCGCAAAACCGAGATCGTGGCATAGACAGGCGCGATCATGGGCGTGCTTGGGCAGGGAAGACGGGCACAATCGTCACCTGATGCGGAGTTCAAGACCCGAGGCAATTTTTTCCTGAAATTTCTGTTCACAACCCGATTTGGTCGTGAACTGAGGTGTTTGTGAGCCGAGGTACCACTGTACACCCTAATCGGAGTACTCCCTGCTACATCCCCCCTCAAGTGTGTGACTAAATGCTGACGGCAGGGGTTCACTACCACGCAGTTCCCCCACCTCTTCGCTTTCTTTCTGTCAGACTTGGTGACATGTTCTGAAGAACTCAAAGCTTTACACTCTTGTAACATTCTGGTTGGCCCAATAAATGTGTTGCCCCAATACTTCCTTATGGTCAACGTGATGTCACATTTGTATGGTAGTCACATGTATGCTAATTTAAGTCTTCAGTCTGTGTGGAATAGAAGTGGGAATAGCAGAATGTTCTGCCTGGTGAAGCAAATGTCTGTTAGGAGGCCTGAGAGTAACTGTTGCAAAGACCATTAAGGGAACTGATCACAGAGGCTTGGATGGATGCGAGGACTCCCTGGCAGTGGCCTCTGGCTCAGCTGAATGAACAGGATGGCATCTGCACCACCTGTCGGTAGAGATGTCCAGTCTCCCACTCAGACAATAACTGCATATGCAGTTGCTGTGTATCTTCTATGATTTATTGTAGAAAGGTGCAGGTTCCCCTTCGTACCTTTCACACAGGGTACTGGTAATACCTCTCTGCTAGGCTTTTCCAAAGAAAAGGTGCAGTCCATCTAAAGGCACTTGGAATTTCAAGGGGATTAATAAGCATGTGCTTAACCTTCTACCCTTGGAATCTGTGAGACTTCAAGATGTATAGTTTTATTTATATCTTGCTTTAACAAAACAAAATGAACTTCTGTGCAACATTTGTTACTTGGTAACAGGTCTTCAGGAATAGGTGCTGCTTTTAAATTCACCAGAAGTTAACAGTTACTTCAACACAAATCGATGTGTTCCTTCAAATGGTTACTGAAATTTAAGGACAAAGGTACAACTAGTTGTCACGTTTTTCTCATTTAGATTCTGTCAGTTTATTTGTTTACAGCTGATAGTACTCAGTTGTTTTATTGACACTTTACCTAATTTCAGTGTTTTCAGTTGTCCCAGAAAATCCTTTCATGAGGTAATCCTGTATTTTGTCAAGGTAGAACTTAAAATAAGCTTCATAAATTGAAACTACTTAACTGAAATGCAGGGTTCCTAAAAGGTAATATTTTAGTGGGTTTTGTTAACTTTGCCTAAGTTAGATATCTGTACACAGCTCTGCCTCCCTCCTTGTAGTCACGGAGCAGCTTACAAACATTAGTGGAAGTTCATTTCCTATCTCCCTCCCTCTAGTGTGCCACAGAAACATAATTTTTCCCAGATGGTAAGCTGAGGATCTAACAGGTTGTGACTTGCCCCAGCCATATGGGAAGTATGTAGGAGAGCTAGAAATGGATAGGGGGTGTGTTCAGATAAAAGAGTCACTCACTGAATTAACTTTTTGTGCTTATGGATCAATAGGTATGTAGGTAGGTAGGCAGATAGAATAACATCTTCAATTTGTCCTCCCAGGCATACATGTCCAATTAGATTTTGATTAGGAATTGTGTTTATGTATGCATAGTGGAAATACAGCAAATTAATAAACTGCCTTGGTTCTGCTTGAATTGCTCTGCTCTGCTCTGCATATTCTTTTTATATGAACCAGGCTTGCCAATTCCTGGCTACTGGCTGTAAACGTGTGTAAGTTGTCAGATGTCAATAATTTTTGTTTCTCATTTATTATAGTATGTTCATTCCCATTCTCCTATTTCCATCTCTTTGGTCATCCTGAACTTCTAAAGGAAAAGAACCAGGGAGACCAAATGATGATAGCAGCAATTCTTCTGCTGTCCTGCACGCAAGTGCCTTCCTTGGTGTGTGAATGGACGGAAAGCAATGGCTTGTTAGTGACACAACTTGTCGTTCTCTTGTGGATGTGATACTTTTATTTCTTCCCTGGATGGGCTGGGCTGATGGTAGTGGGTTATTTCCATTTCAGTTTCAGTTGATTGTTCAGTCAGTTTACATAGATCTTTGGGAGGTTCTGGACAAGCATTAGGTGCTGATTCAGTCCTGCTGGCTATGTGCTACCTCTTTTACCGAAGGTGGCATGCCTGCTTGCACTGGTTACTGAGGAGCTTGGGCAGGCAGAGGTCTTGCACTGATCCTGCTCGAGTGATGCGCTGGATCACTGTGTGAATGGAGTGCTGGACTCGGTGGACCTCTGGTCCGAACCAGCGTGGCTTTCCTTATGTTTACAGGTCCGTTGAGACGCATTTGGAATGAGAGCTGAAATTGCCCGTTGCCCGTTCAGAGTCCAGGTGAGAGGCACATTGGCTTCCACTTGAGAGTGGTCCCAGATGATCCATTTTAGATTTCTCCTGTAGGCCTTTTGAGAGTACAGGTCCTATTCCAGAAAACCACTGAAGTGGCCTCAATGAAAATGCATGCTTGGCTTTGAGGTAGAACTGCTGCTTGTCCTGTTGCTCCTTTTATAGATGCCCTGCCTGAATTATAAGATGTCTCAATTATTCATGTCCGTGTATTTTGATCTAGATCTTAGGTCTCAGGTTCTGGAGAATCAAATGGTTGTGTTTTAGTCAGCGGTACTGTAGTTTCTCAGATTCCTAGATGCTACCCTCGGCCTGAGGGAGCTAGAATCTAATTCTGTAGATATTCAGAATATCTTACCTTGCATTGAATTATACTAAATAACACTTGGGGTCTTAATGGGTTTTTTGTTCTTCTTCTCTTCTAGGTTTACATGTGATACCCACAAAAATGAGGCTGAGAACGCGGAAAGCGTCTCAGCAATCAAATCAAAACCACACGC
Organism: Varanus komodoensis; assembly: GCF_004798865.1. Classification (NCBI taxonomy): domain Eukaryota; kingdom Metazoa; phylum Chordata; class Lepidosauria; order Squamata; family Varanidae; genus Varanus; species Varanus komodoensis. Next base: position 679,693 of record NW_025336043.1, read on the forward strand.
AGCGTGCGTTGAGGGTAAAGAGAAAATACTCAGAGGTGGAGGAGAGCTTACCTGTTGGTGGAGGAAAGCCTCAGAAAAATGAAACTGGTTTATTGTCTTCAATAAAAAAGTTCATTAAGGGCAGTACCCCAAAGGTAAGTACGCAGCAACTGCGTCTAATGTTTTGACAGGATTCCAGTATTCTTTTGTTTATGTATTTGCGATATTTTATCTCCCACTTAGGTCAAAATCTTCCCATTATGATTGACAAAAATAAATCCTAAAACTACAATACCTCATAATTTAAAGTGTTTCAAAGCACATTGGTTGCAAACCTATACAGATGACCTAAAAATAATTCAGAAAGGCATTAAAATAAAAGGACAATCAGAAAAGAGTCAGAGAAGAGGTTTGGTAGTGTTCTCTACAAAGGGGTTTCCAAAGACATGGGGCTGCAGCTGGAAAAAAAAAAACCTGTCCCTGGTCCCTGTGAGCTTGATCTCCCCGAATGATCTCACCAGAATTCAGAAACTCTGAAGCTGATTTGGGCTCAGGTAGGCTTCTGTAAGTGCATGTAGTCTTTCAAATAAAGCTCATTTAAGCTTCTAAAGATAAGAATCAGCACTTTAAATTGAGCCCAGAAATAAATTGGCAACCCGCATACCTGCGTCCTAACTCCATTCGCATCTTGATCACTGCACTGTGCCCATTATAGTTTCTGAACTGTTTTTAAAGGCAGCCCCTTATAAAGAACAGCAGAGTGCCCCAGTCTGGAATAACTCTGAATGTGTGTTGAAGGCCACACCTCTTCCCCAGATAGGGTCACCGTCATCAAATCACCCTAAGCTGGTAAAAGCCTCTTGCCGTGGGCAGGACCTGCACATCCACCAGTCATGCCGGATCCAGGAGAATCCCCCCTTGATTCTTCAGGGTCGAGCAGCACCACACAGAGCAGGCTGCCTCCTCCTTTCCAGGTAAACAGTGCACTCCCAGCGCACTGCTTAGACTGAATTTTAGCTTGCTTGTCCACATCCACTCCAGAACTTCCTTGCAAGCTCAGGGATTGCTGCCACTTCCCAGACTTGAAGGAAGCAGAAGGGAGCTCCATGTTGCTTGCACCAAGGAGACGTTTTAGCCCAAATTCTGGAAGTCTTATTTCCATATTTGGGGGAAATGGCTGCATTCAGACATAACATTTGGTGTTACAGGAATGAGCAGGCGTTAAGCTTCGGGTGAGTGTAATCCTAGTGTGTGGGCTTTTGTAAAACAAAGTGCCAAATTATAGCTTGCTGCAAACAGATCAAAAGCTTCAAATCTGTGTGTGCAAGGAGAGTGCCTAGAACTCGCTCGCTCGCTCGCTCGCTTTTTCTTGTTGCTGGAAAAGAGGGTATAAAGGAGAGGAAAGGGAGTGTACAATCCAAATCTTGTTCTTATAAATGCCAAGCCATGAGACATTAATAGGTCTGAATGCAGCTGTGAAAGTGTGAAAGGCATGGTTGTGCCCTTTGGGAGGCTGTGCTTTGGACAGGTTGGTTGTTTGTACAGTGGTGATGGAACAAAGGTAAGAAGTTGCAGTTTCCTTTCAGTATATTCCTTTGATAAGAGAAACAGCAGCATAAAAATCCATTGAGCAAGTTTTTTCCTGCTTATGAGCGAGATATAAATGATTCTGTGGTTTTCAGATTAGCTGCATGAATTGGGAGTCTTTCTTAAAAGTTGGAAATACTTTTAAAGAATATCTGTATGCACACGGTTTCTGATTGGATAAATGGCCAGTGCAATGGCCAAGATGCAAATTGAGTTTGTGCAGATCCCCTCTATCACAGTGTAGATGTTCTGCATTGCATCAGAGGGACTGCTTTCACGAAGGAGATGGGGGATAGCCTTCTTTCTGGGAGGGAGCCTGTAAATATTGGCAGTGTGGTTTAGTGGTCAGAATGTTAGCCTAATCGCAGGGAGACCCACGGTCAAGTCTCTGCTCAGTCTTGGAACTCACAGGGTGCCCTTGGGGCCAGTCTCTGTCTCTCAGTCTAACCTGCCTTACACCTTGGTTGTGAGGATAACGTTGGCAGAGGTGGACCATATCCGGTGTTTCTCAGGTGAAAAGAATAGGAGTGAAATAATACAGAAGAAGCAGATTCCCGGCTTGTGCATTCTGATCTGACAATAAGGGCATGTTCCATGTTGCCACTACCGTCTGGGATGTGAAGAGGAATTGTTCGGTTTAGTTGCTGGTGCAACTAGTTTTTTGATGAAATTTTTTTAGGGTTCAGTAATACATTGTGACATTTTATGATGGCAAACTCAAATATTTGGTTGTAAGCTACTTTGCTGGCCTTTCTAGGCAGGAAAACTGCACCTAAACCAGGAATGAGGAATATATGGCCCTCCAAATGTTGGACTGCAATTCCTGTCATTCCTCACTCTTTACTATGGTGGTGAGGCTGATGGGAGTTGTAGTCCAACATTTGAAGGGTCATGCATTGACCCAGTGCACACACAATAGCAGAAAATTGTTGGTTACTTAGCACTGTGTTTTGACCCAGCTGGAGGTTGAACATTAAAAAGCTTGCAGAATTGCCCAGCATGCTCCCTGGCAATTTGTGGCATAATTAATCTACTGTTTGCCATGGTTACATGTAAACAGTCCCCTTAAGTAAAGTGATTTTTGAAGATTGGCCTTGCTATCAGTGCTGTAGTAAATTTGAGATACATTGTTTTAAGCATGGGCAGTCAACTGCCAGTCCAGACCTTTCTGATAGCCTTTCCCCAGGATTAGGCGATAGAATCAAAGGCAAAAACATTGTAGTCACTGGTCTGCCATTTCCCTGTCTTAAAGGATGAGTAAATATAATGCCCTGTTTAAAGTGCTGCAGATGCTTGGCAACATTTGCCTAATTACCCATACAGCCTGTTGTGCCATCCAAACTCAGGTGGCGTGCCTTGTTTGTGGAGGAAACAGACTTGAAATAACCCATGGCAAATGGTGTCCAGCAGATGCTGCAGCAGAGGCTACTGTCGCTTGCTTACACTGCAGTGATCATGGAGCTAGGTTCCATCCCTCCTCTTGTCACTGATCAGAACTGAAAGTTATTTGTAATTTCCATCCCTAAGAAATTCTTTAATTTAGATGTACAGGATTTAAACTTGAGTCTGTTGGTAACAAAGCCCCAAAATAGCCCTCCTAACAGCACTTTGGGGGTTGCAGGCTGTTTTTCCTTGCTTTAATGTGAGAGACTCGTTTATTTCAGTCTTATATGGAAAAAAAATCCTTTCCAATTCTCCTTTCTTACAAAATGGAGAGGTATAGAAATAAACATTAGGTGCATGAAATTCCACCATTAGTAAGGATCAGAAAAATGGACAGAGAACATGTGTTAGTGACCAAAATACATTTCAAATTTTAATGCTGTGCTTTCTTTTTAAGGATGAAAGAGAACATCCTGCAAAAAAAAGTAGAATTGAGCATGATATAGATGACAGCTTGATTACATCCACTCCTCGAACAGGAGAGAAGCCTAATAAACCCCTCTCCCGGGTTAGGCGGAAAAGCCAAGTGAACGGAGGTTTGTTCATATTTCCCTTCAGTGACTCATACAGAGCCTCTGGGCTTTCTGCTTCCCTGAAATAATCAAGACTTTTGGCGGTGGTTCCTTAGGAGAGCAGGGCTGAACCTATAATAGTAGCCGTGCATTTGGGTCCCCAAACTGCTGTTATCCATCTCCACAGTGTGTTGATTGTGCTTTGTGATATTTTCCCTCAGTGCTGACAGCGAGCACCTGAGGCAGGCTTTTATGCCAATTCTGAGGATGGGAAAGGAAAGTCTTAGCCAAGGTTAATGGCTGATCTTAGGGCTGATCTGCATTTTGCAGCTGGCTCGTGGCCATATCAATACATTGTTCTCTGAATTAGGCCTTGTTAACCAATCACAAGCTGGAAATGGAACTACAGAGCTTGCTCAGCTGTATCATTTCCCATGCGCTAGGTATAGGATAAGCCAGGCCCTCGCCCTTGGCAGACTCACGAATAGTGTCGTGGGTGCCCTCGCAAAATGGCTGCACTGGGGCTGGGGCTTCCCCTGCATAAAGTGGCTGCTGTGGTGGGCACAGCCGGGCACGAGCATGCATGGTCAGGAACGCAAATTGGTGAGCCTGAAAGAAAAGCAACTTTCCCAAGAATATAAACTCATGGTAGAGGTTGGGATTGAACACCGACACACGAGAGCCGCCTTATGAGGTAGATTAGGCTGAGATCAGCAACTGGCCTAAAGTCACCTGGTCACTGTCTTTCTGCCTAACCTACTTTACCAGGTTGTTGTGAGAATAAAATGGAGAGGAAGAGGGTCAAGTACCTCACCTTGGGCTCCTTGGAGGAAAGGCAGAAGTACAGTGGTACCTCGGCTCACGAACGCCTCGGCTCATGAACAAATCGGGTTACGAACAAACATTACTGAACAATTTTGACTTGGGTTGCAAACACCGCTTTGGTGGAGACCGAGATAGAGCCATCTACCCCCCCGCTGCCCAATGGGGAGATGCCCACGATCGCAGTTGCTTTCGTGCAGGGAAGGCGTCCGTGATCAGAGGCGCGCTGCTGCAGGAAAGACGGGAGCAGCAAAGCAGAGCCGCGGGGGAGACGGCCGAGATTCCGGCTGGCTGGCTGGCTGGCTGGCTGTATGTATTTATTTATTTATAACATTTCTGTGCTGCCCCCATCGCAACAAAGCCTCGGGGTGGCTCACAAAGAATACGTAAATACATACAGAAATAATGATAATATAACAATTTTAAAAAATCATTTTTTAAATCAGAAAAATGTGAAGCAAAGTGCCCTTCCTGCAGGAGTGCGCCTCTGATCAGGCACGCCTTCCCTGCACGAACGGAACTGCGACCGCGGCCGTCCCCCCACCCCCAGTGCTCCGTTTGCGCCCATCCCTCCCTCCCCCAGTGCGCCCGCGATCGTGCTCGTCTCTCCCCCCCACCCCCAGCGCACTGGGATGACGGGCGCCTGCAGGGATGACAGGCGGATCCCGGTCATGCTGGGGGCGGGGCGGGGAGATGGCCACGCTTGGGGTGCGGGGGGGGGGGGAGATGGCTGCAATCTTTGTTGTCACTTTGCTTCACATTTTTCTGATTTAAAAAAATGGTTACAGAACGGATTAACCTTATTTTCATTGAACCTTATGGGGAAATTTAACTTGGCTCACGAACTTAATCCGTTCTAGGACTCTGGTCGTGACCCAGATTGGTCGTGAGCCAAGGTACCGCTGTATATGAAACAACCCAAACAAACGAAGGCCACTTTTAACCCAAATACAAATGGTGCTGAGGAGGACCACTTTGCTTTGCAGCAGGCCAGCACCCCTGTTAAAAATGATTTTAAAAAAACTGAAGACAGTAAAAACCAGAGAGGACTTGGAGCTTGGCAGGCTCCAAGAGGCAAATCCATTGTCATGTGGGTGCCGACGGACACTACGTTGGAGATCCTGTGGAGACCTCTTCTGCATCTGTTGGGATGTTTCTGAGAGCCCAGCCCTTGCCCAGCTTCACAGATCATAATTATTGTAACAGGCTGCTACAGGATGTTCTTTAAAATAGTTGCAGTGGCCAAGTGTCTGTACCTGGCAGGTGGGATGGTGCCTGCTACCTGTCTGGGAACGGGAGGCCAGAGCCCCTGCCCGGCTAGGTTTGCCTGTTAGCAGGTGGTGCTGCCAGCATTTAATAGCTGTTTTTGACTGTGACACGTGCCCAGCGTGGTTCTTGATCTAGTATTACCTCTGCAGGTATTTCTTGAACAAAGCATTCATTTGTGTGGATATTGTCTTGTGACAAGGGACAAGAGCACATTCCTTCCATCTGAACAAAGCGGTGCTTCTTTGTAACTGGGGTTCCTGAGCATGGTAACGTGCCTCAGGCTCTTCCAGTTCCCTGTCACTCTCCTCCTTTGGCATGGCTCTGAGAAGGAGATCATTTTGTCTGACCACACTTAAGCATCGTATCTGAATCCAGAGAAACTGCCTAGTCTTAACTTTGCATTAAGTAAAACAAGCCATCGTCAACCATGTTTTATTAAATTGGTTTGTTTCAGTTAACCATTGTTAATGTTATCCACAATTGTACAAAACAGTTAATTTAAAATGGAAGGAAAAGCTCTTGATCTCTTCAAAGCTTCACTAGAGAGAAGAGTACACGAGAGGCCAAGCTTTCTACTTGCAGTACTAAATCATCCTTCTTAGGTTGAAGCCAGGCTAGTTTGTCAGCACATATGCATTTGTTTTCACTGCTCTCTCTCCTAAGTATGGGTGGGAGGGTTTTATTCATACGGGTGAGCTAAACATAATTTTAGATAAAAATAAAATCAATATTTGGGATCAACATTTATTTTAATGTATTTGTCATTCCACCAAATGTATTATAATGACTACAGGAACAAATATGACTGTAGAAAATTGCTTAGCTGAAGTGTTCTGTGTGTTCTAGAAGCCGGAAATTATGAAATGACAAACCAGCATGTTAGACAAAATGGGAAATTGGAGGATAATCCCACCACTGGCAGCCCCCCACGGACTACATTACTGGGGACCATATTTTCTCCAGTCTTCAATTTTTTCTCACCAGCAAATAAAAATGGCAAGTATTATGCAAAGCTGCATTTACATACTATGCACAGCTAAAATAAAAAAATGGCTCTTATGGAGGAGTTGCTATGTCAGGATGTTAGGGGAGAGAACACAAGCCGCGTTGTGCTTTGAGTCTTCCTGATCACAGTGCCTGCTGATTTTCTAGCTGCAATAGCAACCTATGGACTAAAACATCTTTTCAGGGACGGTTGGCTCGGACTCTCCAGGGCAAGCGGTTGAAGCGGAAGAAATCGTGAAGCAGTTCGATATGGAACAGGTGGATGAGATAATCACCAGCACCGCAGCCTCTGCCAATGGTGCTTCCTACACCAGTCAGGCCGTGCAAGTCAGATCGATCAACAATGGCTTGGAAGAAGTAGAGGAAGTGGCTGATCGTGACCTGCCTCCTCTCACTGGTGAGGGCCAGGCGTGGTTTGGCTCTCCTTGAGGTAGCATTGAGGAAGGCCTTGTGCTTCTCCGCTCCTCGCAGCCCTGGAGCAGAGGGGGCTGGCTCAGGCTCCTCCGCGAGGAGAGGGCAGCATCGGTGGCCTTCCCTGAAGGACCTTCTTTCACTGATGCAAGTGTGGTCTAAGGACTGGCAGTGTTTTCAGTCAGGTATCGTTCAGGCTGTCCTGTGTTTGGCTGACTGCATCAGTCATGTTTGCATTTGCAAAGGTATCTAACTGTTGCTTATTGGCTGGGCATTCAGGAGACAAATTATTAGGCTTACAAGCATTGGTTGGGGGTGCTGCAACTTTATGCAGAACAGCAACGCTAAAGCCCTTATGATCAGAAAGCCGGATAAAAATATTTTAATAAAGGAATAGTCTGCTCTGCTGCTAACAGGGAAATTCTTCCATCAAGTGAACTAATAAGGAGCTTTTGTGTTTTGTTAGCACCAGTGTCTCCGGACAGCGGTTACTCATCGGCTCATGCAGAAGCCACCTATGAAGAAGACTGGGAAGTCTTTGATCCGTATGTGTTCATATTTGAACTCTGTAATTTTAAGTAATATGTTAAAAAAATAGAAAGGAAACAGAAGGCCCTGTCCTTTTATTAGGCTTGTAGTGGTGAGCTAGGGTTTTAAGGAGGAGTGCTTGCTTTTGTTTAAAGCATAATCATCCATACAGACAGCACTTGAGCAACTACAGCAGTAAAATTAAATTTATTTATTTGAAATCTTTGTGGCACCTGTAATTCAAATTAAGGTGGGCTGGATTATATAGTTTGAAAACAGCAGAAATATGTGTGCATCATTTCTTTTGTTAATAGACTCAGCTGGTGAATGCTGTCACAATTATTGGAAAAATGGGGCCAATAAGAAACAAGAGGGGGAAGTGGCGGAATGCTCCAAAAATCCCAAAGTTTGTGAAAATATAAAATAGTCTTCAAGGTGGAAAAGCCCTGAAGGGACAGAAATGTGCACACACCAAAACTGAAACAACCCCAGAGAGAAGTGAGGGCGCTCAGTGGCCACTGGGCTCAGAGTGCCTTCTGGACTGCTCAGGTGAAACATCAGCCTGGGAGGGAAATCGCCTAAAGTGTCCTGGAAGAGGGCTGGGTAGCCTGTCTGGAACGCTGAACAGGAGCCCTCCGTGCTGCAGTGCTTTGTCGCAGCTCCCACGTGTGCACAAGGGTTAGCTTGTGGAGTAACTTGTCATGGTTATTTAAGTCATTTAAATTTGGCTTTTGAAATCTCTATAGTGAGATTTTATGATTTTATTGTTGTTTGTAGGTTACCCTGAGAGTGTCAGCTATTGGGTGCTATAGAAATACAATCATACTGCAGTGCAACAATAATAACAAATAAAAATGAAACCAGCAGATAAAAGAACAGTCAACAGTACTTAAAATTGCATTCAAAGTATTTTAAAAGCCTGAGCAATGTAATTTTTTTTTAACTTTAAAATATCCTCCCTCTGTCCCCTTGTACTCTCCTTCTCTCTTGTGTATGCTTTTCTCTTGTGCACACTTAACTCCTCAGAATCAAACAGGAAAACCTGGACTTCCAGAAGCTGATTTCTAAACTGCTTGTATGCCCTGCCTCTAGTGTAGAAGTGTATTGTGTGAGACATTTTCCTATGAGCCCATGACTGCCCAGATTCTTAACCTTCACCTTGAACCGTTCCAGCTGTCCCAGCAGCTGAGTGTAAAAGCAGTGGCTTATCACATGGTATCTTGTCTTGTCTTGGGTTTGTTTGTTTTTTAAGGTACTACTTCATCAAACACGTTCCACCACTAACAGAAGAACAACTTAATCGGAAGCCTGCTCTTCCACTGAAAACAAGAAGCACACCAGAATTCTCATTAGTTCTAGACCTGGTAAGGGAAACCTAGTCTGCTTTTGTGTCATTGACATACTTCACAGTATTGTAGCAGAAGGACTTTATTTTCCCGCCTCTGCTAAGTCTTCTCATTTTCTTAATTCTTTATAGGATGAAACACTAGTCCACTGTAGTCTAAATGAGTTGGAAGATGCTGCACTCACATTTCCAGTCCTTTTCCAAGATGTTATTTACCAGGTAATCAAAGCCATGTTTGGGTGAATGTAAACCTGTCCGTATGAATTAGAGGGGCGGACTCCTACCATGCACTTGGTATCTTCTTGCCCTCCCAAGACAAAGGCAATTAAGAGGCATTGTTTACATGCTAAGAAATGTTGTCAGGTGAGCTGTCAGATAGTAGATGTATTTATAGCACACTGCAAAATGAGTTCCAAAACAGTTGCAAAACCTCTCAGGGTAAAGATCTCAACCATTTCCTAATGGTTGAAGGATTCCTCTTAGCTGTATTTCTGCCTAGCACATCTCTCCTTGCCAGCAGGGATAGGAAAGAACAATGGAATTTTGATGGTTATTTTGCAAGAAAAGAACTTGCTACATGCTTCTGTGCATGAGAAAATGGATCCATGCTAGTTAAACACACCATTCTGAAGGGGGAAAAGTAAATTTATTGCCTGGGGATAGCTTGCTTTCAGAAGCAAACCTGCCTCTTCACTCCTAGTCAGGTGCTTCTTTTGTGAGAAGAGTTGCTTTTGTTGATGGAGACTGCCCGATTTCTAGCTGTTGGTTGTACTTCACAACATATTCTTAGCTTCCATCTACTGTGCATTCAACAATTCTCCGGCGAAGAACAGGGGAAGGAGGAGGAGAAGGAGGTGTGTTCCAGCAACTGCCAAAGATGCTGCACTGACCCCAGCTGTTGTTCTCAGGTCCCTATTGTGTGATGTACCTGGGAGTAGCAACAGCTTCCCTCCATGTAGTTCGCACGATATTGGACCCCTCTGTAGTATCTTTGGAGAATGACACCAGGCACCTTAAACGGACACTTGTCCAGGTATTTTACCCTAATTTTAAAACTTGTATTTTGTATTTTGTTTTATTTAAAAATCCTTCAAAATTCTGAAGCTTAAATGAGATCTTCCAAAAAAAAACCAACAACAAAAAACAAACAAACAACTTGGGTTTCTTCTGTCCTGTTTGGCAATAGCAGTGTTCAGATTCCTCTTGGACTACATGGGTTAGGAGGAGTCAGTTACCTGGTTTGGATAGCAAAAGGAAGGGCTGGAAACCAATGCTGCCTTGTTTTTCCTCCTGTGGTTTGCTGAGATTTTTTTCTTTTAAGTGACTGGAATGCATTCTGATTCTCTTGCCTGTGGTATATCCTACTGAGAATAGTCAAACTGCAAAATCTGTTTCTTTTAAATAAATCTGTGGGGTGGAGGGGGTTTAGAATAAAACTTTTCTGTCTGTTGCTGAGACAAATCAAATGATACAGAGTTCAACGAACTGTGACATATTTAATTCTCTAGGAGATTAAGTAGAGTTTGCATTTGACAGACCCCAAATCTTGCCTGGAGTATATTCTTGATTTATTAGCAGCTATTTGTTTTCTTGCTGGCTCTTAAATACAGTTAATTTGTTTTCTGAGTGGCTGGAGAATACAACCTGCAACACAATTATGCAAGTCTAAGGACATTTAATTGAGAGTTCAGTGAAGTCCTTTCCTTTTTCTCTTTACTTCTTAGTCTCATCTTTAGCTTTTCCAGAATAAACAGGTTAAGCACTGCAGCTACAAATGTTCCAGTATTGATCCTAATTCAGCGGTTCTGGATTTAAAACCAAACATACGCTTGGAAGTAGGTTTCATTGTTTTTGGAGAAATCGGTTCCACAGCGTGTGTGTTGGGAATAGCAGCCATTGCCACCTGAGTCTGTGGCAGGAGAAAGCAAGAGCCCGAGGGCCATTTTGTACCCCCATTCAGATGGGCTGTACTGGGAAATTAAAAATTTTAAAGTAGCATTCAGTTGTGCTGAAATGTACAGATTTAGATTTTTTGCAAGCTAGATGTGTGCATAACGGCACTACAAAGCAACATTTGGTGTGTTTTGCCAAAAACAACAAAAAAAGAGCAAATAAATCAGGAAGTGGCAAGGCCCACACTGTGGCAGCCAAGGAGCAGGAGCAGGGTTCCTGCCCCCCCACCCCCCAACAGACAGTTCTTTGGCTAAAGCACTTTATTTCCAATGTGTGTTCAGCACACTATTAGCCAACAAGGGAAACGTCCCTGAGCACATGCAGAGTGGCTTGTTAAACCCAAACTGGAGACTTTTTCTGAGGACCCTTCTTTTCCACAACCCTGGGCCCCACCCCCCAGTATCCCCCTGTGGAGATGGGCAAGCCTCCTAGATCTATGCAGGCCCTCTAGTTAGCTAGTTCTTCTCTTCCAGTGCCACATTACGGGGTCACGTCATGGGTTCAGGCCAAGTTCTTCTGGCTGCTCTCCCATGTCCCCTCCCAGCACTTCCCAATCCTGACAGTTCCCAGAGTCTTCCAGAAGAGCCGGGGGCAGCAGCCTTGAGATAACCGCTCCCTCCTCCGCCGTCTCTCTGTCCACAGACCACCTTTCCCAGGCCTCACCATCCTCCTCTGAAGAGTCGGTGCCACCCTGGCCCTGGAAAGCACACCAGGAATAACTGCTTCTTCCTTCCCAACGCCAAGGTCGCCTCTCCAGAAGCTCTTTTCCATACTGGAGTGGCGAAAATCTCTCATTCTGGGTTTTCATTCTTCAGTATACAAAACTGTATTCCCCAGGATACCATTTAGACTTTTTGTACTTCTGCTAGGAGAGACATAAATGCGAAGGAGGGGAAAGGACTAGAAAGGATGAGTGTATATATTTTGTTGGAACCCTGCTACGTTAATACCTGAAGTCTTCATGGTTTGGCTAGTCTTGGAAAAATCTATCGGTCAAATTCCAAAAGTGTAGCTGAGCTAGTTTCTTGCTGCAAAAACAACCAAGAGCCATGACGCCTTAAAAGCTAATACACTTACTCAGTAGGAATTTATGCAGACTAGAGACCACTTCATTAGCGGCATGGGTACAAAAATAAAAGCTATGACAAATGTGGTGGTGAAGCCTTCCACAGCTGCAGCCAAGCATAACCAGAAGGGAAGGTACGGGTGGTTACTCTGCTCTGGTAAGTGTTATGGGACAGTCTGAGTTCTTGTTCCATTACTGCGCCATGTCTCTGTTGACCGTCAGGGCCAATGGTGAGTGTTCTGTGTCTAGGCAGCAGGATGTTGGTTTAATTTCTCTGCTACAAGCCGCACAGGGTCCATTTTGTCAGTTCTGCTCTGTCTGATCAGCTTCTCAGTGACTGTGCAGGCAGATGATAACGATTGGAAGTGGGTGACTGAACTGTGGGCACCCTGGCCTTGGCCATCGCGGGGGCGGGGGGGGGAGGTATTATTATCTGACAATAAGCGAAACTACTATTCATTTTCTTTCACATATACAAAAGCACTGTAGACATGTGTATTAATAAAATAACAGCTGCCTAGAGTTAAGATTTTTTTAAAATGTCTCATGAGCTTCTTTAGCACTTCTTTATGCTTAAACTTGAGTGTAAATGCTGTAGGGACTTTTACTGTGTATTGGTAGTTTGCCATACAATATAGATCTCAGCAGCAGGCCTAGTGCAACTCTGTTGTAGACTGCATGAAAGAAATTACGGCATGCCAAGGGCTTGTCTATCATACTTTGCAGCCAAATAATGCACTATTTATTCCTTTAGGTGGAGGCCAGTATTCAATACCTACTAGGGTACAACCCCCCCCCCCCCATGAAACTGCACTTTCCAGAGTCTTGGTGAAGGGAGGCCAATTTCCAGTTTAATTGTTCATTTGATCTCCATCCCTCCTCCTTTACATCACGCATGACCTTTCAAAGTACATTGGCTGCCAGCTTCTCACCCTATGAATGTGGGCTCTGGTGTTGGGCTTTGAAATGTTGTTCTTCGAGGATGGGTTTGAGAAGGACGACAGGGTCTGAGTCTGCGTAGCTGAGGAAGGCTCACCTCGCCTCTTTTACGTAGCGGTGCACCCTGGCTTCTGGTAGCGATTTCAGAGGTGTGCTTGCAAAACAAACCGCCATAGGGATGTTTTTGCCAATGACCTTCTGATGGAAGACACAGACAACAAGGATGAGTAGGTGATGACCAGTAAAGTTGCCTAGGATGTTGAGCTTTGGATAAGAAAAGCTAAATTCTCCTTGATGGCATAAACAGAAATTGTTTATTGTGCATTGTTTTCTGTGCATGTCAAGGCAATTAAATTAGGAACCCTTCACTGGTTTCTGAAAGAATAAGTAGTACGTAATATTACTAAATCTGAATCAGCCAGCCTGATTTCTTGCTGAAGGAAGAGCATTCCTGAAGCTCAAAAGCTTACAAGTTAAAAACGGTACTTGACCCTGTTGCTTATCTGTGCTCTGTCCCTGATGCGCTGGTGGCTCAGTCAGAGCTGAAAGAGAATATTCAGCATTTGGTTACTTGCCTGGTACAGTTTGCAGTGTTATCAACCACATTGCAGTATTATCGACCATGCTACAAATTTCTGCTTAATGTTGGTATTTCCAATAATACAATCAAATACAACCTAGAATTTTACCAACTAAAATTAACATTTCTTGTTCCACATTACTAAACATAATAATTGCTGTACTATAGATTCTTACTGCTGTGTTAATAACTGATTTATTCAACAATGACTACCACTTGTTACAGAAGTCTGTCATTTGAAGCAGAACTTCTTCATAGTATACTGTATATTTAAATCACTGTTTCTCATTCTAGGTTTATGTGCGATTAAGACCATTCTTCAGAGAATTCTTGGAACGTATGTCCCAAATCTACGAGGTAATGAGTCTCACGTGGAGCTTGTGTGTGTTCCTTTAAAACCTTAAGTTTGGCAGTGCAGCTGGCTAATGCTATTCCCCTTCCTTCACTTTCAGATCATTCTTTTTACTGCTTCCAAGAAAGTGTATGCAGACAAGTTGCTGAACATTCTAGACCCCAAAAAGCAGCTCGTCAGGTAAGCATGCCGTAAAACAGCCGGTCTTCCTTCTTGAACTTCAATCAGAATTAGACTGCACACACTTCTAATGTAAAGTAGACCCATTTCAATATTACAGCATTCTGAAAATACAGATGTGCGAATTGCTTCTGTTCAGGATTCTCACCTGCCAGCCCTGCCCTCTTCGGAGATACTGCAAGCCGTGAAGACAGCAGCTGGCCACCCAGATTGAGTGGGCCGGGGGGCTCGGTGATCAGCGATAACAGAGGGAATGGCCCTGCATGGTGCTTGGGGCTGGCGATGGCTGTGGCAGTCGGGGAGGGACTATCGCACAGTGGGGGAGCCCCTGCTCTGCTAGCGGAGGGGGACACAGCCCCGCTGGAAGCCCCAGGGAGCTGGCACTGGTCATTCCCCGCCGGGCCGGATGGATTTGAGTGCGAGGCAGCTGGGTTAATGTTTGAATATACACTGAAGTGACAAGCAGACTCAGACGTTCTAGTTCCTGGCAGCCTTTATCGGGCCACCTGTAAATAAGGTGATGGTTCCCATATGTCATTTGGGAAAAGAAACAACCCTGTGGGTGAGTGGCAGGTGAATTGGCTTGCTTGCCTGCTAACTGTTCTCATGGGCCACAGAGGGCCGTAGTTGGTGGAACACTGGACAGAAGCCCTCCTGCTCCAGATGCACTGCAGCATTTTATTGTAGGTCCCAAGATTTTTTTTAAATCCCTGCAGTCTGTTAGGCTAAAGGGCGATTTAAAAGGTCTTCTAATAAATAATGATTGCAGGTGATTGGGTTGCAACAGTTGTTGGAAACCCTCCAGAGAGCCATGTGGGTATTGTGACAGTCTATAAAAATGCAGACAAACAAACAAATGAAAAATAAGAGGGAATACACTTGAGTGACCCCTGAGGTATACTTGTAAAACATTTTTTAAAAGCTTAAAAGGGGGCAACACCCCCCCCCGCCCCCGATGCTCAGTACAGAATACCATGCTTCATGGCATCCATGGAATGTTCCATGTCTGCTTTCCAAAGAATAATAGGAAATGGGGTGTGGATGACAGGTCATGCTTGTATCCCAGATGATTCATGGTACTCCAGACAAGGACGTGGCTACCTGCTTGGAATCCCAAATAGAAGCAAGGCCCTTGGACTGTGTGGATCCAGCACAACTTTTTGCTGCAGGGCCTGTTGTGGAATGTGGGCTTTGAAGCATGGCTGGAGAGGCCCGTGGAGTCGCGGTGGCTGATGCCGAGTGGGGGAAGCCGGCTGTTGGGGCTTGATCTGCTTTACATGTGTCGGGGTCTGTTATAAAAACCTTTTGCTGTTCCTTATTATTGTCCTCCCTTAGCAACAGCACGTCGCTCCCCCTCCTGGTGAAGTTAATCATTGAGAGTACAGTAGTCCCCCAAAATTTGCGGGGGTTACGTTCCTAAAGCACCAGCGAATTGTGAAAAACCATGGTTTTGGTGCCAGCAATGGGCGCCAGCCACCAAGGCGGTGCGGGCGGGAGGCGCGGGCCGGGCTGGCCTGGGGGGTGTGCGCACAGAGATCATTTTCTCCGAGTGAGTCCAAACTCGGAGGAAACTATCTCCTTGCGGGCAAGCCACCGCACAGTGAGGCGCCAGCTTGCTCGCACGGAGAGCGGCTTGGACTCGCTCAGAGAAAAATCCCACGAAAGACTGAGGCCACGAATGCTGAACTGCTGCTTCAGAGGGGTATACTGTATACATGCTTTAATTTTCTGTGAGATGTTTATTTTTTAAATGATTTCTGTTATGAAGTCCAGATGGTCCATCTGATCCAGGTTTTCTGGGTAAATGAAAATTAAATGACTCTATCAAATGTTAATATTGTGCTGCAGCCAGTTCTCAACAAGTATGACCATTTTTTGACTAAGTTTCAGATAGGGTGTGTTTGGACAAAAATGAAACATGAAGACTGCCCTGTAATAAAAAGATTAGCACTGAACTGCCCAGGGAGTCTTGGGCTATTGGGCAGTATGAATATTTAGTAAAGAAATACACCCATTGAAATAGGGGGAACATTTTAAAAACAACATTTTAATACACCTTTCTCTACTTGTAATCTGAAAGTTGAATGTCTTGTTTCCAACGAACTGCAGGCATCGACTTTTCCGTGAGCATTGTGTTTGTGTACAAGGAAACTACATAAAGGATTTAAATATCCTCGGTAGAGATCTCTCAAAAACAATAATTATTGACAATTCACCACAAGCCTTTGCCTATCAGGTGAGCGCGCTTTCCTCTGTTCACCGTTCAGTTCTCAAAGATGATTCTTTTAAAAAATGAAGACAACCCTAAGCTTTAACAGATGAAAAACAGACTAAAAAAATGAAGAAAAGCAGTACCTCATGCAAAATATTTGAGTTAAATTATGTGACTGAATCAGAGCCAAAACATGGAGTAGTCTTCATTCTACATGAGTTCTTGTCAAGTTAATAGATCTGCCTCCTTACATCCTTCTCCGGATTACAAGCCAAGTAGTTAGGCAGCTCACTTGAATATTTTTTAGCAGCCACTGGAGATACAAAGCAAAAACATCTCTTAATGAAGGTATCACTGTTGTGTCTTTTGTACATTTAATATTTTGCCAGGGAGAGGTATAGGCTGCTTTTGAGAGAGACGAAAATGTTAGCATGATCTGTTGGCATAAAGAGTAACTGCACTAAACTGATCATGGCTCTGATCTGTAGCAAGATGTGTGTATGTGCTGAAGTGTCCAGCCATGCTCCAGCCTGTGGCTTCTCTCTCTTGGGGAGAGTTTAAAGAGTAGGACTCCCAGGCATCACTGCCCTCCTGGTCCTGCTCCAGAAATTCTAACACAATGTTTAATTTTCTTTTGTTGTTGTTTATTTTTAGCTTTCAAATGGGATCCCTATAGAGAGCTGGTTCATGGATAAAAATGACAATGAACTCCTAAAATTGATTCCTTTTCTGGAGAAACTTGTAGAGCTGGTATGTAATTTTAGAAAATGATCTTTTGATATATCTTTTCCTCTTAAGTCATCACAGGATTACACCTGTTCTGGATTTAGGGGCAAATTTAGAATGCTGATGGTGGCAAAAACATACCATTGTGGCTTGGAAACATTACAGCCTGCTCTGTCCCTTGTCTGTCATTGTAATACTGATGAATTATCCAACAATATGTATGCGCAGAAGGGGACATGGAAAGCTGTTCTCTGTAGATTCTCCTGGTCTCTTAAACATCAGTCTGCCAAAGTCCCAGGTTGAACATGCTCAGGAAGCCAGTGAAGTGCTAGAATACCTGGTCATGGCAGTGTTTGGGTGGCTAGCATTGTTGCCAGGTGGGCCGGAGGCCTCCCACGTATTCAAGGTATAACTGCCATCCAACCCCACTAGGGGTGACTTTCCAAGCATTAAAAAACCCTCATAATCCGTGCCTTGTTCTAGGGTCATGCAAGAGTTAGTTAACTTTTATGTAACCCACCCTTGCTGAATTCATACAAGATGACAAGCTGCAGTTATGGATCTATTTGGATATTCAAAATCTGTCCAGAATACACCACAACTCACTGTGACTTAAAGAAGCCTTGGTGGAAAATGGTAGTAGTGCAAATCAGGTCATACTTGTGTGTATGTGTGTGCAAATCTTACATTTTACAAGTGTTGAGTAAGTCTTAAATTTTTAGTGTTTCTAACTTGCCTTGTGCTTGTGGAATAGAATTCAGGATGAATAAAATACCTGTCAGTCATTGGATTCTATACAGGAAGGTATAGTGCATGCAGGAAGCTCGCTGTGTGCCTGAAAATTATGTTGCAAGGCTTGCAAGAAAATGCTTAGTGTTAGGTCTGCGTGGAATTTCATGACTTGTCACTTTGAGAAAGCCAGGAAGTGTGTGGTGTCTTGGCAGAGCAACAAACCCTTCCAAGACACAGTTCAGACACAACATTAGGCAGTTTTCTCCCACTGAGTTTCTGGTTATGGACGTTGCCTACATTTTTATTACGTTACATTTGCATCCTGCTTTTTTCCTTTTGCAAGGGGCAAGCTGCTTCTCCTCTCCAGATTAGCCTTACAAGTAGGTTAGGCTGAGAAGCAGTGACTGGCCCAAAGTCACCCCGGGAGCTTCATGGCCTGGTAGGGACCACAGCCTGGACCTCCCAAGGCCCAGCCAGCGCTCTAACCACTATCCACACTGGAGCCTCTGCCGCTGTGGCTACTGCTTTGTGAAACGTGGCTATTGAGTTAAAGTATGGGGCAGAGAATTTGGATTGTGAGTGGCTGAGAAACCCAGAATTTCTGATTTTGGTTCCAGACCTAGCATGGGCAATCCCTATCCCTTGGCTCCCTCTTTTTTCTTCCTCTGCCACAGACCGCAAGGTTACTTTACAGGTTGTGATAAGGTGCATTGCAAAGAGAGCTGTTTATAACACGTGAAAGATCAAAGTGGTTGCTTTTTTTGTTTTGTTTTCCCATTTCCAGAATGAAGATGTTCGACCACACATCAGAGATAGATTTCGCTTGCACGACTTACTACCCCCTGATTAAACACCAAGCCTTTGTCAGACACTTAAAAGGGGAAGAAAAAGCAGGACCCCTTTTTCTTTTTGGACTAAAACAAAAACATTGCCATTACTGTTGAAATTTTTGCATTTTTGTACCCTGTCTCGCTTTTCTTATCTCTGACGCCCAAAAACAACCAAGGGTTACAGAAGAACTTTATATATCGCCAAATGGAATACTCCTAGTACAATACCGTAAGTAGGGCTAGAGCAGAAGCGTCTTTAGAACTAGTGCAACTCCAGTCATTTTTTTTACGTACAGGACATCTGCCGTTTGTAAAGAATTCTGTTTCTGCCACCAGCAGTTTGACCTATAAAAACACAGGATTTTATGAAATAACAGAGATTGAAAATGGACTCGTATTTTCTCTCTGTTTGGTGCTCTCTAAGTGGGTTTGTAGCCACTTCGTGTTACTTTTCAGAATCTCATTTCAACAGGAATGGCCAGTAAATTTTTTTTTTAATTATTTTCCTGTTAAGGTTTATAACCTTTTTACATTTTTGACCTGTATTAGATTCTAGACTTTCATTATGCATTCCTTTAGTTGAAGCAGCTTCATAGTTTTCTGGAAATAGCCAAGTTTTATTAGTTTTTTTATTATATTATTGAATGGCCATTTCCTGCTTTGTCTCCCTGCATACTGTATATTTGTTTAAAAATATTACCTAGTTTTATTCCATGTAAGTTTCATTTAGAAATCTGCGTTTATATATATAAATATATTTTTTGTTCTGTAATATTCTACTGTAGTGGAAATCTTTTCAAAAAAATCAAGAGACTGGCTAGCTAAGAAGAAATATAAGAATTACTAATATTCAGAATATTTAAACCATTGTGATGGCATGTACTCTGGACAGACGATCTCTCGCGGTGGCACACACGGCCCAAGACAAGGATTAACACCTCGGCGTCTGCTGCGCATCCAAGTCTTGGCGCAACGTGGCTCGGTTGAGGCCGCCTTCAGAGCTCTTCGGGAACGGAGCGTCGCGGGGAGCAGCGGAGCGCTTGCGGCCGCCTCGCGTGCGCCGGCCCCTCTGCTGTGCTGCTCCTCGCGGTCTGCGGCCATGCGCTGCCGCAGCAGCTATGCACACTCCGTCGCCGCCCGTGCAGCCGAGACGCTAGCACAGTGGTTTCCTATGCTATATGGAAATGGTTTTCAAGCCTGGGTCCGAATGCAGCTTGGACAAGAAGAGGCCGATATTTTTTTAATGGAGTGTAATCTTTTTAGGAGGCTTTTTATGGAAGGGGGAAATTTGTAAAAGTTAGCAAGCTTTGCCTCGACGCTGCATTAACGGGCCACAAGGCTCGGGCTGTTTTTGTGTAAAGGATGTTGCAGAATGGCACTTTTTCTAAAGAGAAGTTTGATATTTTGTATGCTTGTTAAAGAAAGTACAGTATTGGAAATTAAAGGTGGACAACTGATAATTGAAAAGTATGTCAATTAATTTTTTATGTATATTACCTGTTTACTTGTACAAATTTATTGTACAAATTACACGCAGCTTCATTTTCAAATGAGTCCTTAAAATAAGGAAAATCTTTTTAGGAAAGCATTTAATTTTTGTATTTTTTGATTTTCAAAGGCATGAGTTATGTCAATTTTTCCAATGTATTAATGAAGATTTTAACTTTTCATCAGGTTGAGTGTTTTCTTACTATATTATCTGTTGTATATGTAGCACACTGTGTCATTGAACTGTTAGGAAAAGTTAGCATGTAGAGCAGGCCTGCTTTGTGGAAAATCATCACTCATTGAAAACAAAATTAGGGTCGATTTTCTGCAAAACAAAAACCAACCAACCATGAAGAGCATTTGTTATCCAGAATGCTGACTTCTTTGTATTTAAAGAAAGGTATTTTGCTTGCAGGAAAATGCTACAGATTCGTTTGAAAGAGAATCTTTGAAATGTATTTATCTTTAGGGCATCTGGACATCTTTATGCTATTTGTCTTAACGTCTTTATTGAAATAAAATGTACATAATATTTATATATATATATATATATACACGCATATATATATATAAATGTAACTGTGTGTGCGCCTGCGCAGCCGTGATCCTTGTAACCACTCCCTTCCTGTTTTGCTAATAATAGGTATATAGAAACATTTGATTTTTGAACCGTTTTGAAATTCTCCTCGTAAACCTTCGCAGAAGGAGCTGCATTGGGGGCAATAAGGACGTCTTCTTGACTAGCGTTGGAATGCCTGTTTCCTTCCAAAGGTAACAGATACATCTCACAATAGTCAAGTATCTCTCCTTACTGCTCCTGGTGAGGATTTGCAGCTCTCGTTTTCAGTGGTCTCCAGATGGAGATAGCCTGTGCTCACTAGTTTTGAGCAAGCTGGAGTAGGATAGCCAATACAAAAGACTGTTTAGCTCTGCCTTCCACTCCGAAATACCAGCTAGAAGTTGGAAGAGAGCGGCACATAACAAGGGCCGAGGGAGCCACCCTTTTGAGAAGCAAGAGAGACTCACCTCAGTGAAAAGTGGCTGCAGAGAGAGAAAGGAAGTGTGCGTGATTCTACATTTCTGTGATAGTTTGCTATGCTGTATTAAGAGATTATTTTCTGCAGTTCACAAATAAATATATTGAATATAGACCCTACCCTAAACAAAATAATGGATGGACATTTCTCTGTGACTTGAAGGAAAACTGCAGCATCCTTTTTAAAGCAGCTTTTTAAAGCATTTGTGCATTTTCATTAAAAACGCTTACAAAACCAGATGCTTTTAGTTAAGCTGACACATTGCATATACAAACCTACCTGTTCCGTGATTCCTAATCACTGAAGAGAGAGATGAAAAGCAAGAATGTGAGCTTTTACAATGTGGATTATTAGAAATGTAGGAGAACTAACAGTCCGATATTGGACAAACTGAATCAACCATTGCAGGCTGCTCTGTAAATACATATTAAAGTATCATTTTGTAATTTGGTGCAAGTCTGACTTTTGATTCTCGTCCCTTTTCAGTGGAAGTGTGAAAAGGCTTGTATGATTCTTGCTAATGCCATACAATGCAACCTGTTGGGTATTTTTCTTGTGTTTGGATTCACTAAGCAAAGAAATTAGTACTCCCTTTCAGTGTATTCCTTAAATTATAGATAGCTTAGAACAAATCAGACATTCTGTGAAGTGTCATGAAAGGTTTTGGAGAGAGATGATCTGGGATCCCAAATTGTATTACAGAATTTAACCCAGTTGAATTCTTACTTGTACAATAAAATATTCAGAGTTGTGCAGGTTTTCTACAACAACCTTGTTTAAAAGAAAAAAAGTGATTTTTCCTTCTTGGAAAAAAAACTGTGTGGAGTGTTTAAAGTGCAAGAACATTTTATTCAAGGCTTTGGTTTATTATCATTGATTTCATTTCTAAAGCCATCCCCAAGGACATTAGTGCAGCAGCTTGAATCCAGCGATTGCCTCTGGCAAACAGGATTCCTATGCACGGGAAGAATCTGATCAGCAGGAACTGCAAAACAGGCGGCATTTTTGTTGGTTCCACCTCTTTGCAGCCCTTCAAAAATTGCTACAGGTCACCATCAGTTTACCCGTGTGGCCATGTGCAGGGAGTTGGCAGTACAAACCAGTGGAAATCCCCACCTGCATTCTGAGAGGAATTCCATTCATGGCTTAGTGCCACCAGAAGAATGAAAACATGGATCTAATTCATAATGACCATACGGATACAGCACCAAATGATTTGCGCTTCCGTGTATACAAGCAGAACATGGTTTTTCTTTCATCTGCTCAGGGCTGCCACCTCCATCATGTATCAGTCCCTGGAGGAACGGCCAGCGAGGGAATTCCAACATGCCACCCGCTGGTTAGCAAAACCAGCTAGAATCCAAAGCATGCTTTGCCAGGTTCTGACATGCTGGCACTTTCCACAGTTTGCACGTGCATTGTGAGTCCTGAGGAAGAGCCTTCTGGACCCAAAGGGTGGCAAGAACTCAAGCAGCACCCCATGGTAATCCGTCCGCCCCCACTTTCTGAAGTCTTTCCATCCTGCCAAGTTTGGCATGTCCCTCGCGCTGATGGGCACTACTGGGCTCTCATGTTCCACGCATTCTTTCCCTGCGGTGCTCAGTCTGCATGTTTCCCTCCTATCCAGCTGCTGCAGTGGCTGCTATTACACAGAGCATTAAAATCTTTGGACCTGCCCAAGTAGAACTACACTGCATTTTCCAGCATTTATTTCTCTTATACATCTGATCTAATGGTTTCTCTTCCTCTTACTGAGTCGTCTTATATTTCGTCCAATTTCCCACAACCAATATTTAGGTAGGTTATAAACACTTTGATTTCTGTTCTGTCCCTTTGGCCAAAAATGACTCTCAGGGCAGGTTACAAGAAATAATATGTACATAATAACTAGTATTAATGTAACAAATATTAATATATTTACTACATCTAACACACAAACTAACAGTATTTTTTTTACTGGCTCAGTTAAGACCAGAGCCTTGCTTATTACCTGAACCTAAAATTTCTCAATTATTTGAAGCAGTTAGGTTGGGGGAGTGTAAAGATTATTGCCATAAGAGCTAAACCGATGCAGAAAGGTCGTGTTTCTACCCTTAAGTAAATACCTGTTGAGCAAATCATTTGAAACACAGCCATGTTCTAGTTAATGGAAGTCTACAATTATGGAAAATTTCAAATCAATCTGATAATCACCATAGGTACAGCAAGTTAAAAATGGCTAGAAGCCCACTCTATTTATCCTTGCTCCATTTGCAGGATTGCATATCCTATGTTTCTTTCAGATTTTGGTGAGAAGTACTGGTACATTTGTAAACCAGCTTGAGATTTTCTGTGAAAACAGTAGGCAGTATTATAGAAAAATTTTAAAGAAGTTAATTCAGGCTTGATGAAGAGGCATGTCTTCCATTGGTCTGGTGGTGACCTCAGAAGTTCAAGTTTTTCCTCCCAATCATAGCTTATGGCCATGAACTGCCAGAAAAGTTCCGCCATGCTTGCTGCATTTCATTAGCCACCACCAATGTTCCCAGTCTGAATCACTGTGCACACCTCCAGTTTCCATTGCCAAAACGACCCCCAGATACGCCTTTGCAGGCATGGCAAACACGGTAGAAGCTTCCTGCCCTACGCCATTAAGTCTTTTGCGATCAAAAAACCTAGATTTGACATTTTGCTTTATACCTGAGGAAGGCAGGGGTGGGGATGGAAATACACAGGTGGGGGAAGCAGAAGAATTTGTCTTCCACCGGTCTTCTGAAAATAAAAATGCACTACATCCATTGAGCGAAACTAATATATCTTTAATAAAGGTCTTATTGCTGCCTCCTTCAAGCAAGAGAGAAGCCGGTCAGGCACTGGCCAGGCGCCCCTCACTTTCCCTAGCCAAAAGGTTGTGTGGAGAAGTGGCTCGTTTATTTTACTCATTACATTTCTATACTGCCCAATAGTCGAAGTTCTCTGGGTGGTTTAGAACAATAACATAGAACAAAATACAGTACAAAAGTTTAAAACCGCACTGTAAGATAGAAGAACAAGCAAAGTAAAACCTAGCAGCGACGCAAAAATTTTAAACCTAGTAAAGGATTCAAGGAGACAGAAACCGAAGGCTAAAAATCCTGGAAACGCGGAAGTTCTTCACCTGGCAGCGACAAGGGCTCTCTGTGGATGCCAGGCACCCCCACCCCCCGGGCGGCTCAACAGAAAAGGACACCCCCCTCGCAGCCACCCAGCTGCCCTTCTTTAACCAACGGAGCCTGGGCGAGAGCGCTGGCAGGGATCCTGGCGCCCGGGCGAGAGCAGCCGATCGCCCGGAGGCCTCGCTGGGCCCGTCCTGCTCGCGATCCCGCTGCGCTCCGCCGGGCCAGGGGCGCTTCCAGGCCGTTCCCCAGGGCGCCCCCACGCGCAACCTGCGGCGGCCAGGCTGCCTCGGCCGGTGCTCCACGCCGCCCAGCCCTCGGGGCCTCCGGCGCCAGCGCTGGGCCCCAGGCCGGGCGCCGCGACCGCCGAGAGGCCCCCGCCCCGTCGGCTCCCCGGGATGGCGCCCCGCAAGCCCCGGCGAAGCAGCGCGAGACCCGCGGAAGCGCGCCAGGCGGGGGCCTCGCGAGAGCGGCGGAGTATGCGCAGGACCGGAAGTGCGCCGCGCGAGCACGCCGCTTCCGCCCGCAGCAGGCAGGAAGCTCCGCCCGCCTTCCCGGTGTGCTCCGCGCGGCGGCCGCCCGGCCCCGCCCGGCCCAGCAACCCCGCGAGGGGGCGAGCGAGCGAGGGAGCGCGCGCGGCGGACAACATGGCGGCAGAGGCGGACTCCTGGGGTAGGTCCGCGGGCGGCCCGGCCCGGCCCGGCCCGGC
>NW_025336043.1:704631-748327 GCF_004798865.1 Varanus komodoensis
CCCGCGCGCGCGGCCCCGTCCGCGAGGAGCCTCGGGGCCGGACCGGGGGTGAGCGGCGCTCCTGCCCCCGTCGCCGAGCCGGGCGTGGGGCGCACGGCCTGCTGCCCCGGGCGAGCCGGAGCCGCACGGCCCTGGCCGGAGCGACCCTTCCCGTAGGACGTCGCCGGCACCGCGCCGGAGGCCGCCGTGGCCCCTGCCCGCCCGTGGCGGACGCGCCTCGCTCCCGCGTCCGCCGGGGCCGCTCCTGCGCCGGGTTCCCCTCGCGGGCCGTTTCTGCAAGCGGAGCGGCCCGGTTGCCCGCCGCCTCTTCACGGCGAGTTGCGTCAGCCTCCCGCCCTCCGGGCCGCCGTCCCGAGCGCGGTCAGGGCGGAGGAGGCCCTGCGGTGGCTTGCATGCTCCTGCCGGCAGCACGTCGGATGGTGCCTTTAGGGCCCTTCACTTTCCCCAACTTTTCGCAGTCTTCCATATCAGGATCAGTGACTACAGCTGTGCACGGGACTTTAAGTGTAGTTGCGCCATAGAGTTGATACCGGCTGTTTTATTTTCCCTTATTCTCTAATTATACCTGGCATGGAATTTGCCTTTTTCGAAGCAGCTGCACATTGGATGACACATTCCTCGAGCCGACCACCACAGCCCCTTCCCGGTCAGTAACTTCTGGGCTCAGATTCCATCAGTCTGTATGTTGTGTTGGATACTTTTTTTGCCCCAGAGCTTCACTTTGCACTTATGTTGAACCGCTTTTGTCTTTTTTGGCCCTTTCTCCCAAATTGGTGAGACCTTTGGGGAGCTCTTTACAATTGTTTTTGTTTATTATCCCTAAATAAATTGGTATCACCCACAGGCTTGACTACCTCCCTACTTTCTCCTAGTTTCAGCTCCTTATGAACAAAAAGAGCTCTCTGAGAGGGATAGTTTAACTCTGTGCCTGCCCTGAGCGGGGGGTTGGACCGGATGGTCTTCTGGCCCCTTCCAGCTCTACTCTTCTATGATCCAGTGGAAATGAAAAGTTTTGTTCTTACTACTGATCCTTTTGGTACCCCACTGTTTATATTTCTCCATCTGGCAGATTGACCATTTATTCCTCCTGTCTGATTTTTCTAACCATTTACTGGTCTGTTAAAAGGATCTTGCTTGTCAAAAGCCTTTTGGAAGGACACGTAAGGAATGTCTACCACATGGCTGTCGACACTCACAAGGAATTCTAAGAAGCTAATGCGGCAGGACTTAACTTTATGGGAGCCATGTTGGTTCTTTTTCAGCAGGGCCTGTCCTGCCATATGCTTACTAATTTAAACTTTAATACTTTCAATGATTTATCCAGCACAAACACTAAGCTAATTGGCCTGTAATTTCTCAGGTCCATTGCCAGTCCCATTTTAAAAACTATTATTATATTGACTTTTCTCCAGCCCTCACGGAGGCTGATCTTGGAGTTGTTTAGATATTTTGTTAGAAGATCAGCAATTTTGTATTAGAATTCTTAAAGAATACTAGGATGGATAGTATCTGAGCCAGTGAATATTAGCATTTAGTTTATCAATAAAGTTGACAATTCCAGCTTTTGCTGCTCTTTACTACCTTAGTTCCTTGGACTCCTTTCTTGAATATATCAGTTCAGGTGAAGTTACCTGTCCCTTATCTTCTTCAGTCTTGACTCCAGGGAACAAGTGTTTTCACTGAGAGACAAGCTCATCAGAATTGAGCGTGCAGCCATAATTAATGCCCTGGCTCTGATAATCATGTGGTTGGTCAGCTCAGCACTGAGTGAGAGGCCTCGGCAGCCTTGCTGGCTATCTCTCTTCGTAGCTTTTTTATTGCTGTTACCCGTCTGCTCACGTGGAATTTGCGTTGTTTACTAGGAGAATGCAGGCAGTTACTCAGTGTGGGGGGAAAGTCAACTGTCCTGTTGCTGAACTTGCACGGGTGTGCAACCCTGTTATGCGCCCCTAGTTTGTCACCGGGGTGGAGAGGCTTCCTTACTGGGCCTCCTCGCACTCAGGGCTGGCCCCCTGGCCGGCTTCCTTCTTTATGTGGCGCTCTCTCGCCTGGCCCAGTGCCTGTTGCAGCCAGTTGGATTAGCAGGCCTCATCTGAAAGGCAGGGGAGGCCTTTGAAAACTTTCCTGTATTAAGCATGACATTGGCAGCCCCTTGTCAAGGGAGATGGGGGAGCCACAGGGCAGCTAGGGTAGGATCAGGGGCAATTGGTAGACAGGCTGACTCTGCCCCCTTTGCTCTGGACATTCCTGGCCAGATGCTACACCTGGGAGGTATCCAGCTTGTTCCACTGGCCACACACCTGTTGGGTTCTGCCTTCTCCTACGTCTCAATGTGGTGATGTAGCTCTTGAGCCCAGCTGCGGCTGGGATTACCCAAGCGACGGCTGCCACTGACACTGGAGTATCCCCTTACTAGATTATTTGGAACGAGCGCAAGACCATGACTGAGGAAGAATGACCACCCAGGAGCGCCAGGTAACATTATACTGGTGCCTGGGCAAGTCCAGTGAACAGTAAAGCTACCCTGGCCAACTTCTGAACCTAAAAATGGATCCTGGCATCTAAGAACCACAGATACCTTTTTATGTTTAGGGTAAGCTTAAAGGTACTTTCCCCGGTTTTTGTATCTTTTAGAAAAGACAGAAGAAAGGTCTTGCGGATGTGAAAATTTCCCCATGAAAAGTAGACATACCCATTGCGGTCAACATAGGAGTCTGTGGCTCTCATTCTCTATTTGGCAGCAGTTGTTTGGAAGGGCACAGCCTCCTTTGCTCAGGTTTGCTGTTCCTGCTGCCCTCATTTCTCGCAGCTGCCAGGCTGCTTCTAAACAGCAACATGATTTCTTTGCATCGCTGTGATATTCTTTGAGTCCTAGCTAGTGGCCAGCTTTTCAAGTACACTTTTTTGGTGTGAAAAAGGCATAATTCTGTGTGTTTTCTGTGTCAGTACTGGAGATTGCAGTTTCTCCACCAGGATGGAGGCTGTGTCTGTTTGCACTGCTGCTGTCGAGACGCTAGAGAAGGTGCATCAGGTTGACTGAGCCATCCACCCCAGGAGAGGGGAAGCTGCTCCAGGTCCCTCCAGATGAGCCGTCCCCAAAGGCCTTGCCTGCTGGGCATTATGGGAGGTGCCATCCCGCACAGGGAGGACACCGCGTTGGGGAGGGCCGCTCTAGGACAGGCGGGGTCACTCGCGTTGGCCTCCAGCCGTCAGTCAGGCTGCCCATCCGGTTCCCAAGCTGCTCTGTTGACGCAGGGGATGAGAGGCTGCCTGATCAGTGCAAGAAAGAAAAAAAAGGGTGAAAAATGGCTTTGTAAGAAATAAGCAGCTCCCTAGGAAGAAGAGGAGGAGCACTTTCTGTTACCAGAAGCCATTCCTTGGAGTTGGGCAGCTGCTGCGCAGTCTCTGTGAAGCTGCGTTGAGATGCCAGTTTTGTAAATACCCATTTCCCAGTAGTCTGTAGCAAGTAACTTGTAGGCAGAGACAGCTACAAAAGTTGGTGTGAATTTTCTTTCAGGCCACAACTGCCTAATCGTGGTGGATGAGGAGAGGTAACTTAGTAGACTGGGAGACTGTAGGAGAGGCGACTAAACCGGGGAAGTGCGTCAGGGATTCCACCCACAGATGCATCTCCCACACCCTTCCTGGGTGAGCGACGTGCTTGCCTCTCTGTCATTGTACTTATGCTAGTAATTAAAGTGAGCTTGGAGTTAGC
The DNA here is from genome assembly GCF_004798865.1 of Varanus komodoensis. NCBI lineage: Eukaryota > Metazoa > Chordata > Lepidosauria > Squamata > Varanidae > Varanus > Varanus komodoensis. Next base: position 708,347 of record NW_025336043.1, read on the forward strand.
AATTAAGTCTCACTTTTAGTGATAGTTTTCAGAGCGAGAGAGACGTGTGCTTTGAGGGTTCTGCGCCTCAGAATTCTCTTGCTGCGAGGCGGCCACACCTTCCCTAAAGCAGCGTCTGCTGCTGCTTGCACAGTCGGGCAGCTGGTTGGGTGGCTCCATGTCTGCTCTGGCGTCTCTTTCCTGAGGTGGTGCCCCCGCCACTGTCACAAGGCAGGATTGCTCCTCATACTCCACCTTTTTGGGGGGGGGTGCCATTGGACGCTATTCTGTTGTCACTCCTGAGCAGCATCGCAAAAAGGACATAATTTGAACTGACTAAGCGAAGCGTGTGCCATTGAACCCTCGATGCCGATAACTGGTGCTGCTTTCTTTTCTTTTTCTTTTTTCTTTTCCTTTGGCCAGGATAACTGGGATGATGAGGAAGAGGAAGATGAAGAAAAGGAGAAAGAGGTAAAGCCAGGTGAGAAGCACGGGAGACTCACGCCTTGTGCGGCCCTCGTGTGGCTGGAGGCCCAGGCCTCTGGGTTGGATGCCCATGCAGTCGTAGCCGTTGGGGTTCTGAAGTCCCCAGCACTTAAAATTTAAAAATAATGTTGTGCACTGTTCACAGAAACCAAAGTTTCAGAAAAGAAGAAAATAGTAGAAAAAATAAAAGAAAGGGAAAAACTTCAGAAGAAAAAGCAAGAGGAGATTAAAAAAAGGGTAAGCCCTTTATGACTAGAGATAAATGAACTGCCTTTGTTTTGTGTGCTGGAGAGGACCAGGTGCCACACGTCCTGGTTCCCCCTAGTTGCAGAAGGCCTGCTTTGTCCACAGAGGGAGCTTCTGGGTTGGATGTTTGGGACTTCCCCATCGTGGCTTCACTTGTTGCATGTCTGAGCTGATTGCTACCTGCCTGGCTGCTGCAGTCCCCCCTTCTGCTTCTGTGTCAGCCCCAAGAGAGGTTAAAGGGGCACCCTCCAACTTCTTGTTTCTTATAACTCCTGCAGGAGAGGCCCTGGAACTTACTTCTGAGTTTATGTTGCATGTGACTCACTGGAGATAATGTAATAAAGCAAAGTGGCATCAGTGTGTGTGTGTGTGTGTATATATAAGTTCCACATATAAATTCCATATATATATATATATATATATATATATATGTGTGTGTGTGTGTGTGTGTGTGTGTGTGTGTGTGTGGAATTTCTGCATGCCCCTTCATTCAGGGGAGGAAATTCTTTTGAAAAATATGCCTTATATTAAGCCACTGGGAAAAGATGTAAAATATACAATTTCCTGTTCATCTGCATAAATTTGAAGCTTCCGATAGCCGTGTTGGCTTCCCTCTTAAGGTTAATGCGGAAGCACAGAGTAAGAATTGCTGCAAATCATTGATTTGTTTTGTTTCCTCATTTAAGTTAGAGACATCAGAAGAATCTAAAGAACTTACACCAGAAGAACAGTTAGCAGACAAACTACGGCTGCAGAAATTGCAAGAAGAGGCAGACCTTGAGTTAGCCAAAGAAACCTTTGGTAATTGAGGGAGCGGGAAAGGAAGCAGGGCAGGTGTGACTGTGTATGTTCATCGCGCCTCATTCTGCAGGATTGGGGGGCATTTCAAAGAAGGAACATAAAGATTGCTTCAAATGCTCCCTTCCGCAGAAGAGCCACTGCTCAGCCAGCTGTGGTTACTGTTTGCCTTCCTCCACAGGTGTAAATAACACTTACGGAATAGATGCCATGAACCCCTCTTCGAAAGATGACTTCACGGAATTTGGCAAACTGTTAAAAGAAAAAATAACACAGTATGAGAAGTCCCTATATTATGCTGGGTTTTTGGAAGCATTAGTTCGAGATGTATGTATTTCATGTAAGTACCGTATTTTTCGCTCTATAAGACGCACCTAGATTTTAGAGGAGGAAAACAAGAAAAAAAGTATTCTGAATCAAATGGTTTACTAAACTATTTAATAAACTATAACAGAATACAGTAATACCGTATTTCAACCTTGTAAACAGCAGTCAACAGTGGCATTAAGAACCATCATCACTGTCATTAACAAAAGAGAGGCTTTAAAGTTCGAGTGCTCTTCTAGTTTTCGTTGAACCCATAGAACTCATCATCACTAGAGTCAGAATTTATGAAGCTGTGTTGCTCACAATCACTGACATCACTTTCTTAGTCAGTAGTGGAATTATTGAAGGAATCCACAATCCACACCAGTTATACAAGAGCTGCTGCAGACAATTCAATAACAAATCTAAAAAAGCCAGTAATGTCCACGCTGCCCTACTAGTAAATAATAGAAAAAAACTTTCTGACAAAAAATGAGATATTGTTCGGTAAATCAAACACACAGCGGACTAAGCCTTTGAAGAATAAACTTCATACACGAAGGTAATTCTGTTCAAATATCCACTGATCCTAAAAAAAAAATGTGTCTGATCAACTAACAGATAACTGATCATGGAAAGCTTCCGGATAATCACAGGCACATTCCCCATCACGTCCCCATGGGCTTCATTAAAAGACGGGTTGCCATTTGAAAACACACGCCGACCTGTGATTAACAGCTCTCACCTGTGCCGGCGGAGGGCATGTGTGCCAGCCAGGTGTGGTGCAGCCGGGCCGGCAGCGTGCCGGCGGTGGTCTTCCGGGTGGTGTGGTGGCGGCGGCAGGTCTTCCCGGGTGGTGGGGGTGAGCAGTCCGTCTCTCCGTGCGGCCGGTGGGTTAAAGCCCGTGGCTCTCCTCCTTCGCACGCCTCCCCCTGAGCGGCACAGCTCTCACCTGCACTGGGGGGGGGGGCGGAGCAGGGTGCGCCGAGTGCGTGCCGGCCAGGTGGTGCCACGTGGTGCAGGCGGCCGGCAGCGTCCCGGGTGTCGGGCACACACATTCACTCTATAAGATACACAGACATTCCTCTTACTTTTGAGGGGGGAAAGTGTGTCCTACAGAGCAAAAATGTGGTGCATAGTCATTCTTTGCCTCTACTCCCATTTTCAGCGTGTGGGCAGGGTAGGACAGAAGCCCAGCCAGGACGTGCAGTGGGCGGAATGAGCAGAACTAGCAGTGACGTCTGTGCAGACTTGCTCCTGGCCTCCCTGTGCAACAACCTGCAGTCTTTGGGGTTTTCCACTTTGGCCAGGCCCGCCTTTCTCCTCTTCCTTATATTTAAATCTATATTTACATTTAATATATTTATATTAAATAAAGTTACCTTTTCAGGAAAAAAAAGATATAGGCCATTTCCAGTACATTTCCCCACATCTGTACATACCTAATTTTCCTAGTTCAAAATGATTATTAAGAAACAAAATAGAAGGGCAATATTATCCGAAACTCAGTTCATTTATCTGAATGAGTCTCTCAATATACTGTTAACTTTCTTTAGTGTGTGAATCTAGCAAAGAATGCATGTCACCTGCCCACATTTACAACCCGGGAATGTGCTTTCCCTATCCAGTGCTGCCCTGTGATTCTCTTGGCTGCCCCTGCTCCAGTAATTCATAGCTCTTGCTGTACAGAAAGGTTCCATGCTCTGGGGATGCAGCCTAGGAGAGAATAACTTCCTTTTTGCAATAAATTCTGGAAGGCATATTGGCAATTCTGTGAACTGCAGAGCAACGCAAGACTGCAGGAGGAGTCCCCCAGACCCTATGAGCAAGCACTGCAGTCCCCACCTTATGTCCCAGCAATTGGGGGGCTGTAACCACCCGAGTCTCAGAGGAATCTAGTAGATCTGAAACAGGGTTCTGCTTATTGGCCTCCTCTTGGGATAAAATATGCTTCTGTTTTCAGAATCCTACCATTTATTTAAAAACCACGCGCACTGTTAAGCCGGGGTGTCACGGGGAGGGCGTTCTGGAGGGCCTCTGTTCCTTGGCACGCCACAGGTTAGCGATGCCACACAGCATTTCACAGCCGTGAGTGCAGGTCCCATATGTCTTAAATGGGGGGAAAAGTCACCCAACTTTCAATCTGCTAATAGTTGTTCAACGTCTTCTGGCGAAGTGTGTGTAGGATTAAACACCCGTCTTGTGTTTTAACCTGAGGTTTTTCCTGGTTTTGGTTTTCCCTTGAAGGGCAAACATATGACTTGGAATATTTGCATGGTAGTGTCAGCGGTATCTCCATCTTCAGGAGAGAGATTCTGTGTCCTGCCACTGGGCAGCCCCCCCCCCATTTTTTTAACTCCACTTAGTGGATTCCCCGATTAGTGAATTTTGATACAATAAATGAAAAATGTGGTCACAGTTGCTGAAAAGGTGCTGCTGTTCCTGTGCACATCAGACTCTGGGTCTGCCTCAGTCACACGAGCTCCCCGGCCAGGCAGAGGCTTCTCAGACTTTTCCACGGAGGCTTCCGCAGCTCTCATGTGCCTGGGCATGGCAAGCACCTCCTTGGCACCAGAGTAGTTCCCCCAAGATATTTTGCCATGTGTTTTTCTAAAAACACTCTTCTTTTGCAAACAGAACATCTGTATTAACTAAAATCCATTTCCAAGGATTGATTTGAGCATTTTAAAAACTGCAGGAAAAGTACTTCTTGGAAAGCCCTATAAATGATACCTCCCATGCTTTTATTCCCCATTTAGTGGAAGTTGATGACTTGAAAAAGATCACCAATTCCTTGACAGTCCTGTGCAGCGAGAAGCAGAAACAGGAGAAGGTGAGTCTGGGGCGTGCTCTCTCTCGGGGTGCGTGCTGCTCTCTGGCGGGGCCGCTCCATTGTCTGTGGAGATGGCCTCTTCAGCCCCAAGTTGTTTCAGGGACCTGTGTGATCACAGTGTCACCGTTCTCGGTCCCCTCCCTTGCTCTGCCGCCGGGTGAACACGGGCTGCCAGTTCTGTCGCCAGGCATCGCTCCTGAAACGAGGCCCAGTTGCCATAGGCTAGAAGCGCAGCGCCTCTGGGGAGGCCAGGAGTAGGGCTCCATTTTGAAGGGCTGCATTCCAGAGATGGACCTGGCTGAGAGAGCAGCCATCATGACTCCAAGTGCCTGCTGCCAGTCACCAAACATTTTCTATTTTATTTAATCGGAGGGGCATGTCAGCCTTTCTGTCAGAAAGCAGGGAAACCACCAAAACAAGGGGTGCTTGGTGGAAGGGGGGTGGGCTGGGGTGGGGTGGGGTGGGTGGTGCGCTCCCTGTGCCCAGGCGGCCTGAGGCCGTGGACACCTGCCCCCGGCATCGGGCAGTCCACAGAAAGCCTGCCTCGGACTCGAGCTGGCTGGCAGATTTCCTCACAGTGTCGCCATCGGTCAGTTTACGTTGTTCTGGTAAACACGATGTCCATCAGAGCAGGTAACTTAGCCAGGATGCTTTCTGTGCATGTCTGTCTGGAGAGGACCCCGAGATGTCGGGCCCTCGCAGACTCAGCCAAGGCCGTGGAGGGAGCTGGTGTTACAGAGTCTGTCTGAGCTGGGGCCACTTCTGTCCTCCCACAGCAAAACAAGGCCAAAAAGAAGAAAAAAGGAGTGGTGCCCGGAGGAGGCCTGAAAGCGACCATGAAAGACGACTTGGCAGATTACAGTGGTTATGACGGGGGCTACGTGCAAGACTTCGAAGACTTCATGTGACACTTCTCCGCCCTTCTGTTGTTTCTCTGTTGCCCATAATCCCCTGATGTGTAGCACAACTTCTTTCCTTTAAATTCTGCCAAATGCTACAATCTGAAAGTGCAGTATCTTTGCGAGGTCGGTGCCCAGTCAATACTCCGCTGCAGACGCCTGCCTTGATGTCGAGGGTATAAACTGCCAGGGCTCAGTTCTTTTCAGTGGTAGGAAATGATGGAATTTTGATCATGTTTGACTTCATAGCAGCAGAAGCAGCACTTAATTGGAAAGTAATTTCAACCAAGCCAACATCGTATTATTACCAACATCGTTTAGTAATAACAGCCTTAACTGTACCTTTTCCACAGACTCTGTCCAGACAAAGAGAGCCGCTTGCAGCGAGGATACAGTGTGCATCGAGTATTAAAACTGGCTTTCTCTGTTCAGTGAGACCTTGAGGTTTTTAGTAGATACTGGCAAATGCCCTGAGGGAGGATTCTGCACTTAGAAAGCACCTGTGACACAGCCCCAACTTCAACCCTGGCAAGTGGCAAATCGCTTCTTTAGGTTAGGGTTGGGAGATGGTTCAGTGGCACTGGAAGACGCGTGACTCAAGTCTAGGCAGTTTAGTTGACGCTTTTCTGACTCGGGAGGAATTCTGTCACCAGGGTTTGGGGGCTACAGTACAGCTCTCGCAAGGCTTCGTTGGGTCTGTCTTCTTTTCTTTCTTTTCCCCATTTACAGGAATCCTGCTTAGCGAACTGCAACAGTTAACGACAGTTGGGTAAATTGTTATGTTAACAATTATGACATCTGCAAATGTTTTATAAAAGCAACTAATTTAATAAAATCACTTGTGAGGATGGAGACTTTGGTCTGGCTGTTTCTGCCGTGGGCAGCGACTGGGACTGGAGAGCAGGTGGGGCTTCTTTGGCTCACGCTCTCTGGAGGCCATGCTGGCTTTCTGAGCATCCTCTTCCAGCCCAGCCCAGCCCCCTCGTCTCACGCCAGGCCTGCTTCATCCTGACGCTCTCTGCTTGCTTGCACATTTTCTAACTACTGGACTACCTGGCTTTACCGGGAATTCTGGTGCCTGAGTCTAACACACTGAATTCGGGCTTTCCCCTGTGGTCGTTTCCTCTCTCATGGCTTACTGAAAGCTTTGGCTCTAGAAAATGTCTGCAAATGAATCGTACATATAAACGGATGTGTTGGTTTCCTGTTTCTTCCGAGGGTATTTTACAATGAGGAGCACTAGTGGGACATGCTATTCTGGGTGCGGTCAGATTCACTATACTCCCTACAGCAAAATTAGCACTTTTTGTTGCTTTTTGGAATGTGGTTTGGCAGCAGAAGGTCACCTCCAATGCAAAGTTCTTACAAATGCCAGTTTTATTTAACCCTGACCTCAGGAGTCAGCATGCGCTCGAAAGCAACACTTAGGTGGGCATAACTTGGCGGCAGTGCCGTGAGAGGCCGTGCGCATCTCGGGCTGCTTGGCCATGGGCAGGCCCTGCAAGAGCCCCCAAGGTTTCCGGCTGGTTTCCGGCTGGTCGTCTAGCCCGGCAGCATCTAGGTTGTCAGCAGGTCATTCAGGCAGCACCCCGTCTGGGCATCCTGCAGAAGGGTGCTCACCACATCGTAGAAATGGTTGTCGTAAGCCAGCTTGTAATACACATAGATATCGTCGCAATAGGTCAGCAACTTCTTCAGGTGTTTCAGAGCAGACTCGTTCCCTGCACGCTGCTTGAACCTGGAAGAAAGTCACGTGGTGCAGCCCCCTCGGCTTCTCTCACAAGAACGTAAGACAGCCAGGGCCCAGCGGACCAGCACTCCGCACACACGGCGGCAGAGCGGCTGCCCCCAGGGCCCCCCCACGGGAGGGGCACAAGACCTCTGTGGTCCCACTCCCCAGCAGCTGGTGCACGCAGGCAGCCCACAGCCTCACCTCCCACGGCAGCCAATTACCTAGCCAATGTGAGCATGAGTTGTGTGAAGGAATCTTTCCTCTTTGGGGTGCTGGTGTTCCAGGAGAGAGAAGAATCCCTTCCTCTTCACACAATGCAGTATTTCAGACACTTCTCATGCCTCCCGACTTGCCTTTTTCCCAAGCTGAGCCGTCCCAGTTCGCAGGCGACCTGCTCCAGCCCCCGATCGCCTCAGCTGCCCCTCCTCCAAGAGATCCCTGCCTCCCCAGTAGCTCAGCCCAATGCCAAAGCGGGAAGAGCGCCAGCAAGGGCCGCGGGTCCCAACTGCACAGAAAACCAGGCGGAGGGAGGGGAGGCCTCCGTGCTGGAGAAGCAGGTGATGGCTCACAACGCTGACTTACTTCTGAGCGATCTCCTCAAACGTGCTCGCCTTCAACAGGCCACACTGCTTGTATTCCTCCAGGTAGTTGAAGTCTCCCTTCACAATCACCCGCTGATACAGGACTTCAGCCCAGTCGGGAACGAAGTCGTAGGCCTCGGCCACAATGGCAGCCTGGAGCGCGCGCGGCCCGGGGACAGGAAGGCATCAGCACGCCGGGAGGCGCACGCCGGCTCTTCCCAGGCGATCGGGGCCCGCGACACCCAGCGCTCCCTCCAGCCGGCGTGCAGCAGGCCCTTCAATCGACCCCTCCCAGCAGCGGAAGCCTCCCTGTCCTGCGGCTCACCTGGTAGAACCTGGGCAGGGCCATGACGCACCCCAGCAGGTTCTTCCGGCTCAGGTTGATCAGCTGTGTGGCGCGGTTGGTGTTCAGGAAGTGGAGCTGCAGCGTGATGAGTTTTGTCAGCCTGTTGCAGTGCAAGGACTGGTGCACACAGAAGTCCTAAGGGGGCGGGGGGAGAGGGTCAGAGGCGAGGGGTCCTGCTTGCCTGCAAGGCCAGCTGCCCTCCTGTTTGGAGCAGCTCCTCCAGTCCTGGCCAGCGGGGATGCCGCGAGCAGCAGTAACAGGCCCTGGAAGTGGGAAAGCAGGCGGGCCATCCCTCTCCATCCGGGCCACAGAGAAAACTGCTCTCTGGATCTGCAAGGGGCATCTGGAGGGCCTGAGGGTCTCACACAGGTGGTTCCCCTTCCCCAGCGCCGGTCGCTGCCAGCAGCTTCGCTGGGGGGAGCCGTTTTTGGCGCTGAGGGCGCCACCCGCCAGGGGCCCGTCCTGCGGTCCGAGTGGGCGGCGCGCAGAAGGACCAGCCATGGAGCTTGGCCGGAGGTTCTCGTTCCTCCGCTCGAGCATGGCGAGCGGAAGCTCCCTCCTCACCTCCCGCGAGCCACAGGAAGATGCCCCGGGCTGCCACCTTCCTCCGGCAGAGGCACGTGCCCAGGTACCCCAGGCTTTCTGGAGTCCAGGGACACCACTCACCCTAGGGCAGCAGAGCTGCTCCTGTTGCCGGCCAGATGCCATCGGGGCGGCCCCACAGATCATGGAAGGCCAACAGGTCTCTCGGCTCGTCCTGCGCTCGTTTCAACTAGCTCTGGGGGCCCTGAGCCCCTCTGAGATGACTGGACTGCCGCTGGGGGTCACTGAAGGCACATGGATGGCCACGGCCTCCTCTCCCTCCTCCAGGCCTCCTCCACTGCTCCCAGGGTCCCACTTTACCTTGGAATAGCTTTCAGCAGCGTCGATGAAGAGGGTCAGGGCTTTCATCAGCAGTGTCTTTAGGTGGGGCACGTTCTGGAGGCAATCCTCTGGAAGGGAGAGGGCGAGCCGTGTGGCTGTGTGGCCCTGCTGTGGCGGGCAAGAGTGCGGCCTGCCCTTCACTGGGGGTCAGGCCACCCCCACAGCAGGCCCAAGAGGGGAGAAGCCGCTGCTGCCGACCAGGCAAAGAGAACAGAAGGACCTCAATGGCAGGGAGTGCCAGAGGGGTGGCTTGGGCGTCCTGGACTCTTTTGGACCCGCTGCACAAAATCTTGCGGGCACTTCCACAAAGTGGCGGGTGTGGGCATCGGAGGCAGCGCCCGGCCAGGGCTGTGCATGTGGCCGTGTGGCCACGGCAGGCAAGAACGTGGCCTGCCCTCCTCCTGTCTGGCAGGACCGGGCGCCGCCACTGCTTCCTCCCAGCACCCCTGGCCATGGGCAGCATCTCCACGGCCCAGAATGCCGGTTGCTATTTGTCTGGCGTTGGCAGGATTTGTGGGCGCTCGTGCTGGGGAGGGCGAGGGAAGGGGATGGCTGCTGCTGCTGTGCACTCGGCCGGCGTGAGTCTCTGCAGACTTGCAGCACACAGGAAATCCCTCAGCTGGAGAATGGGAGTTTTTCTCTCCCTTCTGCCTAACACGTTCTGTGAACCTGCTCAGCCACCTAACTTGTGGACGAATTGAACTGATCAGCCCAGAAGTTCAGCACAGCTGGAGGCCACAGCCTGCCCCCCCCCCCCCGCGCAGCCCCGGAGTGCCCCCTTTTGCCTCTCCTCCCCGCGGCCCCAGCCCCCTGGCTCCGCAGTGAGGAGATGCCATCAGCACGGCTTCCTGCCCTGGCCAGCTCAAGACAGGCACCAGCGCGACCTTCGGCCACCCAATTCCCGGACCCCAGACCACGTCGGCTTGCACAGCGAGCCTGGGGGGCCGGACCGCCGCTAGAAAGGGGCAGGTATCACCCCTTGCACAAGCCAGCAGGGCTTCCCCAGAGGACTGGGGCGCTCTCGGCTCTGCCACGGAAAAGGCGGTCGTGCCATTCCGGCGGCTGCCATCCAGAGAGTGGGCTGCATGGTTCCTCCCACAGCCAAGCTCCTTGCAATCCCAGCAACGCCCAAGAGGGCTGCCCTGGCGGTGGCCAGAGGCGCACGAACTCCCCGGGCTTCCGGGGCGGGTTTGGTCTGAGCGATGCCGGCGGAAGGCCCGGGAAGCCCTCGGCCCCACTCTGCCGCCCAGCGCTGCAGCCGCGTCCCCCTGGCTGCCGGCCTCGGGCCCCTGGGACTGCGAGCCGGCCAGCCACCGCGTGTTTGCAGGCGTGCCGCAGGCGAAGCCGGAGCCACATGGTGCTTTGGCTTGCTCCGCGCCCTCTTGGCTGCCTTGCCCAAGGCAGAGCACAAGCGGAGAAGCTGCGCTTCTGCAGGCCAGCCGAGGGAGCAGGGCTCTGGGGCAGGCTGCCCGGCCCAGGCCTGCTCCGTGGCCCTGCCAGCGCTCCCCCTGCGGGGCAAGGCAGCTCACCCCAGGGGCAGGAGTCGATGAGCTTGAGCTGGGTGCGGGCCGCTGCCTCGTGGTTCTCCCCGATCTCCCGGCACATGCTGAAGCAGAGGGCGATCATGTTGTGCTTCTCGCTGTCTCCCGGGCGGCGGCGCTTGGCGTAGTCCAGCAGGGCGGTCTTGAGCGCCCCACTCTGCTGGGAGGGAGGGAGGGAGGGAGGGAAGGCACACGCCTCAGGCCAGGCAGCAGGGAAGGCGGCTGTGCTGGGCGGGGGTTCGGGAGACCCGGGTTCAAGCTCCCGCTCAGCCACACAGCTCTGGGGTGACTCCGGGCCAGGCACCACCTCTCGCCGTAGGGTGGCTGCCGTGAGAGGAAAGTGGAAGGGGGCAGGCCCTGGCGAGGAAGCCCTGGACCAGGGCCAGCCTCCGCCGCCACTCCGCCGGGGTACGCACCGAGTCCAACTTCTTCCGCATCAGCACCTCAAAGTGATGCTTCTCGTGCAGCAGGTCAAAGATGTACGTCATCTCGTTGTACCGACCGATGCCCGTGAGCAGCCGCACCTTTGGAGAGGAGAGGAGAGCAGAGCTCACGGCTCCGCAGAGGGGAAAGGCCCTGGGCATGGCCAGGCAGCCGCCCGGCACGGAGCCCCGCCTGCCTGGGGGGAGCAAACTCACGGGTGCCGCCCGCCCGCCCGCCCACAGCCCGCCGCGTTCTCAGTGCAGGACCCCGGGGCGGTCACGTACCACAAGGCCATACTCTTCGCTGGGAGCCAAGTGCTCTTCCGTGAGCATCCGGGCAGCCTGGAGGACCCGGATAATCCCTTCCATGTGGCACGTCAAGCTGAAGCAGCTGTGGGCCAGGATCAGGAGCTCAGTGGCTAGGAAGGAGGATGGAAGGGGGTCTCCTCAGGAAGTGCGTTCCTCTCGGGGGAGGGGGGGCAAGGAGGCTGGCGCAGCCCTGGCCGGAGCTGGGCTTGCTGGGGTGCCTGGGCTCCAGCCCGGCAGCGTGATCCCTCTTGCTGGTGGGAACACCAGCAGGCAAGCTCTGCAGAGAGCAGCCCATCCCCGGGCGCCTGCGCCGAGCCCACCCTGGAGGCGCTCCACCCCCACCGGGGCTGCAGGACCCCGCGCACAGGAAGCCTCCATGGCCTGCCTCGAATGCAGCTCCCGGCCGGAGGGGAGCCACGCAAGGGAGCCAGCGGCCGCTCAGGCAGAGCCGGCAGAGCTCCGGGCACGTGGTGCCGATGTCCCAGGGGCTTCGAGGACGGTGGTGCCCGAGCACGTGCAGTGGGCCAGCGCTCCCAGAGACAAAGCCCGAGTCCTCACGGCGCCACCCCTCCGGGGGTGCGCACGGCCAACACGGATCCCTCTGCCCCAGGGACTCACTGCAGGCCAGCTCCCCCGGCGGTACAGCAGCGATTCTCTCCAGCAGCTGCTTGCCCACCAGGGCAGGGTCCGGGCACAGCCTGGCCAGCTGCAGCAACGCCTGGCTCCCCTCTGCGGGATTCAGGGCTGGCTGTCTCCCTGTGGGTACAGTGCATGCCGGGTGACACGCCGGTCACAGCACACGCTCCGTTCGCCAGGAGGATGCCAGGCAGAGCCTCCCTCCTTCCCAGCCCCACTTCCGGGAACCCCTCCCCACGAGCTGTACGAGCGCCCCCTCTCTGAACGCCATGGCCGCGAGCTGAGCCTCTGAAACGTTTTCTCTGATTTCTTTCTTGCTGGAACACTCCAAGGAAGTTGGAGAATGATAAATGAGTGACAAGCAGAGCCGGAGGAAGACGGCACAGCAAAGGCGTAGGGGAGGCCCGAGTGGGTGGCACCCGGAGAGGAGCCCCGGAGCGAGGCTGAGGCCCTCGCACGGCCGCTCGGGGCCATCCATGCGGCACCAGGAAAGCCCTGGCAGGAGGCCTCCCTGGGCAGACCGGCGAGCCGAAGGGAGCACGCGCCCGCCCACCTTGTCCTTGTGCAGGTGCCAGCAGCTCCCGCGTGACCTCCCCGGCCACGAGCTCTGCCACCGTGTCGGGCCCCAGCCCCTGGGCCGCAATGAAGGTCTGGGCCCGCCTGCACCTGTCCGCTCGGCGAGAGGAGAGGATTGTCCGCAGCAGCTTCTCGGGATCCCGGGCAGAGATCTCGTCGAAGGAGCAGCCCAGCTCCTGCCAGGAGCCAGAGAAAAGGGAAGGGCAATGTCCACAGGATGTGGGGGTCCTCTGTGGCATGGGCCACCTGGAAGACCCCAGCCGCCCTCAGGCCCAGGAAACACCCCGGGGGAACTTCGGGGGCCTTCCGGAGGGCCCTCCCCACTCCCCGTGTCCGTGCTCACCCTGGACAGCTCGTACAGGCAGAGGACCTGCCGGCAGTAGCTCCGCCCGTGCACACACTCGGCTCCCAGCGCCTGCAGGCTGGCTGCGACCTCCCGGCCCGGACACTCGCCCCCCGCGCAGGGCCCGCTCCCCAGGACTGAGGCTGGAAGCAAAGGCAAGGCTCTGGAGAGCAGGCGCTGCCGCGGCTCGGAAGGGGGTCGCCGGCCCGCCTGCAGCTTGCCCGACGGCCCCCCGCTCACCCCGGAGCACAAGTGCTCTTCCCCCGCCACACGAATGCGCATCGGGAAACACTCTGATCTTGCCCGGGTCTTCCCGCCGCTCTGCCCACGTCCGCAGCAATAAACAGGGTGGCGATCGGGAGAAGCCTGGCCGTGGCGACCGGGCGTCCAGCCACAGAGCACGCTCCCAGCCCCACCCTGGCGCTCCAGCAGTGGGCCCCAGCACCAGGCAGCCGGCAAGCAGCCGGCCCGGCCCAGCTGCACGGGAGCCTCATCCCGGGCTGCTTACTGCTCGGCAGCTGCCTCTTCTGCGCACCGCCCTCTCCGCTCCTCTCACTTTCCTCCTCCTCTCGAGCTTCAAGGATCGCCCGGACGTCTGCATGGAAGTGGCTCCGGGGAGCCTCTCCGGATGCCAGTGCTCTGCAGTGCAGCACCAGGGAGACGTCTCGGCTGTGGAAATTGAAGTAGCGGCAGGCACGGCTCGCCTCGTGCACGCTGCCCTCATCCAGCAGCTGCCCGATCAGGACCTCCAGGGACGCCCGGTCAGCCTCTGGAAGCACGGCCCCCGGGGCCTCCTGGGCAGGCAAGCGCTCGAGCTGCAGGTCCTCGGGCACGTTTAACGCGGCCAGCTTGGAAAAGGAGAACTCCTTGGCCAGGGACTCGAAGGACCGCTCTCCGCTAACGGAAATCTGGTGCGAGAGCCTCTGCCGGGCCTGCCTGGGCCGCTGGCAGAGCGTCTGCTGGGCGATGCGGCAGAGCCAGACCTCCCGTTCCACCTGCTCCAGTTCCTCGAGCGGGATCGGGTCACCCCTGGCCAGCCAGTGGCCGGCCAAGCTAAGCAGCAGCTGCCTCTCGATGATGCAGCAGGCGCCCTCATCATTTGGGGATGCGGACGACACCGCGTCTGCCTGTGCGGAGAAGAAGCCAGAGGCGGCACGGTTCAGGATGCCATTCTTCTCAAAACACTCGTTACACTTCTTCCAGAACTCAATTCTTGTCCGTTTTTGGGGCCAGTGGCCAATCTGTTTCAAAAAATGCATGTTCTGGAGCACCTGCGGAGCACAGAACAGATTAAAGCATTTCTCCATTCCTTTGCAGTGATGGTGCAAACCAAATGGAACCTTCCCTGCATGGAAACCGAGGACATGGGCCGAGCAGGAAATACCCAGATGCCTCTTCCCGGTCCACCATGGCCTAGTCTAGTCTAGAGTCCGGCAAACTGTCAGCTAAAATGTGCCAAAAAAAGTGCGCAGCAACTGGAACGTGGCTCAAGCGCACCTCCTGGATGACGATGTTGTCCATGGGCAACTCCGCAAGTTCCGCTACCTCCCGTGCCGTGGAAAAAGCGCTTCTCTCCTGCAGCTGCTCCAGAATTCTGCTGCATTCGTTCTGGAAGTTCTCAGCAGTGTAATTCGTTAAGATGGCACGATCAACTGAGAGAGGGGAATCCCTCAAGATGTAGCTGAGGGCACTTAGCTTCTTCGTATCTGCCCCTGAGGACGAAAGCAGCGCAAAACAAAGGCATAAAAAAGCAGTCGTCGCAACGAGCGCCTCTGGGAAGAGGCGAGGTAAGCAGCGGGGCTGGAGGCGGCCTCCCGGAAGCGGGGCCGGGGCCACGAAGGCATCATGCTCCTCGCGCACCCATTTCTCCACCCGGCTCACCTGGGGGCAGGGGACATTTTTACCCGCCAGTTTACTCATCTCCCTGTTCCCAGGCATTCCCGACTCTTCATTCTCCAGGCCATCCTGGAATCATGACAGCTGAAGCGTGGCACAAGCGTGCGTCGCATACGTGAGCAAATGCGCCACGCATGGTGCTGATCAGCCGCCGGGGCCCGGCCCCTCCCCTCCCAGCCAGCACGGAGAGGCAAGCACAGTGGGCAGCAACTGGGCTTGCTGGAAAGCCCTGGAGGGGCGGCACTCGGGCCTGTGTCCAAGGGGAGCGCCGCGTGCTTATTTGCGCGGTCATGCCCTTGTTCTGCCACCCAAGAGCCCAAGGGCTCTCTGGGCCGCTTCTAACGCACTTGCCCGCCATGCTTCTGCTGGCCTCCCATCCCATTCCTGTTCCACTGAAACGGAAAAACAATCTGGCCGCTGAAGAGGTCTTTGCCACCAGCCTACAAGTCTAAGAGCTGCCAGAGCCCAGGCCCCGAGAACAGTCTCCGACTCAGGCTAAGCCCCAGCTAAGACGCCCGGGGGCAGGCTGCACGGGCGGCGAGAGAGGGTGCTTGCCGTGAGGCAGGGCAGTGCCCGTGTCTGCAAACAGCTGGAGGAGCCTCCGCAGCTCGTAGGGGGTGCGGCACTGCTGCGGCATCAGTCCGAGAAGGAAGGCGGCCTGCGACTCCAGCCAGGGCACGGGCGGGACGGGAGGCGGCCCTTCGCACACGGCCTGGAGCTGTGGAAAGAGAGGGGCAAGTAGGCCCGGGCACCCCCCCGCCCTGCCCCCTCCTCTCCCCAGTGCCCTGATCTCAGGCAGGCCCCGATGAAGCAGCAAGGGCTGCTGGTAGCAAAACGCAAGAGCCTCAGGGACAGTGCTGGGCATGAGGTGGGAATCGAACAGAGCATCTTAAATTAACAGATGTATCCACATCGAAGTGAACATCTTCAAAGACAAGCCCTTCTTTAAACCAGTGTCAGTTTCCGCCTTCTTCTTGCTCCCACTTCTCATCTTAACCCTCGGTCGCCCTTTTAATTGGCCTCATGGACTGGCCAGCCGAGGAATAGTTTCCCGTGTGCCGTGCCAGGCAGCCCGATTTCGGCAGCCTCGGTTGGTCCGAGGGGGGGGGGCAGAGGAGGCCTGGTCCGAGACCCGCGGGCAGCCCGGGCGGAGTGGCGGGCAACGGGCTGCGCGGGGGCCGGGGAGGCCCAGCTGGAGGCCCTACTTGGCACCGCGGCCACTGGGGCGAGCTGGGCCAGCCACAGACTCTCGGCCTGACCTACTTCACAGGGTTGTTGTGAGCATAAAAGGGCGAGGTGGAGGCGGCCACGGCCCGCTGCCCCAGGTTCCTCGTAGGAAATGGCAGGATGCGGAGGGAGCCCTTTCTTTAAAGGAAAGCATCGATCTGGGATTTCTTGGCGGCAGGGCCGCACGAGGCCCTTTGCCGGGCTGTTGCCCACACGGCCCAAGGGCCCCGCTCCAGGGGTGACGCTTCTGCTTACTTTTGCGACGCTGCCGTGGAACGCGAGGAGCCTGGCAGAGGCCTCCGTGTAATTGCGGTGCTCCATGCACGACTCGTACCCCTCCAGCAGCAGCAGCAGCGGGGAGCCCTGCGCGCAGCCAAGGGACACACTGCTAGCACACGCCCAGCCCACACAGGCGGCACGGCTTGCGAGCCAAGCCTCCGCGCGCCCCGAAAAAATGCTCTGCCCCACCTCCCTGGAGGCCGTTTGATTCCAGAGGCATTTAGAACGGGATAAAGCACTCGCGGGGAGAGACGCCGAGCAGTTCCGCCATCCGGTCCCCTTCAGGGACACATTCCGTGGTTACCTTCAGGAAAAACCGGAAGCCATGAAGGAGCGTTCTGATCTTCCGCCTCCTCAGAAGCCTCCGCCAGAGAGCGGCCAAATCCAGAAGGTCCCACGGATGGGTTTCGACAGGGCCTTCGACGTGTTTTGTCACCTCGGCTGCGGTGGAGCGATCCAAGGAGGCCACGATCCAGACACAGAGGCAGTGGACGGTGCCGGCGCCCTGCAACACGCGCGCACTGCTCAGCTTCCCAAGGAGGCGAAAAGGCCCAACCGCCAACCGTCAGGCGAGGGCCCGCGGCGAGGCACGCGCCGACGGAGGATGCTGCCCCGTGGGGTCCGCGGAGGCAACGCCTACCTCCAGGCACGCGGCCAGCACGGCCAGGGCCGGGACGTGGTGCTTCACGGCGGCCGCCAGCAGGTCCTGCCAGGGGTGGGGCGGCTCCTGGCCGTGCAGCAGGAGGCAGAAGAGGTCGGTTGCGTGCGGCCTGTGCTCGGGCCTCGGCCGGCTGAGCTCCCTGCCCTGCCCTCCCTCCCGGGCACCGGGGGGCAGCACGCTCCCGAAGGCCAGCCGCAGGTGGTTCTGCAGCGGGGGGGAGAACTCCTGAAGGATGGGAACGACCTTGGAAAGCGGAAGAACAAGCAAGCGTTTCAACGGGAAACACGTTCACAGCAAGGTGGCCGGCGTTCCTTGCCAGGCCCATCGGCCCCGCTGCCCCTTCCCGGGGGAGCGCCGCCTCCATTCTCCGTTCCCCGGAAGGCCAGGCCCGCCGGCCAGCGGGACTCCTCACCTCCGTCGGTGGGTAGCCATACATCTGGGCCACCGTGATGAGCGGCAGCCACTCGTGGGCTCTGGCGCACGCCCGCAGGTAGGAGGGGCTCCGCTTGATGCCGTGCAGCCGGCAGAACTGCACCACCAGCGCCCACTGCCGCCGCGCCTCACCAGACGTCCTGCGAAGGAAGGCTCTGGCTGCACGACTGCCAGTCCTGCTCGCCCGCCCCCCCCACCAGGGCCCCTCGACTCCGGGCAGCACATCGGGTGGAGGAGGCACTTGAGGGAGGGCGTGCCAGCGGGACGTTCCAGCTCACGGCTCCGCAGGCAGGAGGCGCCAGCCATTCCCCGCCCCCCGCAGCTCCTTGGCTTTCTGGGGAACCGCCAGGGCCAGCCCAGAGACGTGACTTACTTCTGGACCTTCTGCTGCTCGGTCTTGTCCCAAACTGCCTCCTCTAGGCAGACGAGAAGCTCTTCTGCAGCCCTCTTTTCCCCGTCGGCCAGCTCTCGCAGCTTGTCGACTGGAAACCAAAGATGCAAAGCACGTTGCTGAGACCCACGATGGCGTGGCGCGGCCAGCCCCTTTCGGCCATCGCTCCCGAGTCACTTGCAGCCAGTTCCGCCACCTCCCGTTTCACCCGCCTTTCTGTCTATCTGACGGGATCCCCGCCTCGGAAGAGGATACTCAGAGGCCCTTCTCTGCCCAGGAGACTTTCCTCCAGAGGGCCTCTTGGGCTCACAGGGACATGTGCCATCCTTGTCCCCTTCTTCTGGCCTCTCTGCACCTCCCTCTTCCTCCTGACCATGAATGCTCGTCCTTTCTCGCTGTCTCAGGATCCCTTTCCTCTCTCCCTCTCTGGTTCTTCCTCCTTTCTCCCCAGTCTCGCCCCCCACACCGTTTCCACTTTCTCTACGCAACTGCCTGCAGCGCCTTCTCCATTCACTGGCATCAGGCCATGAACTCCAGCCGGAGGGAAACCCATCCAGTCCAGCCGGCCAAGGTCCCCTGCGGCCTCCCGGGTGGACCTGGGGCTCAAGCCAAACGTTCTCCGGGGGAGTCTTTTCCATGGCCCGGGCAAGCCCCCAGCGAAATGCCAGCATTGCCTTCAGCCTGCACAGGCAGCAAAAGGGCCCCTCCGCCACCCAAGGGCAGAGACGGGGGCTGGATGTTGCCCCTGCCCAAGCCGTCTCTCGGCAAGGGCTTTTTACGCTTGCTACAAGGCAGGCAGGCAGGCCGGCTCACAGCAGGGCAGCCAGCTTTGGCCCAGTCGTGCCAGCAAGCAATGCCGCGGCCGTTCTGCCTGCCCTGGGAGCAAAGATGCTCCAGAGGCACTTGGCCAGCGGAGCGTCTGCTCTTCCGCACGGGCTGGCGAGCCACACGCTGCGCCACAAGACGCGCACGCGGCACGCGGGCGGGGAGGAGGCCTCACCCACGGACTGCCGGATGGACTCGTACTGGGGCTCCTCGCTCCTCGACATGAAGTTCAGGATCGCATTTGCGGCTTGGGCGTCAACCCGGAGCTTGAGGCTCTCCAGGCCCAGCAGTTCCAAGAAGCAGGCACAGGCCGTGACCACCGAGGGCACGTAAAAGCAGCTGAGGGCCAGGGCGTAGGCGTCACTGCCCGCGTGCTGAACCCTAGGAAGGACGCAGCCGCCGTCAGCATGAGGCGCCCAGGGACCGGGACCGGCTGCGCACCACACGGGGTCCCAGCCAGCTCTGGCGCGCCTGGCTGGCACACGGCGGGACTGCGGGCAAGGAGGAGCCAGAATTCGTGCCAGAGGCAGTGCGCAGCAAATTCCGTGCTGTAGTTACGGTTTCTACGCCTCAACTTTGTCATTTACCAAAACAAACAGTGTACAGGTGCATTTTCTGGGCACACAGCTGGATAGGGAAGGTTTCCCAGCATAGCTGGTTGGGGAATGCTGCAAGTTGGCGGTCTTTTTCCTGTATGCATGTGCACAGGACTGCACCCTTAAGTTTTTTCTTAAGAAGCCACGTCTGTTCTTAGTGGAAGCCAGAGAATACCATGCGAACACATCACAGCAGAAAATCACTTTTACCTCTGTCCTTACTTTCTGATACTGTATTTACAGTAATAGTTTATTGCTTATATTTATTATACTAAATTTATGTTGTAAATTATTATTATTTATTATCATAATATATCTATAGCATGCCACTTAGGATAATCCCTTACAAAGCACCTTGAAAATACAGGACATTAAGTGACACCTCACTGCGACACAATGCACAGTTTTCAGTGGAAAAGGCAGGCGCCATCTTGCTCTGCTCTTTCCAAATCTCTGCTTCCCATAAATACTCACAGCTGCTTTGGGGTTTTGCTCCTCGCCAGCTGCTGGACTACAAAAGATGCCAACGCGAAGGACGGACGTGCGTGGCGCAAATAGTGGCAGAAATCCAGGCGCTCCAGGATGGCCCCTCTGTTGACTAGGGCCGGGCACGAGAAGTGAGGCAGGGCGCCGGGGAGATCTGCAAGAGGCAGGAGAGAGGGGCGAACACGGGGTCACTCACGCCGGGTGACACGTGCATTCTGCGCAGGGCCTGGAATGAGGGCAGGGCGAGCCAAACAGCCCTGCCATGACTGCAGAGTTAGGAGAGGACTCAGCTCCTTCAGTGTTCATCCTTGCTGCTCCTGACTTGGATTTGCACATGGCCACACGCCAAGCGCCCGGACAGGCAAACCACAAAAAGGCACCTCTGTGCATTTGCGCAAGCCCCGTTAATTGCAGTGGGGCCGACAGAGGAGAAGTTTCTGGAGTGGCTTTTTGCCCTTTGGTTGCTAAATCAAGGAGGCGACTGAAAATGTCTGTGAGTTGCAGGCCAGGCGAACCCTGCCCACGAGAGCAGAGAGACACGCCACGGGGCTGGAAACCCACAGAAAGTTTACCTTTTATACCTGCATTTCAGTGCTCCTGCTTCTAAGGAAGAAAAATGACACCCAGCTTTTAAATGCTGATTCCACAGGTCTTAATATACACCTTCGTTTACTATTTAAAGCAGAGTTGGGGAGCTTTTGCCAAGGGCCACATGGCTTCAGGAAAAACTGCTCGAGGTCGCGTGCCGAGCGGCACTGCCAGAGCAGTTCGGCTCTTTCCCCCCTTCTCCCCCCCACAATTCACTTCCCTCTCCACTGAAAATCTGCCCCATGGGCAGCGGTTTCGCTCCCCTGCTTTGATTAAAAATAAGCAACTGGTACAGGAGACCGAAGATCTTGCTTGAAGCCAAATCTCTCAACAGCTTAAGTATCACAATCTTCAGAAAAATTGCTTTTCGGGTGAGAAACACTCGGCCCTGTTGGGGCTGCAGCCCTCGCTGCTGGCCTGTCTGCTTGAGGCCAGCGAAGGGGCTGCAGCCCAAGCACATCTGGAAGGTCACACACTTCTCCACCCGAGAACGGCAGAATATACTGGGAGACTCCACCAACACAGACTTCATTTTGACTCTACGTGGAAGTTACTCACCAGGAATGGCAAGAGTGTTTGCTGACTGCCAGCCAAACAATTTGGAAGGATCGAACGGAACGAGTGCCTAAAAACAGAAGACCAAGCTGTCGGGCACTAAAAGCAAAACCAAACGAATGTGTGCCCGTTTCATGGCCTTTCTGGCTGACGTGGCCGAGCCCTCTGGGATCACACGCCCTCGTTTCCAGTTCGGGTTCAATGCCAGAAGGCTCAGACGGAACCCAGAGTGGCGGCACTGGGCCGTGCCTGTCCCGGCGGCGTCTGTACCTGAGCCAGGTGATAGAGAGAGACGTCGGAGGGCAGGGCCCCATGAGAGGCACACTGGGGGAAGAGGGCCGCTCGCAGCTTGGGGTACGGAATGAGCGCCATCCGGAAGAGCTGGGCATCCACCTTCTTTCCGCCATCCCTGTCCTGAAGAACCTATAGCGAAGAAGCAGCGAGACGGCCTTGCCAGGCAGTGGGGAGAGCGTGTCTCCCAGAGGACCACTGGCGCCCGGCATCCCCGGGGGCAAGAACGTGTTCTGCCCTTTCCAAGGCAATGGCACGGGAGACTCGAGCGGGTCGGCAGGGCGGGGGAGGGCCCACGCCAACGCTGCCCGCTGGGGGCTTCCAGGTGGGACATGGGCGCGGCCGGGCTGGGGAAGCCCCTGGAGGCACGGCCCGGACCCGGCACTCCGCCTACACCCCGCTCTCTCTGGGACGCAGGAGCAGCCCCCCTTCCATCAGCAACCTGCCAACCTCCCCTGGCTTACCCGGTCAATCCCTCCGGGGGCGTACATGGTCGAGGCCAGGGCAAGGAGCGTCCGTCCCTCCAGCAGCATGCTGCTCACGCCGGCCTGGTTGCTGGGAATCAAGACCTGGGCGTTCGCGAGGCTCGCGTGGAAAATCACGGCTGCATCTGGCGCATGGAGGATGGGAGAGGCAACAGCGCTCTTGTGGCGAAGAACCCACAGGCAGACACGCAACTTAATCGCCATGAAACAGCAAGCCCCCCAAGGCCGGCAACTTAGCAAAAGCAGTTTTCAAACTTTAAAAAAACAGTATCCACAAGTTCTCTCTCTCTCCCTCCCCCCCTCCCTCCCCCTCCGGCACAAACAACTGTTCAGATGATGTTGTGAGCCTGACTCTTGCGGGGTAACACGAGCGCATCTGGATCCATCAGGGGCTCACTATCCGTTCCGCTTTTGTCAGAACTGCACGAACAAGTCGTCCAGCCAGATGCACAGTGGCCCCTACCTCCAGGTTTGCTGGCGATGCGTCGACACTGCACTAGAAATTCAAACCAGGGGTGAGCTTCATGCAATGATCTATCATCCAGAATGGGGCAGTTGGAAGAACATAAACTGAAAAATCAAGAGCAATGTATTAGTGTTGTACAATGTAAAGGAAAAGGAACATTCTCCCCCTTCGAAAATACGGGCCTGTCAGTGGGAATTCCAGTGGCACTTCAGGAGAAAACTGCGAACGGGAGGAGCTGCTGGCATGCCTCCGTCCCTCCACCTTCTGCCCAGTCCCAGACTAGGCATGGCGTCTGGCATTTTTGTTGGTATAAAGTGCTTTCCCTAAGAATCTTGCTTTCTGTGTTTTGACATTCATGAGCTTAACCCTGGTGCCAAGCCTGGGACAGGAGCGTTCAGCTTAGCACCTGTACGAGCTGCTGAGGGAGGAAGAGAGCAATCTTCATTTCCGACAACCACCAGGTGCTCTTGGTTCAGCCCTGCCATTCTGGCCGCAGACGACTAGTGCCAGGTGCCCCTCTGGTGGCCACTTCCAAGAGAAATCTCAGAAAAACCCTCCCTGCTGAACCTTAGCTCAGGCTGGACTGCAGAAGCAGCGCTGCACCAGCTTGGCTAGGAGACTGCTTGTGGTCAGTGAGGCTCCCGACTGCAGAAGAGGCACGGTAAGCATAAATCTCCGTCGTTCGGCTGGGTAACAGACTGGCTTCCCTTCCACGCTTGTGTGTCGATCGCCTTCAGATCTGAAAGGAGGACTGGCCTCCTGGCAACCCGGGGGGGCTGTGGCGGGCAGCCCAGGAGGCGGCTGCCGGGCTGGAACGTGCTGCAGCCAGAGGGAGAGAAGCACCGGGGATGCTCTCTGTGGGAGTGGGGGCACACCAGCGGCTCCACGCACCCGCCGGGCACGTCCTCCACCCCGTCCCACCTCTCTGGGGCCAGGCTCCAAGAACTGCAAAAGCCAGTTCTGGCCTTGATGCCCGGACAGTCTGGGAGAGGTGCTATTGCATCTATGAAGAGGGCGGGAACGTGAAACAAGAGACCAAGGTCAAAGAGTACAGTGGTGCCTCGGCTCACGAACGCCTTGGCTCACGAACAAATCGGGTCACGAAAAAAAATTTCTGAACAATTCTGACTTGGGTCACAAACACCGCTTTGGTGGAGACCGAGATAGGGCCATCTACCCCCCCACCGCCCGGTGGGGAGATGCCCACGATCACAGTTGCTTTCGTGCAGGGAAGGCGTCCGTGATCAGAGGCGCGCTGCTGCAGGAAAGACGGGAGCAGCAAAGCAGAGCCGCGGGGGAGATGGCCGAGATCCCGCCTGTCCTTCCTGCAGGAGCCGCCTCTGATCAGGCACGCCTTCCCTGCACGAACAGAACTGTAATCGCGGCCATCTCCCCACCTCACCCGAGTGGGGAGATGGCCGCGATCGTGCTGGGGGTGGGGGGCAGATGGCCGAGACTGCGTCCATCTCTCCCTCCCCCAGCACACCGTTTGTGCCCGTCTCTTCCTCCCCCAGTGCGTCCGCGATCAGCCCCGTCTCCCCCCCACACCCCCCAGTGCGCCAGGATGACGGGCATGTGCCGGGATGACAGGCGTGATCTCGGTTGTGCTGGGGGGGCGGGGAGATGGCCGCACTTGTGCTTGGGGTGGGGGGGAGATGGCCACGATCTTTGTTGTTGTCCCTTTGCTTCACATTTTTGTGATTTAAAAAGTGGTTACAGAACGGATTGACCTTATTTACATTGAACCTTATGGGGAAATTTAACTTGGCTCATGACCAATTTGGGTCACGACCAGAGTCCTGGAACTGATTAAGTTCAATTAAGGTACCACTGTATATTAAGCCTAGAAGGAAATCCTCGGACTGGGAAAGTTTTTGAGTGCTACAAAAGCGGTTTTGAGATCAGTATGCTCACTACTGAATAGGAAATGAGCAGGGCAGACAGACTTTTCACAACTCTTTCCAAATCTCACTTAGTTGGGCTGCTCCTGGTTTTATCATTTACTTATTTATTTAAGGCTTTTATAAACCATCCTATTACTAGCATCTTGAGACAGTTTACAAGCACTGCTAAAAAATGGCTCAGCATCCAGCAATTCACAAAAATTCACAGTTAAAACCAATTAAACATTAAAATACTGGGAGAATGAAAAGGTTTTCCAAAAAGAAAAAGCGTTGGTGCCAGGAGAACCTCTCTGGGGAGCCTATTCCACACACGTTCTTTTACACATCTGCACAAAAACAACTTCTGGACAGGTTTTCCTACCTGTAGTAATCCAGATAGGTGTACAGAAGATGGTCCAGGCCACGCTCTAAACAATAATGGATAACGCAGACGTGGAAATCTCCGCCAGCAATGGGCGCGTGCTCTAGAACAGGGTGCGGGTTCTGCATCACCCCACCAATGAGGGCCAATCTCTGGAGAAGGCGCTCAACGTTTTCTAGCTCTGCCGGTACAAAAGTCCCATTCCTGACGAGAAAGGAAAGCAACCACGAGGTAAACGGTAGCGATGTTCTCTTTTCCACACTGCTAGAGAGACATCTACCAATATGCAATATATGAACAGCCTGGCAGAGGCTGGATATCCGGACGGGCCCGTCACATACCTAGCCAGGCAGTCCAGTATTTCATTGTGCATGAACGAGCTACACAAGGATCTTTGCTCAACGGCCTCGGCGGTCAGTTGTGGCCAGTCGGAGCCACCATCCTGAGGCTGAGAGTCTGCAATCCATGCGCTGATACTGGCCCAGTCGTGCCAAGACGTCAGGTATGTCCAAAGAACCTCTGGATTACATGACTTGAACTCTGTGTTTCACACAAGTAAATACATGTAGTCAGTATAAAAAGCTGTGGAGACACGGGCAACTGCATGTATACAGGAGCATTCTGTTCTTGTTTTTTATTTTACTTTATTTATTTAAAGCTTTTATATACCATTCCATTACTGGCGTCTTGGGACAGTTTACAACAAGCACAAATAAAATAAGACAAAAATGGTACAGCATCCAGAGATAAATATAAAAACCACAATTGGCTTGTGGTGGTGGGACCACTAAATAAGGAGGAAGGAGATCCAGTGATTGATATGAGGGAACAGGCACAGATGCTAAATAACTATTTTGCCTCTGTGTTCTCCCCAAAGCAGGACGGGGGATATCCGCATAGGAGATTAGATGAGGCCGGGGACTTAGGGGCACAGATTAGAGTCACCCCCCTTGAAGTCGAGGGGCTCCTCAGGGCATTGGACATTACAAAGGCACCAGGCCCTGACGGGTTACACCCGAGAGTACTTAGAGAGTTGGCAGGGGTTCTCTCACACCCGCTGGCCTCCATTTTTGAGGCCTCATGGAGAACGGGTGAAGTTCCAGAGGACTGGAGGGTGGTGTCAGTGGTCCCAATTTTCAAAAAGGATAGTAGAAGGGACATGGGGAATTACAGACCAGTTAGCCTTACGTCCATTGTAGGAAAAAAAATGGAAAGGCTCATAATAGAGAGAGATCTAGTGATGCTAGACAGGGAAGGGAGGCTGGCAGCCAAACAACATGGCTTCCACAATACAGGTCCTGCCAGACAAACCTTGTGGAATTCTACGACATGGTTTCGAGATGGCTAGATGGAGGGGATGCAGTGGATGTGGTTTACCTGGATTTCAGCAAGGCCTTTGACAAAGTGCCCCATGATATCCTGGTGGAGAAACTGAGGAGTTTTGGGATACACCAAAGCACTGTCCAGTGGATTAGGGCATGGCTGACTGACCGAAAGCAGAAGGTAACCATTAGCGGGGAATCATCGGGATGGCGGCCAGTGACAAGCAGGGTCCCCCAAGGCTCTGTCCTGGGGCCGATCCTATTTAATCTCTTCATCAATGACATGGAAGAAGGGGTGAACAAATTTGCAGGCAATACTAAAACTGGGGCAGTGGCCACAACTGAGGAGCAGGTATTCCAGATCCAAAAGAATCTGGACAGACTATGGAAGTGGGCAGGAGACAACAGGATGGCGTTCAATGTGGATAGTGCAAGGTCTTGCACTTGGGGCACAGGAATGGGTGTCATAAGTGCAGGTTAGGGGACAAGTGGCTGGAGAGCAGCACTTGTGAAAGGGACCTCGGGGTGCTGGTCGACTGCAGGCTGAACTTGAGTCAGCCGTGTGATGCGGTGGCCAAGAGGGCGAATGCCACCCTTGGTTGCAGAGCCAGAAGTGTGGCTTCTAGATCAAAAGAGGTATTACTACCACTCTATGGAGTGCCAACAACTGGAGCATTGTGTTCAGTTTTGGGCCCCTCATTACAGGAAGGATATAGCCAGGTTGGAGTCAGTGCAGCGTAGGGCCACAAGGTTGGTGGCCGGTTTGCAGGGGATGCCAAACGAGGCGAGACTGAGGGAACTGGGTCTCTTCAGCCTGGAGAAGAGGAGACTCAGAGGGGATATGTTGGCAACATACAGGTACGCGAGGGGCTGTCACACGGAGGTGGGGAGAGACCTGTTCTCCCCTGCAGAAGAAGGCAGGACACGTTCCAACGGAGCAAAGCTCAGGGAGCCAAGGTTCCATTTGGATGCCAGGAAGCACTTCCTGACAGTTAGGACCCCAAGGGTATAGAATGGGCTTCCACAGGAGGTAGTTGAGGCCCCATCGGTGTGGGTGTCCAAGGAGAGGCTAGACATGCACAAGGTGGGCATGTCGTGAGCGGAGCTGGCTGGAGCCGGGGGTCAGACTAGATGGCCCAGGATACCCTTTCTGACTTGCTCTGTTTCTATGTAACATTAAAACAATAGTTTTAAATTGCATTTTAATGTATATCATAGGGTTTTTAAATGTTCTTTTAACATTCCTTTCAATTTCCTTGCAAACTGCTTAGAGATGCTATCAAATATGAACAGCAGCATATAAATCTACTAAATAAACAAATATATATCTAGGTATGCATACATAGAGGTGCACCTGTATTATTTTCTCTCCATCTATATTCACACTTTTCTAAGCTTGGAATGCTTCATTTCACAGCCACTTCTGCTGTTATGTGCTGCCAACTCCTTCCGGTGACCTTGTGAATGAACTGCCCTGCCAGACAGCCTTGCTTAGCGCTCACAAATTCAGAGAGGTCTTTCCACATATTATTTTCTCTCCTGAAGCAGCTGCGCCCCACGTCCTCTCCACAGCTGAGCCACAACTGGTCAGGAGGAGAGGAGGCACTCCTTGCTGGCCAAGGCCAGGCTGTGTCTCCCGCTTACGTCATTCATTGCCAACGTGGGGAAGACATTCCTGCCTTGGTGAGCGTCCACCAGGCAATTTTTATGGGGCAGGTCCTTATTTTCAGAACATTTTGATCTGCTAAGCCACTTTCTTTTTTTCTATAAGTTGTCATCATTATGCCTTTTCCTTATTTCTATGAGATTACACTGAGGTATTACTACCACTCTGTACGACTCTGGTGCGCCCACAACTGGAGTATTGTGCTCAGTTTTGGGCCCCTCATTACAGGAAGGATATAGCCAGGTTGGAGTCAGTGCAGCGAAGGGCCACAAGGCTGGTGGCCGGTTTGCAGGGGATGCCGTATGAGGCGAGACTGAGGGAACTGGGCCTCTTCAGCCTGGAGAAGTGGAGACTCAGAGGGGATCTGTTGGCAACATACAGGCATGTGAGGGGGTGTCACATGGAGGTGGGCAGAGACCTGTTCTCCCCTGCAGAGGAAGGCAGGACATGCTGCAACGGAGCAAAGCTCAGGGAACCAAGGCTCCATTTAGATGCCAGGAAGCACTTCCTGACAGTTAGGACCCCAAGGGAGTGGAGTGGGCTTCCACGGGAGGTCGTTGAGGCCCCATCGGTGCGGGTGTTCAAGGATAGGCTGGATGTCCACATGGTGGGTATGTCATGAGCGGAGCCGGCTGGAGTCAGAGGTCAGACTAGATGGCCCGGGAGGCCCCTTCTGGCTCGCTCTGTTTCTGTATTTCTATGTTCAGTTGTTGCAAGCCATTTGAATGGCTCCAAATGCACGAGAGGGACAGAGCATTTTTTCTAAACAGATAAACAAGCAAACATGCCTAATGCAATTAAATGCCAAAGCTTACTGGGGAACAGGAATGTCTCTTCGCAGGCACCTGGACACTAGATTTCCCTTCCAAACAGACCTCAGCCGGCATCCCATCGCCTTTCCTTTGGCCCCAGCGGGATGGTTTGCTCAGTCCCAAGACGCAGGACTCCAGCAACAGACCACTCCCTACAGAATACCCAGTACTTGCCACCTCCTGGAGATTGCGTTGGAAGGAGAACCATCTCTCGTGTGTCCCGATCCCACCACCGAGCCCAGTTCAACATGATCCTGTGCTCGTGGTTATGGACTCGGTCCTCACAGCAGTTCAGAAGCGCGTCCAAGGCAGCACTATAGGCAGAAAGGCCTTGCTCCCTTCTCCAGTAGCTGAAAATGAGATCCAAATACCTCCATGAGGCCCATTGCATAATTCACTTGCTCTTTCCAAAGGAGTCCAGACTTTCAGCTGTGTCTAATATAAAGGTGTTGCCACGTTTTAAAAATGCCCCATACAAAAACCACGAATGAACCTCTCTGAAACCAGAACACGGAACAACCTTGGCTGGGACCAGGGGCAGGACAGACTGGCCAATAAGCAGTTGACAGGAAGGCAGATGGTCTCACCTCTGCCACAAAATTTAAGAGGGCAGCTGGAGAAGGCTAGAGAACAAAAGAACGGCTGTTCAACTGACTGCAGGGCTGGGCAGTCCAAACTTGGCATGGCTGCTGCTTCCAGGACACCAATCCGGGATGTGATAGTTTGTTTTCACAAGGCTGACAATGCATTACCTGCACGGGGCTGCTTTCTTTTCATGCTCCGGAAGTGCTGTTGAATAAACTTTTTCCACCCGATGCACGAAATCTATCATTTCTTTTTCTGCTTCAGAGAAGTAGTCTTTGTCTTGCAGCGTCTTCACCTGCAGAATCAAATTGAAATTGGAATGTGTGTGTTCTCAAACCAGTGGAGGTGCAACTTTTCAAGCGAGGTTTGTTACCAGATGGTAAATGTGAGCGGAAGGAAAGGCTGACTGTGGGTCCGGACATTTGGAGCTACATGAATCGGAAAGCACAGCACGTGCGACGAGATGCAGCAAGCTGTCCTACAGGATCACAGAGTGGTAGAGCTGGATGGGGCCCAGGCGGCCGTCGGATCCCACCCCCTGCATGATGCAGGACCCCCAAGTTAAGCCACCCCTCTCGGGTGCCCTTCTGGGCAGCCACGGCACGTGGCTGGCCCATACTCGGTTCATGGCCTTCAGCACTTCCAAGGTCCTTCCCGCCCGCAGGACTGCCGAGCCAAGCGTCTCCCACCGTGCACCTGCGTTTGGCTCCCCTGCGCTCGTCCCTGGCGAGCTCCGTTCTGCTGCTTTCGGCCCATCAAGGTCACCCTGAGTCCTGCCTCTGCCCTCCCAGGCATCAGCCGCCCTACCCGATTGCCTAAGGTGCAGCACAGCTGCTCTGGGCACCCACCCACCCACCCACCCTGGCTTACTGCCAAAGGGGGTCAGCATGGCCCATAAATGCACCCGCTGTGTCCAACAACTAGGAGATGGTGATGGTCTCACCACGGTGGCACTTGTACGTCAGCTACGGACGCCAAAGCAGCAGCTCAGAAGGTCAGTAATCTCTGGAACGTGGATGGGGTCCCACGCCATTTGGGCCGGGGAAAAAGCGAGGCAAGAAAGCCCAAACCATCGAGCTTTGCATGCAGGGGTGAGGATTAAAAAGCGGCAGTCGGCAGATACACTCACCAAGAAGTCCCGGACACGCCAGTTGCTTGCATAGAAACACACTCGGTGGAGCTGCTCCATCACATTGAAGCCCTAGCAAAGGCAAAAGCAACTTCTGTTGTGTCAAGCAATGCTTTGTGGAATCACTCCCCTTGCAGGCACTATGTATGCAAATACACAAATGCACACACGTATGCGCATTGCAAAATATTTGACAACTTGGCTATAGATAGTTTAACAGACAGTGTGCCAAACGAGTTTTTAAAAGCTAACACTTGCTGGCTCGTGCCTTGAGAAGTATTTCCCCCTTTATCAGCTGCTTCCCTGCTTCAGCAAACAGAACATGGAGAAAAGGAAAACAAGATCACTCATCAGTTTCATCTATGCTGCTGCTTTTCTTACAGCCACCCAGGGGGCCGGGCGGGGTGGGGCTCCTCCTCCTGAACTGGCTGCAGAGACCTCTTTGGGGCTTGCCAAGCTACGGGTGTGGAGGAACCTTTTGGGTTCAGTGTGCGCCAAAGCCCCTCGGGGGGTGCAGTTTGGTGTTCTGTAAACTGCTTTGAGGGACTCCTTCTTTGGATGGGAAAAGCACCTGAAGAAAAAGCACCCATCTCCCAATTTGCATACCTACAAACACACTGAAAACCAAATTCAGACCAGGCTGAGTGCTGGGCCTGTGTCATTGTTGTTGTTAGTCGGGAAGTTGTGTCCGACTCATCGTGACCCCATGGATAACACTCCTCCGGGCCTTCCTGTCCTCCACCATCCCCCAGCGTCCACCCAAGCACACACCCACTGCCCCAGTGACTCCATCCAGCCACCTCATCCTCTGCCGTCCCCTTCTCCTTTTGACATCAATCATTCCCAGCATCAGGATCTTCTCCAGTGAGTCCTTCCTTCTCATTAGGTGGCCAAAGTATTTGAGCTTCATCTTCAGGATCTGGCCTTCCAAAGAGCAGTCAGGGTTGATCTCCTCCAGGGTTGACCGGTTTGATCGCCTTGCAGTCCAGGGGACTCGCAGGAGTCTCCTCCAGCACCACAATTCAAAGGCCTCAACCCTTCGGCGCTCAGCCTTCCTTGTGGTCCAGCTTTCACAACACAGCCTGTGTGACTCACCATATTTCTCAGGAGTCTGGAGGCTTCCTTGAGGTCGTTGTTCAGCAGGCTCTTGTAAACCAGATCCTGCCCAATCCTTTTCAGTGCCTTGAGACTGCAGGCAGGATTGTGAGTCAGCTGGAAAAAGGTCTGGGCCTCTGGCAGCTTGTTGTTTAAAATGGCCTCAGCAACAGTTTGCTGGAAGAGGAAACTGAATGTGATTACGATTCAAGGAGCAGGTTTTGCAGCTGCAACAGCCCTTCCCCCACAAACACACGCCGAACACCACATTTCGGGAAACTAGCATTCTGCGGCGCACAGAGCCTGGACCGGGAGGGGCCACGGAGCTGTGCACCGAGCTCCACATCGATTCCCGCCAGCGATCTGCCTGCGGGCATTCGAGCAGCATCGGCTCCTTTGCGAGTGCTTTCCTAGCCACCCCCAGCGTGGCCTTTGGCAGCAGTCGCCAGCCAATGCGCTGGCCGTGCTGCCTGCTGCTGATCTGACCGGTGCAGCGGGGCAGTCCCTGGGGTGGCTCCCGCTCACCGGAATCAACAGGAACTAGAAATGCAGCTCTTTGGCCAGACTGCATCCAAAATGCAGTGCCAGTTCGCTATCTCTGCCTGCAAACATGTGTGCGAATCGGTCTATTTGCAATAAGTTGGAATGACAACTGCTTCTCAGGAGCGAAAACGGGCGGGCTGGTTACCTCCATGCTGAACTCTTCCCACATCGCACTTTGTTCTATCAGGGGTACGTCTTCGAGATTGCAGCGCAGGCTCCCCACACCGGATGGCTTGTGAGGAAACTTTATCATAAACGCCCTAAGCTTAGTGATGTAGCTGGTTAAAATATCAACACATCTGTTCAGATTGTCATCCAGTTCTGTGAAGAAAGTCAGGAAAAGGTGTCAGAGAAAGGATGGCTGAAACCTGCTCCCTGGGAGACGGGGAAGGCTGAAACAGCACTGCCCACGCTGCCAGGTCCCGAGGCACCAACTCAGCGCTGCAGCCAGCCGTGGGACTGCCCCGCAGGGACCAGGGCTGAAATCCCGGTGCAGTCACATGCGGGCCGCCATCTTGCAGCCTGGCCTAACTCGCAAGACTGTGCAACTGGGGATGGGAAAGTTGTTTCTGGCACCTCAGCCCCTGAAGGAAGACCACCAAGCAACAGGAAGCTGCAGAGGCCCACTGCCAAGAGGGGCCCTTGATGCCCAGGTGAACAGGAACACAGGCTCAACAGTTTTGTGGATCACAGCTTTACCACCCAGGCATGAGTGGCATCCTAGAAATGTCTGTGCAGAAGCACATCCCAAGAATGCAGAATGGCCCGCTAGCGCTCACTGCCAAGTGAAACGCACAAAGGATTTTAGAACTAGATATTTCATGACATGCTGTTTGCAGGACTGAGACTTGCGTTCTGATTATTTAAAATGTCACCCTTCTAGCTTGACACAGGAGCTCACAGCTTACAACTAACAAACCAATTGAAAGCCGGACCATTACAAGACAGCTGCAGAGCACAGTCCTGCCTCAGGCAGCAGGTGTGCCACAGACTCTACCTTCTTTATGGATGAAAATATCACGGAGCTGCTTGTTAAGGAAGGACAGGGTGAGGTTCAGCAACTGCTCCGAGAAATGCTTGCTCTGTGTTTCCAAGTCATTTTCTTGGATTGCCTTGCAAAGCAAGTCCAGGGCCGGCCTCAGCTCTTGCATACCTGGGAGAGGGAATTGGAAAGCAGAGACAGATGGAGAAATTGCTTGAAAGTGGATTTGCGGAACACAAATAAAGATGTTCCCTGTCATGAATTATCTACCAAGCTTATGCAATTCACTCCATGACAGGTTTTGCTAACGCAGAGAATACTTCAGTTTCTTTCCTGAGCACAAAGCACCTGAACAGACTTTGGGCAAGTGTAGAGCCCCTTCTCTTCCCAGAGTGATTTGAGCAGCATTAATTCCTGGCAAACAACGCCCTCCTGGCTCTCTGTGGCCGCGGACACACACAATGCTCCAGCAAGCCTCGTGTTCTGTGTGTGCCTCCTGAGATATCTGCACGGCAGCTACTCCCGGGTAGTTTCCACACATCCCCATCCTCCCTCCAAGTGGAGGCACGTATCCCATCAGCCTCTGCCGCTGGGAGTCAATTCCAGCAGGCCCCAATCCCGCCTGCCTCTCCTCCACTGGCCTGCGTGCTTCCCAGGGTGTTTCCCTGCTGGCTGCCTTCTCCCTCGGCACGTGCGCCTCTTCCTGGCCCGCTGCGGCACAGAGCCGCCAGCTCCACGCTCGAGGAGGACAGTGGTTCTGCAGGGGCAGCAGGACCGCACCCGCCACGGCTTCCTCGCTCTGCACCCAGGCAGGAGTGCGCCCACTGGGCCAGGACGGGGGGCAGCAGCCCCTGGGCACACGTTCCCCAGAAGCGTGTCTGGGCATCTGCTCAGGAGGCTGCCGGGGGAGTGCCGTGGGGAGTCAGGGGCAGGGTGGGGGTGCGAGACCTGGGCTCCCAGGTTGCTGGCCCTGGCGGAGAGGCCCCGCACAGGGCAATGCCCTGGCAGGAGCGCCACACACCGCCTTCCTTGCGGCTGTCGCTGGGGGAAGTGCCCCGCGCCCTCCCCTGGCATGCTCTCCCCACAGCCAGGACACCTGCCTGTGCACTCCCCGGGGTGCCAGGCTCCCCGTGAGGCAGGCAAGTTCGCAGACATTTGGACAAGGCAGGGCAGTGGCATGGCGACCGGGCAGCCGCCGGGGCAGCAGATGGGGCAGCCAAGCCCCGGGAAGAGCACCAGGAGGGAGGGCAGGGGGCACAGAGCCAGCCCAGTGGCACCTGCCTGCTGGCAACTCATCCATCACTAGGCGGAAGAGGGCAGCAGAAAATGGCGGCTGGAGCATCCGCAGCCACTCTCATGGCCAAACTCACAGTCCAAAAAGGGAGAACCGCAGAAAAGCATTGTGAGTAAACTCACAGACGACAAGCAATGCTGAAACGTGAAAACCGTGGGCCAGACTGTGGGCATCCAGGGCCACGCTTTACCACGCCCAGCGAATTCATGCATGACAACAAGCTGTCTCCAGCAGGGCTTGCAGTTACGCGTAAACGGGGCCTGGGCCTACAACAAAACAGTGCTGATTGGAATCGCCCTAGTTTTACTTACTCTCCAAGTAAAGAGCTGACATTTTGCTGGCAGGCTGATCTTCGAAGGAGCAAGCAGAGAATTCACTGAAAAGATTCTCTTTGTTCTTTAAAAAAAAATCCACCGTGTCCAACTGACGATTCTCTAAACCAGCCTAAATAAAAATGAAGTTACAGTTAAAAATGCACTATCAAACAGAAGCTTTAAAGGATGGTTTTCTGGTTTTCTTGTGAAGAGAAGGACAACCCAGTGGACCAGGACTGGGAAGGCAGAGCTGGATAGTAATAGGTCAAAAAGCCTTGGTTTCGGTGCAGAGCCCTGTGGGGCTCCACTGGCGACCTCTCCCTGTTGGGAGGAGTGGCCATTTCTTCCCACCCTCTGTCTTCTGGTCTTTAGCCAGTCAGTGGTCCGTAAGAGGACCCTCCTTTACCCCATGACCACTTCGTTTGCTCAGGAGCCTTCGGCAAGGAACTCCCAAAAGCCTTTTGGAAGGCCAAGTAGACACACCTACTGCATCACTGTTCACACGCTTACGGACCATGTGGGGTTGTTTGAACTCAGTGCCATAAAGAACGTGACGCAGGACTGCCTGCTCTTCACAGGCCAAGAAACGGAAGGTGGGCGACGGTCCAGGAAGCGTCTCCAGCAACTGAAAGGACCCGCCACCTCTAAGGCCACAGAGGAGAGAGGCGCTGCTCCCCAAGACCCACACCTGCTCCTTACCTCCAAGGCATGTACAGGAATGGAGCACCGCCCCCATGCATTCAGCTGGCAAAGGGCGTCCACGGTGCCAGCGCTGCCGTGGATTATTAGTCGGTTCAAGAATTCCTGTTGAGTCATGCCAAACAGAAAGAAGGAGAGACCAGGCTCTAAGGGTTATCAGAGAGAAAGAGGTTACTCATACATTTCGTATCGCGATTGCCAACGTACAGGGTGCTTAGGTGAAGAGGAACAAACCTTTCTTCAGGCATTCGCAGCGATGCTCTTACGTCCAGACAATCTCGCTCTGCACAGGGGCTAGAAAGGGACTTTGCTTTTTAACGGCATAGCAGCACACTCACCTGAAAAGACGAGGCCTAACTGCTCCTCTGGGCTGCACTCCACAAAAACTGCGTTTCTGCCCACACACGCATGCCTCACATCTTGAGTCTCCAAATCCCACAGAACAAGAATCAGTCCTTCACTCTCTGTTGAGATGGTGAGTAATGCACTAAAAGCTGTCACAGATTTACATTCAAGGCTGACACAACCTTCCTGGTCTCCCGAATAAATGTTCTTCCATCCTCTGTCTGGTATACTTGCACGTTTTTGAGCTTTCCCTCTTGGGGTTGCTAGGACATGAGCAGCATCCTGAAGCAGCGAGATTTTAGAAGCTTCTTGGGGTGTATAACCATAGTCCTCCAGGTGTGGGAGGTACTGGTACCAAGGCGGACACCTGTAAGCTTCCAAACTTGGTGCCTGAAATCTCTTTGCTGCATTAGATAAGGAAGATAGGCACGCCTTCCAGGACCTGGGAAAAAAGGAAGAAAATGATTCCACCTTCCTAATAAGCAGAGTTGTGGTTGTCCATGAAATAAAATGTAGGTATTGTGTTACCTGGCTAGGCTGGATTCACTGCACAAACTGAAGTGATATTAACCGTAATAATGCCAGCAAAACAATTGTAGAGAAAGTGTCTAGGCAGACCTGGGCCTCTACTAGAAAATGTTTGGGTACTGCAACAAGCCATTGCTGTCGCTGATCTGCCAAGGACCCTTTCAGTAGCAGCTCCGAGGGGAAACCTCCCTGACACTCGGAGCCTCTTCTTGCCCAGGGGATTCCTGAACCCCTGGACCACAGTAACATCAGTTCCTAAAATAACATGCACCTTCTAATAGGCCAAGGCTTTACACTGGCCAATCTTGTGCCTACATCCTTGAACCCAAGCTAGCACAGATCTACTGGGTGTAGAAACTGCGCTAGGGTCTGTTTTCACTGCCTGGGACTCTTAAAGGGCCAGCTCAAGAACAAGGGTTCTACCTAGCTACAACTATTCCCAACCCAGGAAAAAAGTTAGGCTCCAGAGCATGAAGATCCTGCTTTGAGGAATATTTGCTTAGGGCTCTAGTGATGACTCCTCTCGAACTGCGAATTTTGTATCACGAACCCCCTTAATGCCCTTCTAAGAGTACATTCTCTGCTGCCAACTCTGTACTCGCTTCCAGATTGCTCCTTAATTTAAGCCACAGGCCACTAGCTCTCTCTTGGAACATCTACGATGAAGGACCGTAACTGCTTAACTCTTGTCGCCTACTTCTCCTTTAAACAAAGCCAGACCAATGCATCTCCAACGCTGCCATCATGTCCTATGGTGAGGAAGCAAGACATGTGCAGCCGGACAGCCGTCCGAGGGAGGCGGGTTAACTGGGTGTCCTGCACTAAGCAGGGGGCTGGACTTGATGGCCTCCAGGCCCCTCCCAACTCGGCTATTCCAGGATTCATCCCCGTCTCCAAAAGCTGTTTTACTTGCAACAGCCCAAGTAACAGGCGGGCCGTATCAGTGGCCTCGGCCTGCAAGCCTCTGGCCCCAGAAAGCAGCTTTGCAAAAAAATCCACCTCCCCGAAAGGTGCAGCGGCAGTTCTGCAAGCGTACCTGTCTGTCCGGAAGGCACACGGCACAAATTTCATATTATAATCGGAACTTCTGATGTCATCCTCATCCGTCCCCTGCAGTTGTTCTATAGGAAGGTTGTCAAAACTCCTCTTGCAAAGTAAGTGATCCGGATACTCTCTGAGGGCAAAGTGGCATTCATTGATTGATTATCGATGAATTGATCCAATTCATTGATTGGATTGCAGGCCAACTAATTTTCCAAACACTTTTCATGGACAGCCCTGTATAGAATGCACTGCAGTACTGAATCTGGATCTAACCAAGGCATCACTTTCATAATCACCATTAATATATTTATTTATATTCAGCCTATTCCCAGCACTAGGAATCAAGCCACCTTAGAACATTAAAAACTTAGACTGTAAACATGAATAGAAATATACACAGAATGAAATATCATTCAATCGGCTAGAATACTGCTGCTCTGAACCGCAGGCTCCCCTGCCATCCAGAGTCCCACAGAGGGACCAAAGATCTCTGCCCCAGTTCCAGACAGATCCATCCACCTACCGGAAGTATAACTGGAGATCAATGGCTGCGACATAGTTGGAGCTGTTGGCAACCACAGCGACACTCAGGTCACGTGCGACACGCAGCAGGGTAAGGGGACACGGGGTGCCCGAGTTCTTGTCTTCGTGCCCCTCTGCTTGATAGAGGGAAACATTGACCTGGGCCAGACGGGCACCTTCAGCGGCATCAAAGACATCTTGTAACCATGTCAAGGAGAGTCGCTGGCCAGCTACAGAAGAGACTCACATACCAAGGGAAAACCTGTCATCTGAACAGCACCACACCGCGCATGTTTGAGGATGATGATGATGAACCATGTTTCTATACTGCCAGTGGCCATTTAGAAGCAGGCCTTGAACATTAAATGGTTAAGTGTATGGAGGAGGGCAACGTGGGCACATTTACTTGCAAGTAAGCCAGAATTTCCACAGAATTTACACTTAAGAAATTTTGCCTAAGTTCACTAGCTCAAAAGGTACTTTCCACAACAGTCCAAATGGTCCTGGGCTTCCCACAAAGACAAAAAATGTTGTGGCACCCTTAAAGACAGACCATTCTCCTGAAGCACAGTGCCACTCTTCACCTGCCATTACACCTGCATGCAAATCTTCCCACAGAAAGTACACACAGGTAGTAAAAGCATTCTACTTGTTGCCATTAATAGTGCTCATCTGCCATATCAAAATATTCAAGATTACAAACGGAACGAGGAGGAGATCAGTTAGGTTTAACGAATCCAATTGGGAGAGAAGACAAATGTTGGTGCCACGACAAAGATGGATAAAAAAAGATATTCAAAGAAAGTGAACCAAAATTATGAGAGGGCAAGTTGCACAGTTTCATGTACCACCCATAACTTGGCAGAGGAAAATGGGACAGGAGCAAAAACAAAAAGGAAAGAACATTCCAGGAAATGAATGAGTGATGTCTATTACTTCTGACAACTATATCTTGGTTTTCAAGAAGATGGGCAGCAGCTGTTTAGCAGACTTCAGTTTTCGCTTTGAAGTTCTTTTTCCATTGCAAGAGAAGCCTGGAAAGTGTGGGGGAGAGAGGGGAATGCAAACAAAACTTTTGCCACCTTCAGACCAACAGATGCTCAGTAACACCACACTGCCAACACCGGAATCAGAAAAGCAGCCTACATCGCTTCCTCCTATCCGTTATCCCCTCTCCCCTGCTTATGTCTTGAAATGCATCACAAATTAAACTGCAGAGGGAAGAGACAGGCAGAGCCGTCAAGCAGAGCTGCTTTTCCAGAACCCTTCGGAAAATGCAGGGTCTTGAAGAAGAGATTGTTGAGTAAGATTCGGTTCCCCATTTATGACTTAAAGGATACATATCCATCCAGACTTGTCTAACAAGAAGAGGATTCCTCTACACATGGTGCTGTCAACTATCTGTCCCAACACCTCTGCAGACAGCTCAAGTTGGAAGCACTTCTCCAGCTCTTCTGTCTCCCGTTCTCCTCCAAGAAAAGCAAGCTGCACCACAATGAAGTTGTTCAGCAGCAGCAACGCTCTGCCATTTTTAAATGACAGTACCTTCAAAGTGGAGATGGAAGATAAACCTGCAGAATTAGGACAAGACCAGTTTTAAACCAGTTCATCATCGTTTCAGATGAAGCAATAAAGCATGCAGAGAAACAATATCAAATGCGTACGCCTAACGCAGCAGCATAAGCCAGTGCCAGGAGCATCTGTGCGCATTCCACATTTGGAAGAGTCCCGCCAGCTTCCCTGGGTATCCTCAGATACCATAGAGTCCACCTACAATATGACTGGGGCATACAAGCCAGGATGATGCCCACACCATCTATTCTTTTAGTACTCACTAATATTTTTAGCTGCAATCAGTTTCTTCAGTCTGTGTTCTCCGCAGGTCTGGAACTGTGTCACATGACATTTTCCGGCCTCCAGAATAACTTCATATATACAAAGTTCACGGGTTTTGCTGACAGCAAGTAACTTGGGACTGTCTGCTGCGAGATCCTCCTCTTCCACAGTCTCCCATGTGAAGCTATGACAACGACATTTTAATTACGCAATCCTTATCCCAAACTGTTCTCTTCTAAACTTCTAGGCCTGCTAGGCTTTTAAAGACAATTGTTTGGACGCAACAACGGGAGACCAACGGGAAGGCAGTTCCTTGTGATTACTGGTTCAAAAGATGGTTCAAAAGCCTACCCTCAGGGTCATGCTGCCTTCAGAAAGCAGCTTACAAGGTAATTAACAAATACAGATAGTAAAACCCTGTGCAGCTCTGGCACGTGGGGAAGGCAAAACCCATGTCAATTATTGCGACTATCGATAACTACAACGTTTTATTATGGGGGTGCTTGGATCTCCGGAACTCGCCACCGGATTTCCACAATTCTGAGTAGCGCTTCGTAGCTTACTAAATAAAACTTCCCGGTCAAGCTTGCGCCAGTTGCGACCAAGCAGCCGCTCCGCCCGGCTGACCCGGCGCCCCCGGCCAGGAGCGAAGCCAGGCGGCCAGCCTGCGAGGCGCCCCCCCGGGCGGGCAGCCGGCCGGGACGGTCCGAGCGCGGGAGGCCGGGCGCGCCGGCGACGCCGACCGCCCCTCCCGAGGAGCTCCGCGAGGCGGGCGGCTCCGGGCTTGGGACCGGCCGGGCTGGGCCCCCGCCGCCTCCGCCGCACTTACTCGTCCCAGGCGCCCGGCACCGCGGCGCGGCGGGGG
>NW_025336043.1:748427-795860 GCF_004798865.1 Varanus komodoensis
GGGGGGGGGGCTGCTGCGGGGGGCGGTGCCCGCCGTGGCCGCTTGCGTCGCCCCGCCTGGCGGGCCGCGGCGCGTTGGCAGCGGAAGCCCGCGCCCGCCGCTCGGGCCGGCCAGGCCCCGGCGCCGCCGCTCCCCGTCTCCATGCCGCCCCCTCGGCGCTGCTCTGCGCGGCCAAGGCAGGCCCCGGAGGGGGCTCCGAGTGTGCGCGCAGCCTTTGCTTTCCTGGGCCTGTGGAAGCGGAAGTGCCGGGAAATTTGCACCAGTTTCGTTTCCACTTTATTGCTCTCTTGAAATTTGGACTCAGATTTACTTCTGAGATTTACTTCAGGTTTACTTCTCTGTCGTGAGGTTTGTGCAATTTTCCCTGTTTTTCTGTTCTGCCTTGCAACTTGTGTGGGCGCTGGGCTTGAGCGCAGCAGTTGCAATGACTACTGCTCATTTCCTCTATTAACATTTGGCCTACTTTGGCAAAGAAAGGGTTTGCCTTCCGTAAGGAAGACAACATATATACCTGCCCAGCTGCTAAGATCTGGAGCAGAGGTCCTTCTTCCGGAGCCCTCTTTGAGGGAGAGCAGAAGCGTGGCTATCTGGAGAGGGGGCTTCTCTGCCGTGACCTGTGGAATGGGCTCTTAAGAAAGGTGTGGCTGGTGCCAATGCTTTTTTTCATTTAGGCCCTAGGCCAAAAACTTTTTATTTTCCCAGGATTTTAAATGTTACTATTGTTTGTAACATTGATGATATATATTATTGTGAAGCTGTGTCTCATTTATGTTATCACCGCCCTGAGAAACTGTGAAGGGCAGGATACAAAAATTTAAAACAAACATCTTGCAGTAGAAGCCAGCAGCAAAATGCTTCCGGAACCCATGTTGCTTCTTCCCAGTGGAGGCACAGTCAGTTGAGCAAGGCATTTTGCTGCATGGCCCCAAGCACCTTTGGAAGAGAGGTAACCGGGCAGGGGGGACAGCTTACGATCGGGGTTGTCTGGGAAAAGAAGCCTGAGATATTTTTCCTAACATTTAGGACTATGTTTGAGGATCAAACTTCAGAGATGCTTGCCTTTTAAACACAAGGTATGTCATTCAGACACTTTACATTTCTAACTAGAACTATTCTGTATGTTGAACCTGTGCGTTCACAAGTCACAGATGCACATTTCCCACCCACCTCTCGCCCAAAATAGAGTTTTTTTTTTTTTTTAAGGAGGATACTTGAGGGTGTAAACATTAAAGAGTTGTTCATGGTTTCTTTTGCTCATACCAAACATGGGCTTGAAAGAGGCAGCCAGAAGTAAAGCCAAGCTTGTTACTGCTGGGGAGCCATTTTTGTACGTGCTCCTTTGGTTGGCATGAAGAACCAGGAGCACGCGTTGGCTCCAGGGATGGGGTTCTGGTCCAGAGAAGGGAGACTGAGCATCTTGTTTGAGCATGTGTTCTGCACTGCTGTGCTGTGAGAACAAAGCATTTCTCACCAACCATTTTCTGTCTCATCTAGCTGGAAATCTACATATCAGAGGGAGCGCATTCCACAGAGGAGGACAGTAAGTTTGTCTTCCAGTCATGTTTGAGTGTGACGTGCAATTAATGCAGCGAGTTGACTTCTGTGGGCTGGGCAATGCTGGAGACAGATTTTCCATCTTTAGGAGCCCCTTGCAACATACAAAGGGCTCAGTAAGGTTCCATCGGTAGCAGGTAAGTCCACAACAGCTAGTAATCTACAGACAAGTTACTAGCCTGTTATGCATAAATATATTTGTTTCTGACCTATTTTATGTTGAAAGGGCAACATATAAACTAGTTACATAAATGGAAATTTAAAAAGGACTCCTGAACAAAATAATCCTTGATTTCAGATCCCTGGAAACGCAGGTTACAAGACTCCAAAGTTCTGCAATTACAGATGCTTTGAAAAGTGTGTTGCGGGAGGAGGGATATTTGAAGATGTGGTTTAAAAAAAAGTCTTCGTGTAAGTTCAGAGGAGTGGAAAGTAACCTATAGAAGAATTGTGCCATTGTTCACAATTGGCCAAGTTTTATGTTTTTATTGTTGAGGGGTTAAATTTATGCCTCTGGGGAATGTCCTGAACATTCTGTGTTACAAGGCGCTGCACTTGCCCTGTCAGGTGCTCTTCTGAGCTGGCTGTAAGAACCTGGTATCTTACAAACAGGAAGCCCTGCCAGCATAATTTTCTCATTTAGCAGAAAATAAGTGCTCTGTAACAGCTCAAGAACTTAAAATTTATTTTGCTGTCCTTTGGTAACCACCCTGCCGGACCTCTTTCCTCCACAAGCTTAATGCACTTCAAGAGACCCTGGCGCGTTTCTTCAGGCCATGAGTAACGTTCTCCTTGGTTGTTTTCCCACTGGCTTACAGTTAACAAGCAAATCAATGATAAGGAACGTGTAGCTGCTGCAATGGAGAATCCCAATTTGCGGGAGATTGTGGAGCAGTGTGTCCTGGAGGCTGACTAGCTGCTGTGACGGCCTCCAACTCGGGATTCACCTGGCACGTTTGAATTACCATCTTGGCAAAAATACAGAGGCCTTGACTACCAGGGAGATCTTTGTCGCGTCTACATATTTTAAAAGAATATTTTTATAGAAATGCATTTAATTACAAAGAGAGTAGACCATGTATAGTACCATGTGTGCTATAAAAAGTAATCTTGATTGAAAATTGATTTTATATGAAATTTACGAACCAGTCTGTTGCTGTCTCATGAATATGCCTTGTGCTTTTAAAATGGGATGTTGAATTAGATTTCCCACTTCAGATTGGTGGGGTGTTTTTGAATTGCTGCAGTGTGAAAAATGAATAAAATAAAGAGTTCTTGAATCTGGAGTTAGCTTGAACATCACTGGAACTTCCATATAGGTTAAAAGAAATAAAGATAAACCAACACGGATGGATGAAGAAAAATTACTGGAGCTGGCATTTTTGCAAATGAGAGAATAGGATTGCATTCTATTCCTATTGAATTTCCAGAGGGACAGTCGCATTAGTTCATTGTAGCAAAAACCACCAATGTTTATGGTGTGGAACACCTGCATCCTCGGCAGGAGAATAGCTGAGCTATTTCTAGCGATTTAGAGTTGGAGGATGGAGCCGCTTATGCAACTGGGGTGCCCACAAGCTGCAGTGCAAGGCCCTGGGACACGAGCAGGGAGGCGGTGGGACAGATCAGCCCAAAGGCGGATGGGGACGGCGATCGTGTGGATCCCGGGAACAGAGGGGAGTTGCAAGGCCCCAGCAGGGGCGCAGCGGGTGGGGTGAGCCCTGCCTGTTTTCGCGGCATGCTCGTTCCAGGGCTGGAACACAGATGGGTTCGTAAGGAGCGCTTTGGGAGAGAACAGGAAACGGTTCAACAAGCTGCTTTGTGTATGTTCAGAGACAGAGGTGAACAAAGATCATTAACTGGTTTGAGGCTGGTGCTTGTCAGAGGGAAACATACGGCTCGCCATGCGTGGCTCTTAAAAGACTAGCAAAGGCTTTGTGCCAGAAGCTTTCATGGATACGAGCCATTTCATCAGATGCAGGAAGTGTTACCTTT
Organism: Varanus komodoensis; assembly: GCF_004798865.1. Lineage (NCBI taxonomy): Eukaryota > Metazoa > Chordata > Lepidosauria > Squamata > Varanidae > Varanus > Varanus komodoensis. The sequence continues at coordinate 751,977 of NW_025336043.1, forward strand.
GAGCTGGCAGATTGCTACGCGCCAGTGCAGAAAGCAGTTATGGTGGCCATTCCCAAAACTTGCAGAACACAAGGCATTCTAGTTGCATGGAGGAACTGATTCTTCATGTGCAGCACGACTGAGGTCAGCAACATGGTGCCTGCACACACACACACTTCTGGGCATCTGCCAACCCCCTCTGCACATCTGGATGTTTTAAAGCATATTGTAAAACCTTAAAAGGCCTCTGAATGCCCCTTTCCCTTCCCCAGAAATCTCTTGGGCATCAATGGAAAGGAAGATAGAACCAGGGGCAGGCTGGAGTTTTTGCTGTCTGACAGTCAAAAGCTGCTTTGGGGACTCAGGGAAAGTGGGTCAGAACTGGTGGGGGGACGGGCTAGAAAATCCAGTAGTTGGGAGCATCTAGAGAGCAACCATGGAGTGAGAGAGACGTGTGTTTATGTGTTGAGTGCCAGGGGTACATATCGCTGCACACTTTGTGCTGTAGTCTTTGTGGTTTGTCTCAGGGAGGGGACTCATTCTGGGAGGCTCAAGCTTCCTATTTTGGGTAAATAAAATTGGGGGAACTAAATTTTAGGGAAAAATAGAGTATGGAAAAGCATATGGGTAAAATAAGTGGATGTTGATAGCTTTTTGTTGCATTTTTCCCCCAGTTGATAGGTTTTTTTCCCAGTTACAAACATTTTATGATCAAAGAGCAAACACAAATCTATTACAAAAATCAACAAAACTATCACAAGGTTTGGCTTCAGACTATCTATACTACACTATTCAGTTTTCTTGGTTGCTATATTTTGTTACGCACCCATTGTAGGTCTCCAGCCAAGTGTAGATGTGGTTCCTCTTAGTGGAAAGCCTGCTTCCACAGGATCTTCCTTGTCTCGGCTTGGGCCATTACAATGAGGAAAAAAACCCTTCTAGACACTTCATATTTCTTTTGAAGCTCATGAATGGTAACCACAACGGAGGATGGGCATCTTAGTTGCAAAACAAGATGCTTTGAGAATTTTAAGGTAGGGCTGTCTTCGTTCTCTTGCATTTTGGGTCTCGTCTTGGTGTCTTTTACCTTCACATCACGGAAGGGACTTTTGGGTCCCTCGCAGGCCACAGTTTGGTGGTTGAGTTCCCAGCTTCCGGCTGCTGAAGTGTGGTCCAAGTCTGAGCCTGGGAACTTGAGAGCGGATCACTAACTGATTTGCAGTGGGAAGGGCTGGTGCAGGTTGGCGCATCTGGCATTTCACAGCTGCATCAGTTGCCAGGAGAAGTTGGAATGGATCCTTCCAGGGGAGATCAAGGGAATGTTTCTTCTAAAGAGCTTCTATATCAACTCAGTTGCCTGCTTGGGTGGAATGACGAGACTCGCCGGGTTCTGTAGGAAGTGCAGCGCATCCCTGTGAATGAAAACCTTTCACGCATTTTGCTACAGCTTTGTTGTAATTAATATGCCAAATGAATGTCCTGAGGAGGCATTTTGTTGGGGAAGGAGGTGGGAGTCTCACTGAAAGTAGATTCTTGTTAGCTTAGTCTGGAGAGTTCTGTTTTGTTGTGCTGCCATCCCAACAGATGCACAGTGGTAAAGAGCAATGGAAATGTCACCAGATGTGGCATGTGTCACAGGCTCGCTGCAAGATTCATCTAGAGGAATCTGCACGGAGGTCTTGTCTTAGCGGAAAGTTTATAGGTTACCTCTGATAGCCATCGTCTTTTCTTGGGACACGACCAAAGCTGGGAAGAAGGCATTTGGTATCATAAACTGCTGTGTTGCAACTTCTACTGTGTTTTAAGTCTGCAGATTTCAAAATACTAACAGCAAAGGACGTGTCTTGCTCCCTCCCCCAACAAAAAAACTCAGTTCACTGAAAGATCTTTGGCCTTTTGTATGTTTGGCTTCGTGATAAACAGGAGTTTAAGCCAATTTTCTTCTGCAAGAAGTTCCTTGCATTTTCCCTGCCTTTTTAAAAGTTCAAACGATAAAGCCTTTCTGAAGATTTCCCTTTTACATCGGTGGTTTTTAGAGCTAACGTTCATTTGCGATATGATGAAGGCTTTCACCTTTCCGGTGCTGGTGCAGAAGTGCCTTCCCAAAGCAGTCAGCAGATGGAGTTGGCGTGCCTCTTGCGCTAGGAAGGAGAGGCAGAAAAGCTTCTCCAGATGGTGGTAAAAGCCTGGGGTTTGGCTTGCCCTTTCTGAAATACCTGTCCGATGAGTCAATTCCTCTGACAATGCACCATGCCATAATTTTGGATACCGCATCTCTAGTGATATTCCGTTTGGAGACCTAGCCAAGTCAGCTGCAGCGGACATAAAAGAGGGCGGTTTCATTACACAAGCGCCGTTGGTTCCCACTTCAGGACCATTCCCTGCTTTGCACTGCTGCCGGGCCATCCTACCTCCTTGTCCTCTTCATGTGAAAACAAGCGCTCCTTCTCACACCCTCCGACACAGGTGTGAGAACATGAATGTCAGAAACCCTGGGAGGTTTAATGTACCTTCCCCAAAAGCCTTGTTTTGATGGGGTTTTCCTGATAGGAGCAGAAGCTGGTTTTAGGGGCTTATTGCAGCGTTTCCCCTCGGATGCTGTCACAGGGCCCTTGTCCTTCCCTCCGCTGTGTTTACATGTTTGAGAACTCTGTGGCTCCTTCTGTGAGGTGGTGGCACAGAGCAGGGACTAGCCCTGGGGCTCGCTGTGCTGTCAGCTCACGCAGTGCACATTCTCCGATCGCATGTGCCAGCATTACAGGCTCGAGATGAAAAGCGCACGTTGGATCTGCAGCCAGCGAGGCGAGGCGCATCGGAGCACGTCCGCTAATTGCAGGCCATACTGTCTCGAGATAGAAATCAGGCGAGTTGCTTTCATTAGGCCAGGCTTTAGCTGGCCACCGCCGGCGAGCGAGCGATCTGTGCCAAGGGAGCCCCAGGCCCCCACTGTCCCACAGCATGCCAGGTGACCCGCAGCGTGAGTGGGGCTGGGTACTAGCTGGGGCAGACCATGGCTGCCAGGAAGTCCGGCAAGGGGGCTCAGCATGCACAGACCGAGTCCTGCGTGGCCGCCAGCTTCCCCTTTGCTGACCTGGCGCTCCGCAGCCGACACCTCTGTCCCAGGGAGCTCCCACCTGGGCTGCTCAGGCCCCTTGCACGGGAGCCGCCAAGTCCCCTGGAAGAGGTCTCTTGGAGAGGATGCCAAGCCAGGGCTCTGGCCCAAGAGGCGGCAGTGGTTCCTGGCCACAGAAAGCCGCTGGGTCGGCCACAGCAGGCAGTGGCCGGGTTCCCACGTCACGGCAGGCCATACCGCACGGTTTCCACTGCACAGGTAATTCGTGCGGGTGGCCTGGAAAGAAAACCAGGCTCGGCCCGGTACCTCTGCTGTCCGTTTGCTTCCCTCTCGACCCTCCAGGGGGAATCCCCGGACGCACACGGGGAGGAACGAGGCTCCTCTGACAGCCGTGTTTGTGAGCCGAGTTCGGATCACTGCAGCTGCCAGACTCCTCTTTGCTGTCCCTGGTCGTTCGGCTGCCCAGCTAGGAGCCAGGAAGTAGCAAGTTTGGATGGCACAACCAGTGGAACCATCTCCTTCCCATCCCCAAAGAAATGGGCGTGGCTTCACGAAACTTTGTTCGGGACAGCGAGTGCTCCTCATGTTGAGCACAAAAGGGAACGGCAGAGGCGCTGTAGGTCGTTGGGATTATTTGGTTCTGCCACAGTACCACTAGATCTCTCCCGCTTTGCAGGCCGCTCGTCTGGACGGTGCTCAAGCGTGGGTGAGGCCCTTCGGTGGATCGCAGCTGTGCTAAACGAAGCGGGTCACAGACGAGGCTGCAGCGGGACAGGAATCGCAACAAGAGCGAGCACGGCTGTGTAACAGCAATTTAATTTAACACACTTGAGAGCTACAGCCATTAAACAGAATCAAAATTAGGACAATACATTTCTGTTGTATCTTCTTGGGAAAAGATTTTTTTTAAATCTTCTGTATTTGAGATGATAACTTTTTGCATGCACACTTAAGTATTTCTCTTGCTGGAGACAGTCTTTATCTGGCTCTGACGTACAACCGAGGCGTACCACACTCTTTGTTGAGAAATGGTTTTACCTAGCACACATCAAGAGCAATTTTAAAAGATTTGGGAGAAATGTAACTTTGAGACAGAGGAGCCACAAAGCAGTAAGATCTATAACATTTAACTGAGTTTGCTGAAGGACGGACAGATTGTAGCCTCAGTCTTTTAATTTTTGGTCATCCTGCTCTTAGCCTGGATAATACATGCAGTAAGAAAGTTTAATTACACAAACAAAGGACTTAAATGCAGTACAAAGTCCTCTGAGCCATTATCAATGGAGGTCAAAAGCAAAGAACCATTCTATGAGAGTGCGTGTTTGTGGATGTTGCTATGGGTGAACTGTGTTGGAACCGCAGCGTCATGAAAGTCCCTGGGTCACGGAAAAAAAGTGATCTTGACAGTCGTGGGCATTCAGTGGGTGATGATGGTAGCCTGGTGAAAAGTGGCTGACTGGAGATTCAGACCTTGTGACCAGGAAAAACACAGCGTGCGCCACGGAGTTTGCACTCACGGGACTCCTGCTGGCACCCAGTTTAGGCCCGAGTTAAACTCTGCCTGCCACAGACTTGGTCCCCGCGGCTGGCAGTTCGCAGCCAGCCTGAAATGAGGGAGTGGTGATGCTAGCTCGCTCCTTTAAGCTCTTCATGCCAACAAGAAGCAAAATAGTCGCAATCACAACAATGCAACCAGGTGATCAGACACTCGTAGCACTGTCAGGAAGGCTGGATGTTCACTCTTGTAAAATATAAAAATAACGGTTTTGATTATTATTGTTTAAAAATTGCCTAGGCAAGAGTTCCGTGCTGGCCTGCCAACACCTAGTTAACCCTGAACAGGAGCCTTGTGGTAGCACCGGAGACCTTTCTGAGATCACCTCTGGATTATTGCTGTCGTGTGGTCGTGCCGTCTTCCCCCATCAGGTTTCTTCTGTAGGACATTGCGGGTGACCGTGCATGCAGGGAAAGATCCCTCCGAGAGACGTCAGCTCCCCTCTGGAAGCCTGGAGAGGCCTGCAGTCACGCGCCACAAACGGCAAAACGTCCGCTTGCTGAAGAGCAAACGTGCGGGGACCTGGAGGAGGGAGGGAGCGACTGACCAGGGCAGGCCCTTCCCTCGAGGCCCCCAGCCCGTCCTCCTCGGGTGGTCCTCGGGACCGGGAGCACTCACTTCCGGGAGGCGCGCTGGTTGCCACGCTCCGGGTGGCCGGGGCCATGCTGGTGGCAGGTCTGGCAGCACTGGATGCGGACCGTTGGGAGGTGGCACCTCCCCAGCAGCAGCAGGGTCTGGCAGAAGCCGAAGGAAAGCCGGTTGCGCTCGCAGACGAAGCCTGAGGGAGGAAGGGGGCAGTCACCCGGCCTGGAACCTGCTCCCTCTCCTCGCCCTTTCCCCTGCACCGCGACAGCCCCCTCCCCGAAGCCCTGCACGAGGAGGCACAGGTGTTCTGCAAGGCCGCAAGCCAGAGATGGGGACTCCCCTGGTACAGCCTGCTGGCCTTGCGTCAAGCAGACCGGCACTGATGGCTGGAGGTGGCGGCCCCCAAAAAGGGAGGCCTGGGTCCCTCCGCACAGCCTGGAGACACAAGCTCTTCCTGCCCTCCCTGCAGGCAGTGTGACTGGCTCTGGGGATGGAGCTTAGCGCCAGGCCCTGGCACTGAGAAGCTGAGAACCAGCAAGCCACCCCCCGCCCTGCTCCTGGCACAGAAAGAATAGCACTCGGGGGGGGGGCAAACGGGGTGCCTCGGGGCAGAGGGAGGGGCCGCGGTGCTAGTGAGCCTGGGGGAGCACCGGTGTCCTCCCTCCTTCACTCCCTGCCCAACAGCCCAGCTGGGTGGGGGAGGAGCCTGCTGCGCAAACCGCGCCGGGGGGCTCGCCCCGCTCTGCACTGGCTGCCTGTCAGCAGCGGAGTCCAGGGGCGCGCAGGCATCCCCACGGGAGTGCACCCCCGAGCACGGCCCTTCCCCAGCGCTCCTGCGCACCCCATCCTGCAGGCAGGCGGCGATCGTTCGTTCATTTAAAATTTTTATGCCGCCCAATACTAAAGTCTCTGGACTGCTTACAAAAACCACAAAAACCAAAACTACCATATGCAACAAACAACACACTGCATCCGATAAAAAATGATAAAATCAAAGCTAAAACCGATTAACTGTCAAGATATTGGGAAAATAAAAAGGGAATCGGGAGGACTTTAGCAAAGCTTCTGCCAGCTCCAACACCTGCTGGCACGCTCCCGGCACGGGCGCACGTGAGGTGCCCACCCCACGCCAGCACCTTCCAGAATGGACTCCTGTGCTGAGGCGGCGGTAGGACCCCCGGCCAAACCGCCCCTCCTGACTCCAGGAGCCTGCCATTTCTGCCAGGGAAGGAAAGGCAGGCTCTAGGGGCCGCGACTGCCCTGGGCAAGCCCCTTTCTTCCGGCACGCCGTAAAGATGCAGAAGAGCAAAGGCGGGAGAGGTGAGGAAGCCCCCACCCCGGCCAGAGCCGGCCCAGCACCACGGTCCCGGCAAACCATCTGTCAAAAGAGGAGTCCGCGGGTGCGGCTTAGCAGCTCCGAGCCAAAGCGGGGAGGGAGAGGTGGAGCTGGCAAGCGGGGCCTTCCTGGGCAGCTCTCCAGTTCCACTACTACAAGATCCTGCCTTAAAGCGAAAATCAGCTGCCTCCCACCCACAACCACATGCGGATGTTGCAGTATGTCCAGGCGTTTCCACGAGGATTCCTCCGGGGAAGAAGAGCCGTGGCTTGGCACTGGCTCTTCCCCCTCGGCCCAGAAGCAGAACGGCAGAGCCGGCCAGGAGGGTGGGGGTGGGGGTGGGGGTAGCTGCTTCCTCCCCGACGGTTACCATCAGCCCCTGCACAGATCGTGTCCTGAAGGCACCACAGAGAATGGGAGGGGAAAGAAGGCGCCTCTGGGAACGCTCCCAACGGAGCCGGGGGGAGCCGGGGACTCCTCCGCAGACGAGGCGTGTTGGAGGGGCTGCAGCCCGCCCTGCCCGTCACAGCCGCTGGGAGTCTTCGCTGGCGGAAGACCTTCCTCTCCTGCACACAGCAGCGAGTGCCTCGTCGGCCCACGGACGGCAGAGCTCCTTCCCACCCCTCAGCATGCGCAAAGGCTGCAGGGGCTCAAGCGATCCCGAGACACCGTGGGTGGCAGAGGCCGAGCCAACCTGCCTTCATGCCGCAGCCCGGCCCGTGCGTGTGCCTCTGGTCCTCCCGGGGGGGGGGTGCTTCTCCGGGGGCCTTGTTGGCTCCGCAAGACGCGTCCCTGGGAGGACGCGTTCCCGGAGGGACCCCACCGTGGCATGCAGGACCCACGGCCTTCCCCAGCAGGGCACCTTCCCACAGCCTCATTACTGGGCTGGATGTCCACCCACATGCAACAGGTCCCTGTTCTCTCGCACACGCCACCGAGGGGCGCATTTCACGAAAGGCGCACACCACTGGTGGACCGGGGGGGGGGCGTTATGTGGGGCCAACGGGCGATTCCGTGCCAGCGGTACGAACAAGCCAGCTTCACGCCCTGGGGTCAATTTCACGCTGCACGTGAGCCAGAGCCAGCCCGGCATTTCCGACACACTCCAGCTGGAGGAAGCCAGCAGGCTGCAGCTGCTCCGCGGCCCCCCTTCCTCCCCACACAATTCCTTCCCGACATTCTGAGTTCCTGCGTTTCCATTAGCTTTCCAGCCCTGATAAGGAGCAGGGTTATTAATAGGCCGTCTTTTGTGCAGAAAGTCATGGCTCCGTTTCCCTTTTCCAAAGTGAGGCAGGAGGCTCACCCCTCACGACCAGGCCGGCTTTGAAGCGAGAGGCAGGAAGGAGACGCAAGGCCTGCCCAGAGACAGTCAAGGCCCGCCGTCCTTCCCCTTTCCTCCCAATCTGAAATATTTCTCACCTAAGACAAGGGCCCATCCCAACCCACCCTCTGGGCCAAAGGAGACTCATCCGCAGTCAGGACTTCCAGCATTTTCCTTTTGGAAAGCCACAACCGACCAGGAAATGGACTTGGGCTCTGGCACTAGGGCGGGGGGCTTAAAACCTTCACCCTACACGCTTTCCCCCAGTTACAACTATTCTGTCCCCAGGTCGGTTTGCCACGGGGGGGGGGGCAAAGGGGCAGGGCAGTGGGGAGCGGAGGCGTGTCGCGTTCCCATGGGGAATCGGTAGCTGAGTCGGGAGGCTTGCTCGGAAACCAGGGCCGAGGAGAACGCTGAGCCCGCTCCCCACTGCAGCAGTTCTGATCCGAACACGGTCCTGATTGGGGTGGGGGGCCTGGAAGTGTTCTTTTGGGATGGTTCTCTGGCCGGCTGGCCAGCTTGGTTTTTGTTGTGAGAAATAATTCCAAGAGAGGGTTGATTTGTGCGCTGTGGGAACTGAAAAAGTGTTCTCATTCATGAAAAGCCGACGAACGAAGGGAGAGAGACTCCGATGTTTTTTACGCCATGACTTCTTATGTGGGCGAGGGGGGGAGTTAAAGAACTTTTAAACTTTAGATGGCTTTTGAAGCCACAGGCAAGCTCTGTGGCCACCGTGCACTGCTCCCCCCGCCCCCCCCCCCAGCTGCGGGTGGCTGTTTTGCAGACGGCTTTTCCAGCACCCTCTGCAACAGCCTGTCTAAGTGCTGTGCAAGAGACAGGGAGGCAAGCCACTGGGGGAGGGGGGGCGTTATTTTTGGCTCTGGAGCTCAGCAGGAAATGCCTCGTTTCCCGCCTGGCCACAGACCAATCCAGGCCATTTTTAGGATTTAGCATCTGTCCCCACCAGCATGAGAGCTCCTCCAGAGCGTGATGGGAATAATCACAGCCCTGTAAATCAAGATTACAGCATGTTCACCCCCACTGGGTAAGAATGTCCGCTTTAGCTCCAGACCTAAATAAAGAGCATGCTTCCCTGGTTCACACAATACCCCGCACGGAGGACCTGCGCTCACACGTACACGTCATCCTGATCCAGGAAAGGGCTCAGCTGTGTGTCCGGGAGGTCTCTGGCCCCCCTGCCAGCATTCCCAGGGAAGGCAGGGCCAGGCAGCTTCTGCGGCCCCGTCCCTCACCAGCAGCTTGCAGCTGCACCCCCAGGGTGCTCCGAGCCCTCCACAGCCGCAGCCACAGCCCTGACCTACCTGGGGACTCCGGACCGAGCAGCATGGGAGGTCCCGGGCCTGCTGGAGAGGAGCAAGCCCAGCCACCCGGGGGTCTTTCCAGGCAGGACCGGTCGCGTGCTGAGCGTTGCGGCCCTCCTTCCAAGGAAGGGTGCCTCTTAAAGGGCTGGGCTGGAGCCAGCGAATGCAGGGGCTGGTCTGCCTCGCTCCCCTCCCATGCCGCAGGCAAGCGGCCAGCCACTGAGAGAGCCAGTGAGGCTCGGCAGGGGACCCAGTCCTCCTCGGGGGGGGGGGTGACCCCCAGCCTCGCTCACTCTGATGGCCCCAATCTCGACCTGTGTTGGGCTTTGCCAGATGTAACCAGCGCTCAGCACGGCGCCTGCAGCAACCACTCCCGTGTTCTGCCCCCGGGAACAGGCCGCAGCCGCAGCCCAGCCAGAGCTTCCAGGAGCAGCAAAGTTTCCTAGCAGCCTTCAAGGCAGCCCACGCCTGAAGCATGTCGCACGGTTGGTGGAACAGACCCCTCCCCAGCAGGCAACGCTGATTCACGCGCCTCACCTGCGCAGACAAGCCCTGGCCACGGATCAGACCGGGGCTCCCGGGCTCAGGGCCGACCCTGGGAGCACCCCCTGGCCTGCCCGGGAGCTGCCACAGAGGCCAGCAAGATGCTCCCCATGGCGCCCCCAAGTGCCAGTGAGGCGCACAGCACCCGGCGCGGCCGGGCGGATCCTCTGAAAGGGGCCACCGCCCGCCCCTCGCTCCCCACTCACTCGGGTCGTCGTCGGCGCAGTCCTGAGGGTTGCATTTCTGGGTGCTCTCGGGCCACAGCTCGTGCCCGCACTGGCCGCTGTCCTCCTCGGCCTCGCCAGTCCGCGTGTTCACGCACTTCACCTGCCGCCTCTGGATGCCTCCCCCGCACGTGGCTGTGCACTGCCGGACACACAGAGCGCTCGGCGCCTCGCCCCACCTGGGGAAGGAGCTCCGCGGACGAGGAGCCCGCCACGGAAGGGCCGGCCCCCGCGCGCCCCCACACAGGCCGCTTACCTGTCCCCAGGAGCCCACGGTCCACTTGGTGCACGGGTGGGTGTTGCAGACGCGTGTGCTGTCAGGCCGCGCGGCTTCGTCGCATCTCCCGACCTCTGGGCAGGTGACCAGGCGCTCCTGCTCCCCTGCCCCGCACGGCTCGGAGCACTAGCCCGGAGGAGGCCGGCTGTCAGGGCGGCCGGCCAGCGGCATTCGCGGCCGGGGACGGGCCCGGCCCCTCGCGAGCCAAGCGGCAGCGCTCTCTCCCCCCGGCTGCTCCCCGCAGGCTCTTCCGGGACTGGGCAGCTCCGCGGACAGCAGCCTTCCCACGGACCTTCTCTCTGGGGCATTTCCTTGCCCGAGACCGGCGACCGCCACACAGGCCCGGCCACCCGCGGTCCTGCCACTGCCCTCCCCATTTTCCGGCTGGCTTCCCTCCCCCTCCCGCTGCTGCGGGTGCTCCGGCGAGCTTCGCGTTACTCGAGGCTCCAAAGGCGCAGGTGTTTCTAGCTGCTGAGGCAACGTGATCTGGCGTGCAACAGCGCTTGCGTGACTTCGTTTTAGAGTATCGTGTGTGATGCGCCACAGAATACGTACCGCTCCGTGTGACGCTGAAAGCGGCAGAAAGCGGCAGGGCCTCCCGCTGCAGCCTCTGCGAAGCCTGGCTGGAACCCATGTGGACAGGGTTCCTCCGGGGGAGGCGGCCTGGGGGGCGGGACCCCTCCCCAGCACGAGGATCCGCTCACGTGCTACTCACCTCTCTCCAGGGGGACGTGTACCAGCGCAGGCACGGCTCGGTGTGGCAGGGGGCCTGCGTCGGCGGCTTGTAAGGGACAGCCTGGCAGTGGAAGGGGCGGAGGGGCCGCTGGTCCCGGCTGTCCGCGCAGTGGACGTCCCGCAGCTTCACTCCCCCACCGCAGGCCTTGGAGCACTGGGGGAAGACACACAAGGGGCACGGCAACGGTGCGGGCTGGCTCCAGCCCCACCCCTCAGCCCTGCCCCGGCCAGCCGCACCAGGGACCGTCCCGGCACAGCGACCGTCTTGGCCGCCGAGGCCGGGGACCCGGGCGGCGGCCGCCACCCGCGTGCCAAGGCCAGCTCAGAGCCTGGCACGACTTGCGGTGCCGACATCGTCCGGGCTGCTCCCAAGGAGAGCGGCAGCTGGATGCGGGGGGGCCTGGGACACTACCAACCCGCGCAAAGCCCCCAGGGCTGGCTCGCTTCCGTGGTCTTCTCCTCCCGCACCCTCAGCCGCAGGGCCGAGAGACTCGGCTCTCTTCAGGTGCGAGGAAAAGACCAGCCGCTCGGGGCAAAAGGGTGTGCGCCGGGAGGGAGCAGCGCGGGAGGGCGAGGCCAGAGCCTCCGCCGCCAAGGGCTCGGTTTCCACGTGGGTCACCTACCTTGCTCCAGGCGCCGGCACGCCAGGCCGCGCAGGGCCCCAGGTAGCACCTTCGGGCGGGAGAGGGCTTCCCGGCGGGGTCGCACTCCGCCTCCACTCCCGAGCTGCAGCGCACGGTCCTCCAGATGGCCCCCAGCCCGCAGGTGGCTGAGCACTGAAACGGGGGAGCCGTGAGCACCGCCCACCGTGCTCCCCGCCCTCCTCCGGCCCCGGGAGCCGCGCCTGCTGCCCACGCACCTCTGGCCAGCCTCGCCTGGATGCCCCCAGCCTCTGGCCCCTGCCAGGCAGATGGCAGGGCCGAAGGTCGAGAGCACGTCCGCTCTGGCCCCAGAGCCATGGCGGGATCTCCAGCACCTCTGGCCTGCCGGAAGCCACCTGCCCACTCGGCCCTCAGGAGGCCTGTGCGGCCAAGAACGCCAGGTGAGCCAAGAGCAGGAGACACCCCCCGGCAAAGGGCCCCTACTCCAGCGAAGCAGGCTCGCCAGACAGAGAACGGCTCCTGCCAGCTTCCTGCAGAACTTGCCTCACTCCAGTTTCCAGATTCCCAGCTGGCATTGGCGGCAGCGAGTCCCACCGCTGGGGGAACCACAGGGGGCGCCTCGCTCTTCCCTGCCTCCTGGGGTACCGCAGTGGTGAGGCCGGGCCCCCAGCCGGGACTGCCAGGAGCAAATATCCAGTGAATCCCGTTGGGCAAGCTTTCTTCTGTGCCCTGGAAGGGTCCATGAGCCTTGGGAGACAATGCAGGCTTTGTCTCCGGGCTCCTCTTCCTCTCACTGGCTTCCTTCTCCCGTGGTGCAGCCAGCGTGGAAGGGGAAGGGCTGGGAAGAGTGGGCTCCAGCTTGGTCGGTGCCTGCTGTCCCCAGGCACCTGGGCTGTGGGGGTCAGAAGGGGAGGGCCCTTCCGGTAGAGGGTCAGCCGGCGGGGACAGAGTGCCCCTGGTGGAGGCGCGTGGGGGGTTCTGTGTATTTTCCACCTTGCTCTGGTTGCTTCCTAGAATGGGTGAGCTCACGGTGTGATCCAGCTCCTTGCCATTCTGCATGGAAAGCTCAAGGGTGGCTTTGGTGGAACGAGCTGGCGGAGGGGCAGAGTGGCCAGCTGGTCTGCTTGTTCCTGCCAGCTCCATCCCAACGGGGTTGAGCCAAGCGTCTTGTGCCCCGTGAGGGGTGTCCACGGCACTGCTGCCATCAGCCTTGCCTGCGTTACTTGGCTCCCCATTGCCCACTTCCACCGTTTCCCACGAGTTTTGCTCTTCGCCATCGTCATGACCAGGAAGCACCAAGCTTTTGAGGTCTTGGTCCCTTCTGCCAGGGGCACCAGACGTGCTTCCCTGACTGCGGCTGCTCCAGCCAGGAGGAACTGTGGGTGTTAGAATGGCCATGCCAGGAAAGCCAAAAGACGGAACGGTGGCTGCCGTGTCCTCTCCCAAAAGCCTGCCTGGAAGAGGTGCTCCGTGAGTTGTTCCTGACACGCGACTGCCACTGCTCGCCGGAGAGCTCGTTGCTGCTGAGGTAGATGGAGAACCTGGCAGAAGCGTGGCCCAGAAGCGCTTCTCCTGGACTGCAGAGGAGGTGGTGGCTGTGGTGGCAACGGTGGCATCCGGAGGATCGTGCCAACCGGCAAGAATGCCGTGATCCTGAATCGTGTTAGCTTCCCCTTCATCACGGGGCCGAGGAGCCGGAGCAGTGCTTGTCCCTTCCACCCCATCCTCCGGACGTGCGGTCAGGAGAAGGCCGGGGTGCGTTTCTTCAGGACCCTTCGTTGTGCCCTCGGGAGTCTGCTCCTCGGCATCTGGGTCCGAACCCTCCTTCCTGCCATCCATTTCACCCGCTGGGTCAAGGGACAGATCTTCGTGGAAGTTGATGAAATTGTAATCGTAGTAAAAATCATCCACGAACACATTTCCCTGCCGACTGCTGCTGGACGGAAAATTGTCCTCGAGGAGGACGTTGAGACCTGTGGCACTGGGCTGTGAGGAACTCGGCTTGGGGACGTGGCGGTTGGGCAGGAAATGGATCTCGTTGAAGAGCTCCCGGCTTGACGACCCGCTGCCAGACCAGTCCGGGAGACTGCTTTCCGCCCTGTCCCCGCAGGGCGGCATGGAGCAGGCGGCCCTGGAGACGGGTCTCTGCCCCGCATCGCAAGGGGCTCGGGTGCCGCCGGGGCAGCGGACGGGCCGCTCCTGGGTCCCGCTCCCACATGTCACGGAGCACTGGAGGGGCAAGGCAGAGGACAGATGAAAGGAGGGCCCCACCGGCCAGGGCCCATCGCGTGGTGCACGGAGTTGCCCTCACCTGGGTCCAGTTGCCCGTGGCCCACTGAGCCGGGCAGAGGCGCTCCCGGTTGCAGGGGGCGGTGGCATCCGGCCTGGGGAGGTGCTGGCACTCGCTGGGCGGCAGGGCCTGCTGCTCGTCTGGGGCCACGCTCTGGATGCAGAGGATGGTCCTCCGCATCAGCCCTGTGTCCCCGCAGGTGGCCGAGCAGGCCTGCCACTCGCCCGTCCACCACCTGGAGGAAGCGGCAGGAAGGAGCCCGTCACGCTCAGACCCCCAGGGCGGGGGGAAGGCCCCCCCAGGCCTGGCAGTGCCACACCCCATCTGGGGGCACTGAAGCCAGAGGCACTGGGAGTGACGAGCCAGAAGGCCACCCTGGGTGCCAGCGTCCAGCGCTTCCTGGCGGTGGGCAGGTCCGGGGGGAGGGGCATGCAGACTTTCAGAGCGTGGGGAGAGGAGAGGAAAGGCAAGCAGCCCCTGGGGCCTCCACGCAATAAAGGCTCGTGGCTGGAGAACGCAAACGCGGCCTGGGAAGCAGGGCAGCCTGGTGGTGTGGCCCCGGCTGGAGGCTCCCCACACTGCCCGCGCGTCCGCGGTGCTGCTTCGGAGGCCGGCTGCCTGGCCCAGAAGTGGGCAGAGCAAGCTGCATACGGCCCAGTCCCCTCGCCAGTCCCCCCAGCCCTCCTTCTGTGCCCCTTCATTTCAGCCAGAGGTTGACTCCCACCGCTCCACGGTGCGCTTCCGCTGGACCACATGCGGTGCCCCCGCAAGAGAGGTGTCCCCCCGTGCCTGCCACGCGCTGCCCCGAAGCACTGCAAAGCCCCTGGCACCGCAGCCCCTGCCGGAGAGCGCCCTGTGCAGCGAGGCCAGGGCGTGCCCGGAGCCCGGGGCTGACCTGGCGGGGCACGGCTCCTCGCCGCAGCTCCTCTGCTTGTCATCGGGCCGGCTGAGTGCCCCGCAGTAACGGTCCTCCACAACCCCGGCCACCTTCTCGGTGCAGCGCACCGTCTGTCTCTGGACACCTGTGGGCGAGAGGAGGCAGAAGGCGATCAGGCCCCGCCTGAGACCGTGGCTGCCGGGGGCCACGCACTTCCCCAGACCTGCAGCTCTGCCGGGGGGGGGGTGCAGCGGGGGGGTACGTGCTGGCCTCCCTCTTGCAGAGCCACAGGCAAGTGGCTGGTGCCGCTGGTTGCCCGATGCAAGGGCCAGCTCAGGTTGGAAGAGGACCACCCCTTCCACTGACCACCGCCTGCCCTGTCAAGGCCAGGGGGTGGTGGGGAGGGGGGCCCGGGGGCCTGGATTACGTGGGCACCAAGTGCAGCCACCGGGGGCCGGGCCAGCAAGGCCGGGCTGAAAATGCAGTGGGCCAAGACGCACGTGAGGTGCACGGATTCTCGCAGCCGACAGCAGCTCTTTGTCCAGCCTCTCGCCTTTGTTTGGTCCGGGCACCCGCAGCTCCCTCGCCCCACTTCCTGTTTCCTAAATGGATGCAGGAAGCTGGGCTGCTCGCGCTCACTGCGTGGGAGGAATAGCATCTCCCCGCACCCCAAGAGGACTCCCGAAAACAGCTGGCCAACTCACAAGAATCGGTGCATAAGCAAGAGGACTCCTGGGCAGCCAGACGGCAAGAGCAGTCCTTGGGCCACCCGTGCCACTGTGTGTCTGCAGGGACAGCAGCCCCATTGTGCCTGGAGTGCCACGGGTGGCCCAAGGACTGCTCTTGCCATTGGAGGCAGGAAACTCTGCAAGGCCCTGGAGACGGCCCTCCACTCACTGCAAGCCAGAGCGTGGGAGAAACACGGAGAGCCCATCGAGCGCACCGGGAGCCGACTCGGAAAGCAGCGACGCCCATGCAAGGAGGGCAGGAAGCTTTGGCTGCTCCCAGGCCAGACTGGAAGTAAAACGACTGGGAGGTGGGTAGGGTGGAAGGGGAGACGCGCAGCCGCCATGGCAATTTCCTAGCCCAGCGGGAAGGACCTACCGCATCTCCTGCTCTTCCTCTGCAGAGCTCAGGGTGCTGGGCAATCCCTCAGGCCTTCCCTCTCTGCATTCTTTCCTGAAGGCTAGTTGGAGAGCGGACTAACTTCCCTGGGCAGGAGCCCCATTCAGAGCTGGTCCATCGCCCCGGGACACTCGTCCAAGAGCTTCTGCAGAATTATGCCAAGACTGGGGTGGGCAGAGAAGGCAGCACCCCCCCGCCCCCATAAACGGGGCTGAGTCCATGCCAGGACTTGCTCACAAAAATCCCAGGCAAGGGCACCCAGGATGCTCCCCCGCCCGTTCCTAGCGGGATGCGGGCGCAGCAGAGGGAAAAGCGAGCGGGAAAGCGGGCCCGACACAGGTGCACAAGGAGGACTTCCGGGCTGGGCTGCGTTGAGAACAGAACCGGGCAGAGGAAACGGGTCTCGCTGTAACCCAGACCTGGGGAGGGAAAGGGGGGCCTTTGGGGGCCAGGAGACCGCTCCGCAAGGCGCACATGTGCCAGGGAGACGCAGGCTGAGGCAGAGGGAGCAACCTGGATGCTGGGGGCGGTTTCTCCAGCGCTCTGCTCTGGAAATACAGCCGCTGGCATCCCTGACAATTTTGGCGGGCCGCTGGGGAAATGATGCTGATAAGTGGAAGACGCGCGTTCCAGGTGGGAATTGCCACGGGAGCACAAGCCCTGCAGGCCCAGTGGCACCAGCCCGGTTTGGCTCCCTTCGGGAAGCGGGATCCAGAGGCTAAGGAGATGAATCAGCCCCCCCTGGGTGGGCGCAGTCGAGAGGACTTCTGCCGCGCGCGCCGGACACACGAACTGCCCGCTCAGCAGGGGAGGCCTGTGCCAGGCCAGGCTCTTGTGCAGCTTTGCTCAAGCACAACCCCCCGAGTTCCGGGGGGCTGATTCCCAGGTGAGCGGGCGCAGGTTGCATCTTGGGACCACTCTGTGGATTCCTGCCTCCAGGGGCATCAGTGAACATCCCTCTGGACGGTGCCCACCGGAGGTGCCGTTCCACACAGCTCCCTCCGTTCTCCGCAGCAGCTCCAAGGGTCCGTCAGGCTGTTCTCGGGGCCTGCAGACACCCTGCCCCTCCGCACAGTCCAGCCAGCAGCCGGCCTCAGTGCCCCCCCCCCCCCCACACTGGCCACGTGCCACGAGTCAGCAGCACGGTCCCTCGCTCGCTCCCACGGGAGTCGCTCGGGTGGGCCGCAGCTTTGCTGCGCGGAGGCACGCTTCCTCTCCTCTCCCGCTACCACTTGGCTGCGGAGCCCGACCTTGCAAAGCCGGTTCCCCCATCACACTGCGCGCGAGGCCGAGCGAGGTGCGGGGGCCAGTAGCCGGTGCAGCCGGAGCGAAGTTGGACCTCTGCCACCGGGCGGGCTTCGAGCCAGGATTAGATTATCCCTCTGGCAGCCGCACTCCCTGGCGGGGCTCCGGAAGGCCGCTTGGCTGGCCAGCGTGCTCCTCAGCGAGCTGGGAAGGGAGCCCTCGCCGCACGCCCTTCCTCGGCCGGCGGGGCAGCGCAAGGCAGTACGTCGGCCTCTTCTGGGGCACTGCTGCCCCACTTCTTTCCCCCACAGCCCCCCTGCTGGAAAGGTCCCTTCCATTCATGATGCCAATGTGGCCACCCTCAGCATCTGCAGGGAGCCCGGCTGCCCTGAGCCCTTCAGAAGCTGCCCCCTGGGCGGAGAAGGCACCCTCCAGGCCCCAGTACAGATCCTCTTTCTGCCTTTACACCCCATCTTGCGTGCTCCTTGGAGCATGAGGAGGAAAGTGGCGCTCCCGCACGGAGTCTGATGGGGGCATTGGGAGAGGCTGCTCGGACGGCCTGTGTCAGCGCCACGAGGCAAGCCTGACTGGGGGGGACGCTGCCAAGCAGCGGCTCAGCAGACCAGGGGAACCCTCCCTCCCCTCCAAACGTGGGCCTCGGCCCAACCCGGCCAGGCCGCTGACGGCACGACAGGGTGCTGCTGGGTGGAGGGGTGGAATCTGCAGCCGTGACACTGCGGAGGGACGCCAGAGGCTGGGTTGTTTCAGCAGGGGGGCATTCCCTTGGGAGGCAGGCCAGTGGCAGGTCACAGGAATGCCCAGATGAGCGTGGCTGTACACCAGGGCCCTTGGCAGCCAGCCCCCAGGGATGCCCGGCTTGCTGCCTCTGCGACTCGGGTTCCGGGGCTCGGGGCCACCACAAGCAGAGGCAGCCTGGAGCCTTCCCGCAGCAGCGGAGGCAGCCACACTGCATGCCTCTGCGGCAGGGGTGGGAGCGGGGCGTGTGCCAGAGACACGGCAGCAAGGGAGGGCTCTGCCGTTGGCAGGCTCAGCGCCAGCCTCACGCACACGGCTGTGCCCCTCGGAGCCTCTGGACACAGGAGGTTCAAGCTGTCACAAAACTCTCGCTCTTCCCTCCTCTTTCTCATCCGGAGCGCGCGTTTCGCAGCACTGCCTGATTCCCTCCCTCTGGCCCTTCCTCTTGGCTCATCTCAGTTTGCAGGACCAGGCGAGGCACGAGGGGAAGCGCTCAGGTTCTGGAAGGTCCGCCTGATGGCTGTTCCACCCAGCCCACTCATCAGAATTTCATGGGCACTTTGCCCAAGCTTTGCTGAAGTCCACAGAGGAGGTGCAGAGCATTCCCACCGTCCATCAGGGGGGTCCCCA
This sequence comes from Varanus komodoensis, assembly GCF_004798865.1. Taxonomy (NCBI): domain Eukaryota; kingdom Metazoa; phylum Chordata; class Lepidosauria; order Squamata; family Varanidae; genus Varanus; species Varanus komodoensis. Next base: position 770,452 of record NW_025336043.1, read on the forward strand.
GTCAACAAGGGGACTCAGAGGAGTCTGGCAGGATTTGTTCTCGAGGAATCCATGCTGGCCGCTGGCCGTCGCCGCGCGGTTTCCAAGGCCCTTGCCGACTGACTGCCTTATCACCTGCCCCAGGGTTTTCCCAAGTGGGGCTGTAGCTCCCAGGCTCTTCTTCCTCTCCTTCCTTGACAACAAGGACACCATTTGCCCTCCTCCAGGCACCCAGCACTGAGGCATTCACTGCCGGTCACGGGGCACGCAGTCACCGGACTGATGGGTGCTTCAAAGTGCAAACTTCATCCCCGCGACCGCCCAAGAAGGCCGCTGACTGCCAGCTTCACGGGGGCAGGTGCAGCGGGGCTGCGCCCAGGTGAGCACCACACCTGCTGGGCGTGGTGGAGTTCCTGCAGCAAGCACCCCTCTTGGCTCCAAGCCAGGGTGGGCTGGCTGCTGCGTGAACCTGCCAGGGCGTTCAGTTGTAACTGGGGGCTTTCCCACTTGGACTCAAGGATGCAAACCCTGGCCGGGCTGTTACAATTCCTGCCGCTCCTCACACGACGCTGGAGGGTGAGGAAAAGGCACGGATGCACAGAAGGGAAGGCGAGCAGCTTTACCTGTCCCACAGGAGGCCGTGCACGCTGTCCAGCTGCCGTACTGCCAGAAGAACTCGGCTGGAGCGATCTCATTTTCACTGTCTGCCTCCCTTTGGATGGTGTATTGATAGCGAATTCCCGGGTTCTTCTCCTGGAACAAGAGCTGCGTGGGAGGAAAGAAGAAAACCTTATTACAACATTCATCTGGGATACCCGAGTGGTGGTTAACCGAGTGGGGACAAAGAGGGGCGTCCCGTCAAGAAGGTCCAAAAGGAAACCTCCCTCAGTCCTGGGACGGCCTGAGCAAAGGGCACCACCTGCACCTCAGGAAAAGCCTGCAAAGTGACCGGGTGCCACTTGTTTCAAAGCCTGCCAGGGGCAAATCAGCTTTGTCCTTCAGGCCTGCCTATAGCGGAGGAGCCGAAACGGCCCCCGGCGTGTGAGCGAGCAAATGTGCAGAACACTTTGCACATGTGCAAATGAGGCAACTTGGAGGGAGCCTTTCGGGTGGCGCCCAGGTGAGTTTCCAGCCGCCAGGCACGCGTGACTCCTGAGCGCAGCGAGGAGCGCCTCAAGCGTCTCCCCACAGCCCTCGGCCAGGGCAGGGCGAGCACCAGGCTCACGGAGCAGCCTCTGGCTCACGCACCTCCCCTCGCTCCCCGCGTCTTTCTGCTCACGGCAGGAGGGAGCAGGGGGGCTGAGCGGGTCTGTTCCGAAAGCCCTCTTGCCTGTGCTGAGCAGGCCTCGACAAGGGAGGGTCTCTGGGAGGAGAGGCCTCTCAGGCAGCCGGGAGGCGGGGAGGAGGCTGTTCAGCCGAGCGGAGCAGAGCGGGGGTCCAAAAGGGAACCCAGCGCCTGGGCTGGAAGGGGAAGGGAAGGGAGGGGAAAGCCAAACACCTCCCCGTGAGCACAAGTATCTCCCGAAATGCTCGAACGGCCAAGTACTCCCGCAAAGGAAGAACCCAGCTGGCACAGAGGACTTTTGCTGGCTTTGGCTGCAAAAGAGGGAAGCTTAGCTGTGCACAGTTTGATTTCATTTTATGCAATGCCTTTGCAGAACGGAAAGGTGTGCCATGGTAAGAGAGGCCCAGGTGGGGTCTCTGCAAGTGGCACCTCCAGAAAAGCAAGGTGCCAGGTGTGCTCAGGTTCTCTGGCTGGTGCTGGCTGCTCCACCAGCCTTCAGGCCCTATGGCAAGCTGGGCCGGCTCCGGAGTGCGGCTCTGGGGGGAACGCAGATCCCGCAGGCCAGCGGGGAGAAAGGCAGCCGGCCCTCTCAGTCCGTCCCATCCCAGTCTGGGAGCTTGTCACGGGGCAGCCGGCCGTGCCGCCCGCTTGCTTCACCACCCGGCATCTGGCTGGCCGCCCCGTCCCCAGCCGCCAGGCCCGCAGTCCCCTGCTCGCTCCAGCCGCATGGCCGCGCACGCTCCACCCTGCAGCCTGCCTGGCGCATGGCCAAGACGGCCGGCGAATGGGCCCGCGCGGATCAAGCTGTGTGTTCTGGAGCATCCGAGAACAGCTGTTTCCAGCAGCTTCCTTCCAGATCCCCGCAATGGAGAGGGAGGCAGGGCAAGCGGGCTGCAGCAGCAGATGCTAGAGGCCAAGGGGTGCCTGCAGGCGCTGCCTGCCTGGCGCTTGGGCAAAGAGCAAGGAGGCAGTCGGAGCGAGAGAACGGGATGCAGCAGGACGCCTGCCCAGCCCCTTGCTGGCCTTTGGGGCAAGGTCAAGCCAGCAGCCAAACACAGGCCTACGTATGTGCAATGCTGGGAAACGCATTTGGCTTAAGCTTGATGGACTTTAGACATATCTTCTGACCTGATGGTCAAAATCAGGCCAGGCCAGAGGGCTTGGTTTCTGCAAAGCTGCTCAAAATGGTTGTGCAAAGTCGAAGCCAAGAACGGCATATCTCTAGCACAATCTGGGGCCGACTCACTCCAAGTCACTGCTGTTCTCGGTATAACATTAAGCTTGCAAAGAAAGGCAGGTTGCTTACCTGCAACGGTCACTCTTCGAGTGGTCATCTCTGCATCACACACTTGGGTGCTGCACCTGCACAGTGCCTGCAGCCCGGAAGATTTAAAAGCTTAATGGTTTGGCGGGAACTCCACACCCCCCCCCCCCACACAGAGTATAAGAAGGCAGAGTGCCCGCCATTTCCTCAGTCTACTGAAGACCGACTGTTCGTCCCCAAAGCAGAAGCGAAAATTATTACACATCCTGTGTTTAGGACAGTAAAGATGAGTGTATATATATACATGAAGATACACTCTACAGATCTGTAACCAAGCGAAAACACAGTACCACAGAAACCCAGTTTCTGACACCGAGTGGGCGGGTTGTGTGAATGCACAGATGGCCACGCGAAGAACGGCAGTTCCAGGTGAGCGACCTGCCTTTCTTCGCCGTGGCCTCTGTGCATCGCACATACGGGAGACGAGCAAGCTTGCCAGACCCGGAGGTGGGACGGAGTCATCACTGAAGAACAGAAGGGAGGACTGCTCCACCAAAGGCGCCATCCCGCCTGGCACGCCCCTCGCGGCGGCGACGCTGGGCAGAGGCGCCAGGAGCAGTGCCAGCGGCCGCCTTGCGTGTGTCACGGAGCGGAACGCCAGCAGAAGAGGCAGAAGCCGTGCAACCGCCCTTGTGCAATGTCCTCTGGGCCTGACGGGTGCATCCAATTTAGAAAGTTGACAGGCCAGCTCGATGGCCTGCACAATCCATTTCGAGCGTCTTCGGGATCCGATAGGAGACCCTTTGTCATGCTCTGAATGCTTGATGAAAAGACGCCTGGCATTGCGAAAGGGCTCTGTGAGAGACCTGTGGAAGGCGAGGCGTCGAACATCAAGGGAGTGCAGCGAGCGCTCCACGGGCGCAGACGGAGTCGGAAAACCGGCTGGTAAGATAATGTCCTGATCGACAGGAAGGGTGACACGACTTTTGGAAGGAACGCCGGATCAGTACGCAGAACTACCTTCTCCTTGTGGAAATGGAGATAAGGAGGGTCTGTACGAAGCACGCAGAGTTCCCTGGCCCTTCTAGCTGATGTGAGAGCAACGAGGAAGGCAGTCTTCCGTGACGAGAGATCTGAGTCGGTAGTCGCCAAGGGCTTGAGAGGAGGTTTGGTGAGTGCTTGAAGCACAACAGAAAGGCTCCGCGTCAGAACAACTGACCTCACCGGTGGCTGGAGAGCCTGTAATCCTCGAAGGAATCGACAGATAAGGACGCTGGAGAATACCGATGAGCCGGCCACCTGGCCACGGTAGTGAGCGACTGCAGCGATGTAAACTTTAATGGATGAAGGTTTGAGTTCAGTCTGGTGTAATGATAAAAGAAATTGAAGAACATTTTCAATAGAGGCTGAATGAGCAGTAAAGTGGTTGGTTTCAGCAAAAGATGTGAAATGTTTACATTTAGCCACAAACAAGCGATGAGTCGTAGGTCTTAGCGCAGACTGGAGAATGAATTGAATATCAGGGTGCAGAACGCTCGAATCCGATGCAGCATTCGTCGGTATCAAGGGAGGAGGAACAGCTGTGTCCAGACACCGCCGGGTCGGTGTCAGGACCGAGGAGGCCATCGGCTTTGAAGACTGCCAGCAGCTCTAGGTAGTTGATGCGTTTGGCAGCCTAGTGATTGTCCCAAGTGCTCCGAGTGCGAAGGCCGGCACACAGAGCTCCCCAACCGGTGAAGGAGGCATCGGTGAGCAGAGTCAGTGCTGGATGAGGTGGGTGGAACAAAATGTCGACAGAAAGATTGCTTTATATAGTCCACCGTGACAGGGTCTGGAGAACGGAGGCTGGGAGACAAAGAGGCCGGTGAGGTGAATCTTGTTGAGGTTGGAATGGCCATTGAACCAGAGTTGGAGGGGCCTCATCCATAGTCTGGTGTATGGGACCATAGAGACTGCGGAAGCCATCTGTCCGAGGAGCTTCTGTACCGAGAGGGCTGAAACAGTTCTGTCCATATGGATCCGCCAAATGGATGCATGAAGAGTCCCTTGTCATTCTTGAGGAAGGAAGGCTCTCGCGATCGTGGAACTGAGATAGGCTCTGATGAAATCGATGATCTGTGAAGGAACAAGGCACGATTTTTTTGTAATTAATACACAGTCCCAAATCATCTAAGAGGGTGCCTGTAGTTCGAATCGACGATCGAAGGCCTTCTCTAGATGAGGAGACGATCAACCAGCCATCAAGGTAAGGGTATACTTGAATTCCCTGAAGCTGGGTATGTGCACACACCGGGACCTGTGGCGCAGTAGCCAGTCCAAATGGTAAAACGTTGTATTCAGACAAGTTGGACCGTAAACCGAAGAAGAGACGGGTGGATGCTAATATGGAAATAAGCATCCTTTAAGTCCAAGGAAGCGAACCAATTTGCTCTCCTGAGCAACGGAAGGATAAATTTTGAAGGGTGGTCATCTGGAATTTCTTAGTTTTGATGAATTTGTTGACACCACGTAAGTCCAATATTGGGCGAAGACCACTGTTACATTTCGGAACCATAAAATATCTCAAATAGAAACTGTGTAACCCCTCGGAGCATGACATTTGTCAAATTGCTTCTTTACGAAGAAGCTGCTGAACTTTGTCTTTGAGAACTGTCGACAGAGATGTATATCAGATCAGTCCCGATGACTCGATTCTATATCTGTGCTCCATGATGGATAGAACCCCCTGATCAGATGTGACGGACTCCCAAATGGGAAGTTGACTTTGCAGTCAGTCCCCAAAAGGAAGAGGGGAGGGTGGCTTCAGGAGAGGAGAAAAGGTTCGCTCAGCCCGTCAATGCTGGTGCTTATCAGAATTCAGATGGTGACGGCCCTGCTGATAGCGCTAAGGTGGTGGTGCTGCTGACGAGGCTGAAACTGCTGCTGGTCAGGGAACTGCGTGTAGGGTTGATACTGGTAGGAGGGATGGGACCAAGACCACTTACGTCTGGATTGGCTCATTTATTTCGATTTATATCCTGCCTTTTTCCTACAAAGGGCTTGGTTGGGGTCTTCCATATGATGAGCTGTCACGTGTGATTTGTGGATGGTCTTGAACTTGTGGTCTGTCCTGGCGTTGAAAAGCCCTGAGCTGTCAAAGGGCATGATCTCTATGCGGTGCTTTGTCTCATCCAGGAAGTTGCAATTCTGGAGCCAGGCATGGCGACGGAGGGCTACAGCACCAACACGGGCCCTCAAGTCGCAATCGACATGATGCCTCACCATAGAGAGCTGCTGAATCACCACCTGCATCGCCTCTTTGGTGAAGATGTGAGCCACGTCCCTCTGCTGCTCTGGAAGCGACGCTGTAATGTTCTCCAGTTTTTGCATGAGAAAATACTGGTAGCGAGCCAGCGTCGCCTCGTAATTGGAGATCCGGAGCTGAGACCTGTGGGGGCGTAAATGCAGCGAGCCATCATGCCAATCTCCCACCCTTCCTTGTCACAAGAAGTGGTATGTTTTCTCAACTCGCGACCCTGAGACAACTCCATGATGATCAAGTTCGGCCTCGGGTGACGCAGGAGAAATGGAATGTGTTGTTCACGAACTTGGTACATAGATTCATATCGCCGTGAAATCAGCTGTGGCTGGTTGAGGAAATTCCATGGTTCCATCATCGCCTGACGGAGCGTCGTGATGTGTGGCAAAATGATGGTGGCGGATTGTTCTCTCTTGACGATGTTATGGAACTTATCAGTACCGGGATCAAAGTGGCGCTGGGCTTCAATCTCCAGTGACCTCACCAATCTCGCCATCAGTTCCCCAGACATCGAATACGACTCCTCGGGTGAGCTGGGACCTTGTGTGGTGATCACGACGTCCAGCGAGGTGGACGCTACATCCAAGTCCTCCGAATCAGAATCATAATGGAGCAGAGGACTGGAGGAGGAGTTGGCCAGCGAGGAAGGGCGCCTGGTCTGAGCTGCCGCAGATGTCGATGGAGCATCCCTTGGGATCGGAGACAGTGTACGCTGAATTATATCTGTACGGTGCATAGTCGTCCCATGGTTCACGATGGGCAGATCCATGCGGCGGTTGCACCCATTCTCCGGAGGGACAGACGGAGGCACACTGCTGGTACCGCACTCGCTGAGGCAGGGCCCTCGGTGAAGCCGCAGGCGAAGGCTGCGGTGTGGGCAAGCGTGCCATCGGAGCAGCCATCTGTGGAGAGTCCCGGATCTCTCCGCTGGAAATCGATCCCAGCATGGCTGCCTCCTGATGTTCTGGCGAGGACAAGATGGAAGGAGCAACCTTTCGCGGGGACCCTAGCAGGGTGACCTGCATCACCAGTTGGAGAGCCGGTCCAGTTGGTGCTGGTACCGAAGCGGCCATCGGGACCGACGGGCAGGCGATCCGGAATCACGGTGCCGGGGCTGATCGGCCTTCTTGGCTTTGTGAGCCGTCTTGCCTGCCTTGTCCTTCTTAGGCTTCTCATGGCCCGAGGACTTGCTGGATCCACTGTGCTCCCACTTTTCCTTTTGTTTATGAGGAGATTTAGAGGAACGCTTGCCCTCCAGCAGCACAGCGCCATCAGCCGATGGGCGGGGCGGAGGGGCAGCCGAAGAGGAGGGCTGCGCAGCGGACTGGGCCGCCAGCTGATCGGACCGAACCAAGGCCTGGTCCCAGAGCAGCCTGTGCAGGTGGTTTTCCCGGTTTTTTCGCGCCTGCTTGGTGAAGGCCTGGCAATGGCCTCACTTACTGGTCCTATGTCCTTCTCCGAGGCAAAGAAGGCACAAGTCATGTGGATCAGTGGGGGACATCGTGGACCCGCACTGAGAACACCTGCAGAAAGCCACATGCTGAGCCATCGAGATTGAAAAAGAGAAGATAGCGAAGCCGAGAAATGTAAGAAGAGAATAAACCGTTTTTGGGGGGGAGGAAGGGGGGATGTGAAGAAAAACTTCTAACAGGGAGGGATGAATAACTTGGAAATCTTAACAAGAAAGCTAAAAGAACAGAGAACGACTGTTTTAAAGGGGATCAAGATACACAATATAGCTACGAACTGAGAGACGAAAGGCTTGAGGTACAGCGAACAGTGGTCCCAAGAAGACTAAGGAAATGGCGGGCACTCTGCCTTCTTATACTATTGGGGGAGTGCGGAGTTCCCACCAAAACCATTAAGCTTTTAAATCTTCCTGGCTACAGGCACAGCGCAGGCGCAGCGCCCATGTGTGTGATGCACGGAGGCCACGACAAAGAATGGAAGAATCCTCTCCTCCCTGCCCATGTAGGTGCCACCATGAATTTTTTGACAGTTAATTTCAGATTTGTGCAAAATCCAGATTTTTTGTAGTTTGTGCAAATCTGCAGGATCTCTGCAGCAGGGGCCTGAATGATGCAAGACTTCCCTGGCTTTTAAAAAACAGTTATGCAAAACATGGCCAGTTTCGTCTCATGGGGAGCTGGTGCCGGAACAAGGCTGACGGACCATGCAGAGTTCCAGGCTGCAGCCCCAGTCAGCTGTAAAAGTGACTCTCAGCCTAGCCTACCTCGCAGGGTTATTGTGGAAAAAAAATGGAGAGGGAGGCAGGGATTTGGCCTTGGGCTCCTTGGAGGAAAAGGCCTGATATAAATGAAATAAATACATCGGCATTTCAAAAGGCCACTGCAGCCTCTTCGGCGGAAAGAGCTCAAGGTCATGACACCAGGATCGGAACGGAAGCAGGATGCCTCGCACTGCCCTCACATCCGACCGCAGAACACGCCCTTCCAGGGAAGTCATGGGCTGCCCGCGGGACCCATGCGGGCCAGCCAAGCGCTCTGCACAGCACTTCCCTTGCAGATAAGCAGCCGGCCAATGGAAGGTCTTGAGTGCAAAGGTGTCCGGCACAGCCGACCATGTCGTGTGCCTGGGAAACCCGCCCCTCCCCTGCCCCCCAACACTCTGCCTTGAGTGCCAGGATGCAAGAAGGACGAGATGTCGATGCAAACAGCAACGCATGCTGCGATCCGTCACTGGGTTTGACCATCCAACCAGCATGCGCAGGTCACTCTTAGGAACGGAGGCAGCAAAGCTTTTGCCCACGAAGGATGCCGAGTCCAGGCCTAGAACTCCCAGAGCGGCATCCACTGGCGCAACCATCATGCAAAGCACGAGGCAACGGTCCCTCCAGTACCTGAATCCAGACGGGCTCCTCTGTGGGCCCCGGAGACGTGAGGTTCTCCCAGTTTCCCGTTCTCTTGTAGGTGAAGGTTGTCCCAGCCACCTGGTAATCACCATTCCACTGGATGGTCCAGCCACCGTTCAGGAAGTATTTCTCTGGGTCTTCGCTTCGCAGGGCCAGGAAATTCTCCGCTTCGGCCACCTCCTCAATCTGAATTTCTCGTGCTCCAGCTGGGATCAGTCCCACATCAACATAACCTATTCGGGGGATTGAACGGCTCATCAGCAGCAAGTTACAGGACTAGTTTATCCTTTCCACAAAGTGGAATAAAGCCCTCCATTTCTAGATGTCCCCAGAACAAAGCCCTCTGGAGTGCTTGTCCTTTCTCGGGATGACCCTGTGCGCTGTGAAGAAATGGTGGCGCTTGGCATGGCATGGCTTGACCTTTGTGTGAAGGGGGAAGGAACGGGCGCAAGCAACAAACTGCCAAAGGAAAACACGCACATTTGCATTCCAGCTGCATGAGCCAAAGAGTCTCAGCCTGTGGACTTCCATCAGGTCTTGCCTCCTGGCAAAAACTGTTCTTTTGCAAAACGATTGGTGCTGCTCGCGCCCAATGCCCACATTTTTCTACTCCTGGACTCTATGAATGCGTGTCTTTCTGGCTGACAGGGTGCATCTCACTCGCCCGGTGTGGAGCGCAGAGTGCGGCTCAGAGCCAGAACATGGCTGAAAGGGGAGGCATTCTGGCAAACAGCCTCACCTCGGCCCTCGCGCTCCTCGAAGGTCCTCTTGACCGTCTGGCAGGTGGAGCCATCCCCGCGACACATGCCGCACCGGTCCTCGACAGCGTAGGAGTCAATCTCGTAGTCGCAGCCAACGTTCTGGAAAACAGAACAGTCGTTCCACACGGCGGCCTGTGCACGAACGACAGGGGAGCTGAAGGTGCCAAGCTGGCCCACGCGGGAGTCCTGCAGCAAGGCCTGCAGGTAACTTCAAAGGTGGCGACATGCGCAGCATTTCCTGGCTTCCTTCTTCCAAGCGGCACGCCTGCTCTTTCACCTCCCAAGCGAATTCAGCCAACGCAGGTGCCCCGGGAGGCCAAGGGGCAGAGGCAGATGGTGGCCACGGTCACAGGCCCATTCGATCTGCACTTTCCATTTCTTTTTCCAGAGATTACAAAAAGCAGTCTGCGATTTGACGGCTAGTGACTATGGCTTTGGAGCACCAAAGGGGCACATAGGAGAGGGTTCGTTACCCCTTCATAAACAGGGAAAAAAGGTGCCCCCGCCCTGCCAAGCTGCACCGATGTTCCACAGTTTTTCTTATTTATGCATTTTCAGCTGGAGCGCACAAACATGCACGTGTGCGGGTTCAAAGTGCTTTGTGCTGCCTAAGCAGGGGTGGCCGCAGTCCCCAGTAATCAGGCACCCCCATGGGCATTAATTCAGAGAGGCTGCCAAGGGCTTCGTTTCCGGGTGACGTTTCCTGACAGCCGTCAAAAGGCAAGCTGCCAACAGAAACGGAAGCTGTGTGCGGCCATGGAGAGCGGGTGGTGGAGAAGACCAGGTCAAGCATGTGTCCTTTTCCATGTGCGGGGCCAAAGGCGTGTTGACTGTAGCGGATCAGGCTGTACTCAGAAAAACAGATTTTGTCATCCTGCCCCTCTGCCTGGCCATAAATACATCAATACACAGTCTTAAAAGATGCCTCAGTGTCTGGTTGTGAAGATCAAACAACCCTCTCCGTTAGTGGGTAACTTCAGAGTGCAATCTCTGTGTTTTACAGGCTTGCCAAAGTGCCTCCCTAACCCTGTACAGTCACGCATGTGACCTTTCTGTTTACTTCACTTGGCCGGCCTGTTCAAGGCAACTTTAACTGAGAAGGCCTGTCAAAGGCATCTAATGAGAGTGAAACATAACCTTTTCTTTATGGTGCTGTGACGCGTATCCAATCACTTTCCTACCCATATCAAAATGTCCAATCACCTTCCCGTGTGTTGTATTCACTCCCCTTTTGTGTATTCTATAGAATGGTAATGAAATTAGCACTGGGTGTTCCTGCCTTGGGCACCCATGGACCCATGCGTTTAATTGTAAATAAACCTAACTGCCCTCACAAGAAACTGACCGTGTGGGCCTTACTTGCGGGGTTTCGGTCTGACAGGGCAAACGGGCGTCCCTCCTGCACAAGTTCTGCACCGGCAGGGAAGGTGCTGGGGAGTCTCAGCGCAGGCGCAGCACGGGGGCATCTGCTCTAACCATCTGCAGCTCCAGCCAGAAGTGGCACCGTCTGCCACGGGCACCACGCACCTGCACAGAACCGTTCTCGGAGAGAACACCAGCACCCACGTGCCACTGACTGCAATCCACACACCATAAACGCCACTTCACTCCAGCACAGCTGCCACACGCCACCGTTTCGTGCACGAGCCGAGCCCGGCTCCCGCCACGGCCTCCAGAGGGTCCTGCAACGGCCGCTGCCTGCGCCGCAGACCCGGACGGCTGTCCCAGCCCTGCCGAGCCCTCGGCGGACGCCGCCCGCCAGCCTACCTTGCAGATCCCGTTGATGCACAGGTCCCGCCTGGCGCTTCCTTCGTAGCAGGGCGTCCCGTCGGCAACAGCATCCCGGAGCTTCTCGGCAAAGTACCCGTTTTCTGGGCGGCAGTGCAGTTCGCAGGGGCTGCCTGCCAAGGCCCGGAAGACCAGTCAAGGCCCTCGCGGGAGCTCCCTGACCTCCTGCATCCCCGCCATGTCCCTCCCCGCCACGGCACAGGATGCTCTGCGTGGCTGAACCATCCGGCGGCATCCCGGAGAACGCCTTCCCAGCCTGGCTGCGGGGGTCGGCCAGGCCTCCGGCACAAGCAGGGCCCCCTCTGCCCGACGCTGAATTCCTTGGCGGAATGCAGGGTGCCTTGCGAGCCGGGGAGCCCCCCGCTGCCCACAGCCGCCTGCACATGCTCTGGCAGGGAGCTCCCGGGGCCTCGAACGTCCGATGCCCAGTGACTCCAGCAACCCAAGCTGCACGTGGCCAAGGGACAGCCGACAAGCTGCAGGGGTGGAACATGCGGCGCAGGGAAGCGGCTGCGCGTGCGACCGACCTCCCCCGTTTCTCCCGCCTGAGGAAGAGCGACTCACTCTTATTAGGCACTGGAGTCCATTTATAAAGTTTCCCTTTGTAGGGCCTGGCATCGAAGTAGCTGCACTGGACGTGGCGGAAAGACGGCTTGCCTGCCGGGCACGGCTGGGTGCTGCACACTCGGAAGCGTTTCCGCTCCCCCAGGCAAAATTTGCCCCCGTACTTTGGCCTGAAGTTGGGAAGGAAAAGCAAAATCAGAACCACACACAGTGCAGAGTCAAAACTTCTGCTTGGAAGGAAGGAAGGAAGGAAGGAAGGAAGGAAGGAAGGAAGGAAGGAGAGAGAGAGAGGGAGAGAGAGAGAGAGGGAGAGAGAGAGAGAGAGAGAGAGAGAGAGAGAGAGAGAGAGAGAGAGAATGAATGAATGAGCGGCCTAGAAGCACGTCAGCCAGTTCTGGCTGCCCTGCTGTGTGTCTGCAGGAAGAGAGAGAGAGGCCGCAAGCTCGGGGGATGCCAGCCTGTGGAGCTCCAGACGTCACGTCTTGTAATTCCCATCATTCCTCACCACTGATCGCACTGGCAGGGGCAGCTAGGAGTCCAGGGCAAAACGTCTGGGTAGCCACAAACCTCTTGGCTAAGAGGATCAGGCTGCCTCCCATCCCTGCTGGGCACGTTTGCCAGGCAGAGGCCTCTGTATTGCTGGGCCAAAGCTCCCCCCTGTCCTGGCCAGACTGGCCAGCGGAGAGGCAAGAGAGGAGCTGCAGGCCAGAGACATCTGGGAAACCACAAAATGCCCCCTCCTGCTCCAGGGCCAACAGGTCCATGTCACTCACGACAACATCTCCATATAAATGAAGTGCCGAAATCCCGGACAGCAAAAAACTTGGGATCGGCAACGCTGCTGGTGCTGACAGGCTGGCTCCTGAGGGGGCCATTGTGCCCCTCTGCCCGAGCGCAGCCCTGCCCCACTGTCCGCCTGCTGTTGGTCCCAGAGGGCTTTCTCTGGGTGGACGGTGTAACAGCACCACATCACCTGGCCGAGACCTTTGCCCTTGAGCGGGTTGGGAGGGTGAGGAAGGACCGGGCGGACCTTCACTCTAATTTAAAGAGGGAGCATGGTTCCTGTTGGGCTTGTCGGGCAAAACACTTCCATCCTTCCAAGCCAAGCAGGCTGCACATCTTTCAGCAGGGCTTGCTAACAAGGAAGCCCAAACAATTCTGGCCCTTGAGCACAAATTACCTCCTCGCCAGTAAACACACAAACGAGGGCCTCACAGAGCTGAGGCCCCCTTCCTTCCACGCCTCTGGCATTCCCTGCTGGAAAACAAAGCTGCTTTCAGGAACCGCTGCCCCAGAGAGCACGGCTGCGTGGGATGGGAAAAGAAGACCAGAGACGGAGCGCACTGTGGCCAGAAGCCCGCGCCAGAGCGCGCCCGGGGGGCTGCCGCCTCGCCTGCTACCCTGGGCCCTGCGCAGGCGTGGCATGGATTCTGCTCCGAGGGAGCGTGGGCGTCCCGGGCCCGGCAAGTATGCCGACCACTCCCCCAAGCCCCCTGCGGCCGGCGGGCTGAGGCCGCCGTTCGCTCGGGCATGCTGCGAGGCAGCCTTGCCAGAGACGGACTCCCGGGCTGGGAAGCAGGGTCCCCGATGCACAGGCCGCCCCCCGCGCGTGGCCGGCCACTCACGTGGGGCTGCTGCACTGCCGCTCCGCATTCTGCACGCCGCCCCCGCAGGTCCGGGAGCAGCCCGCCCAGGAGCTCCAGGCGGCCCAGCCCCCGTCGACGGGCTCCGGCCGGTGGCCCACGCGGACGCACTCTCCATCGAAGCACCACTGCGGGGCGAAGGACAGCGGGGCTTCAGCCAAAGGGCAGGACCGGGCTGCCTCGGCCGGCCGGGGGGGGGGCAAAGTGCAGCTCTGGGGGCCGCGTCCATGTGTGTCGGGGGGGGCGCTGGTGGCCTTCGCCCCCACTCGCTGGTGCCATGCGAGTGGGGGCCGATCCTGGATTGACGGCTTGCAGCCCAGAGCAGACAGCTGAAGGAGAAGCTGGGAAACGGGGTGATTGCATCTGTTTTGAAATGGCAAATGCGGGCACTCGTGTCTGGGAAGTTCTGATTTTAAACTTGCAGGCAGTGCCTCAAAAGGCACATCTGCTTCGCTGCGACGACCTTGCAGACGAAGTGCAAACATTTTATCTCAAAAGCAGAAAAGCAGGAGGCTCCGAGTTCAAACCTAGAAAATCTGTTCCACACACTTGCTTTCCCCAAGGAGGAGGAGTCAAGGTACCCACTAGGCATTTCTGCCTCCCAGGCCCAACTGGTTTTTTTCCCCAGGAATGCTTTACTGCCACCTCTTTCGGACACACTCCTGTCCCTGTCAGTTGCACTGAGCCAAGAAGCGCAAGAGCCAGTGGGCAGCTGGGCCGATTGGGCTCCATCAGGCACCTTGGCTGCCTCCCCAGGCCTGAGCATTGGACCCCTCCTAATAAAACGGGGCCCAAGGATGCTCTGAATGCCCCCACTAGTGGCGTCTCGCTCACGACAGATGTGAGCGATTTCATCCCCAAAGGATCTTGCAAATCAGACTCAACGCAACGCACACCCTCAACTGCAGGCATGTGACTGGTCTCACTGCAAATGTGCCCATCCTGCTTTTACGAGGGAGTGCCGAGGGATGCCCGGCTTTACCTGCCGCCCTTGAAAAGGTTTCCTGAGGACACCTTGAGAGCCTGTATTTGCAGGCAGAGCCAGCCTGCCTCACAAAGCCCCCCGGGGCGCCCCCAGCACGGCCTGCGGCAGCCACGATTCCTCCAGTGCGAACAGCGAGGCCCCACCTTGTCGTCGTCGCATCTGGTGCCGTCGACGGCCGCGTCCAGCTTGGAGTGGCACGTGTTCCCCACGGAGCACCAGAGCGTGCTGCAGACGTTCTGCAGGAGGGAGGAAAGGCGTGGGCCCCGCGTCCTCGCGAGTCCGCCTGGAGAGCCCCACTGTCCAGCTCCGAGGAGAGCGGGCCACCGCCCCCTCAGGCTGGATGGGGCCCCTGGATTTTGACTCTTCCTGACGGCCGCGCTGTGACCTGAGCCCCAAGAGGCTCGCTGGGGAAGGGAGTCCACCGGTAAAGGCACGGAAAGCACTGGGACTCCTGCGCGGTGAAGGAAACCAGCTCCCTCCACATACACGGCGCTCTGCGGGGGCTGCCAGCGCCCAGACGTGGGGTCAAGGCAGCCTCACGTGCCCTCCCCCTTCCTCCACCCCCTTCCGCATTTCCTCTTCCATTGTGAGGGAGAAACGCTGCCACCTCAGGCTGCCCCTGGCGGTCCGGAAGCAGCCCTCGCCCCAGGGGGCGTACGGTGAGGTGCGGATCCAGAACGCAGGGCCCCCGGGAGAACAGGTGGAGTCAAAGGGATGTGGTTTTCATCAGGACTGGGGAGCGGGGGGAGAGCGGCGCCTTCTGCCTCCCACGGCTCCAACTTTGAAACAAAGGGCTTGCTAAGGGCACGTGGGCGCTTGGGGCTGAACCCGGGCCTTTGAGCGGGCTGCCATTTGGGGGCATTTCCGCCTGCTGCCCCTCAGCATGCCCAGCCCTGTCTGGAGGGCCTTCACCACCCACGGTGCCGTCCACAGGCCACCACGGGGACACCCGCCGCCCATCCTTACGTCCATGTCGTCGCAGTAGGTGGAGTAGGGGCCATACTGGAGACGGCACTGGTGACCAACGTCGTAGAGGACCCCAGGCGGCACGGAGAGGAAGTCGATCATGTCCTTGGCCGGCGGGTCGTCCAGGCAAAGCCCCCAGCCCCGGCTG
This sequence comes from Varanus komodoensis, assembly GCF_004798865.1. Lineage (NCBI taxonomy): Eukaryota > Metazoa > Chordata > Lepidosauria > Squamata > Varanidae > Varanus > Varanus komodoensis. Next base: position 786,005 of record NW_025336043.1, read on the forward strand.
CAGAGACACAGAGAGGGAAACGGGTGGAGGGCCCTGGAGGAAGGGGAGCCTGTGGGGTGGGGGCGTGTGCCGCACGGCCAGCCCTGTGAGCGCCAGGGCCTGTTGGTGCTCTGCCAGAGACCCCGAGGCAGCTTCATGGAGGAAGGAAGGGGCCCAGGCTCTTCCTCTGGTTAAGGGCATGGGAGGGAGGGAGGGAGGGAGGGAGGGAGGCACACCTGCTGCAGACCCCCCACCATGGAGATCAACAGAGGACCCCCCAGGCCTTTTCTCTGTGCTGGCCAGACGGTCCAGCTCACACGGGACTGCAACAGGCTCTGGCCGTGCTTATTCCAGAGCTGCTGGTCAACCCAGTCACGTTCCTGACCGGAAGCCAGCGCTGCATGGGAGCGGAGAGGAGGAAGCACACCGTGACCCCACAGTGGGGACTGCAGCTGCGGCGGAGCAACTTCCAGGGAGCGAGCTGGCCTGGCAGACGAGGGATGGAGCTGGTCGTCCGGCAACCCGCTGGCCCGCAGGGCTTGCTCCACCCAGGCAGCGCCTCGCCGGGGTCTTGGAGGGCTGCCGGGACACAGGGAGTTGCAACCGGGGGCCCTTCTGCATGCCGAGCTGCTGCTGAGCCCTGAGCTGGACACCCCACCCCCGGAAAAAAAGCAAGGTGCGAACGTTCCTTCGAAAATTCCAAGCAGGAGGAAACCAGAACAGCCTGTTTCCCAACACTGAAAAATCAGTGAGCTTTAAACACTATGAAGGAGAGAGAACTCAGACACAACAAGGGGAACTGCTGTGGTGATTATGATCGTTTTTCTCTAAGAAAGAAGTTTGATTCCTTGCTGGATGTCCAAAATGGGGAAATGCAGTCACGCACAGGGGGTGGGATGTCCGAATTAATGTGCCAGGATTAGGTGGCCAGGATTGGTGCATGCAGGGACAGGCAAGCTAGGAGAGGCACTTTCGGGATCAGGGTTGGAGCGATATCTCACTGCAGGAGCCCTCTGGGGGATCAGGCCTCACAGAAACAGGGTGAGTCAGAAGGGGCCTCCTGGGCCATCTAGTCTGACCCCCGGCTCCAGCCGGCTCCACTCACGACATGCCCACCATGTGCACGTCCAGCCTGTCCCTGAACACCCTCACCGATGGGGCAATGGGGCTGGGGCTGCCCCCACACCGGGCTAGGACTGGGGCTGTTCCAGCTGCAGCATTGCTCCTGCAGACGCAGCCGCTCAAGTGCCACCGTAGCCAAGGACGGGGTGGCGCTCCGTTCCCTCCCCATCTCCCCCGCGGGCCTTCCACAGACTTTAATTTGACCAAACCAAGGCTTCTCTTTTCTGAACTCTCAGGCAAATCTCTGCTTTTTTTGTGGTGAAGTGGGGAGGAAATTTAATGCAGATTCGTGGTCGCATGTTGCTCTGTTAACAATTGCAGAGTTACCAGAGAGCCTGAAAAAGAAAGTCCCGGAAACAGCAAGATAGCAGGATAATAGCTAGTGAGGCCACACCCCGAGCAGCCAAGTTGGCTGCCCCTTCTTTTTTCTGCTCCTGCCGCCTCCCGCTTCTGCTTCTGCGGCTCCTGTGCTACAGTCAGCAGAGGACCTCACTGCCCAATTTCTCCAGAGTCTTATACTTTAAATGCAGTGGTTTGGCTTGCAGCTGTGGCTTCTTCTAATGCTCTGTTCTGATGCTGATGTGTTCCAAATACTTGTAAACTACCCTAGCATCAGTGCTGAAGAGGGCTCATCTACAGATAAAATTATACTGATGCATTTATTTAAAAGCAATGCCCACCTTTTCTTAAGAAATTCAAGATGGCTGGTAACTAAACAAATAAACACCAGAACTAAAAACATAGTTTAAAGTCTCAAAGTGGTAAAGTGAAATGTAAACAATAAAAAAGCGCCAAGAAAGTGCCCTGAAATAGCTGCAAACAGCAAGCAGAGCTCAGCTTGAAAGCTGGCTGCGCATGGGGAGAGTAACAGGGGGCTTTCCCCACAGCTGTGGCATCCGCTGAGTGGCCGCAGGGAGTGCCCGGGGTAGGGCCAGGGAACTTACTCGAGGAAGCGGGTGATGTATTCCCGGCTGCAGTGGGACCAGGTGAGTGGCGACGTGTCATACAGGAGCTGTGGAGACATGATGAAAGGTCTTTTCCCCACTGGCTCACAGTCATTGCCGCTTCCATCATGCTGAATCCCAAAACTGTAAGAGCACACCCCGCAAAGGAGAGGTGAGTCACGCACCTGGACACAACCACAAGGCAGCTTCCGACAGACAGCCCGAGTGTTGGGGCAGACGCCCCGCTTTCCCTCCCCGGCCTCCCCCCACAAGTCCTCAAGACAGAGGCGCAGGCTCCCGGACACAGGGACACCTCTGGAGCTGCGCCCGCTTCGCTTCCTGGCTTTTGTGCCATTCCTCCCCATTCCAAAGAGCTGGCCTGTTTTTTCCCAAGGCCCAGTTACCGGCACTACAGACATCCAGATGAAAATAGCCGGGTGTGTTTGGGCCCTGCTCTTTTTGCCTTGGATTCAGGCGACCCCTGGAAGAGGCTCAGGAGCTCCTCTGAAGCCGAATGTGCCCCTTGAGCAGAGAAGGGCCACCCTCACCCCGAGGGGTGACCGACTGACGGCAGGGCTGCCAAAGGGCCACACCAAACAGGGCACGTCACTAACACAGTGCAGGCGGCGGAGGCGCCGTGGGTGGGGCTCTGCGCTTTCCTCGGCGCTACACCGGCGGCTAGTCCTCATGCTATGCCGAAGGTGACCTGCACCCGCAAACACGCCTTGGAGCCCGCCTCCTGCAAAGGCCGCAGCAGAGAGGGAACGGCGCGCCCGACGGTACCTGTGTCCGAGCTCATGGGCCACCGTGAATGCCAGGGGAAGCCCCGTGTCCTCGTTGATGTTGCAGCTCCGGTGGGGCTGGCACATGCCAGAGACGTGAGACAGGCCCAGCGTCTCGCACGGATGGTTCATGGCTGTGCAGAGGTCCTTCCTTTTCCAGCCGGGGAGGAACACAGCACACACAACAAAGAGGTGGTTACAGGGCCTCGCACATCCCCGACTGGGGTTTGAAACTAAAACAGAGCAGCGGGAAAGCCTCGCCGAAGCGGGGGAGCCAGGCCAGGGCTGGAGGCAAGAGCTCCGTCAGAGCAGCCCCAGAGGCTGCCAGGAGCCAGGTGTGGGGGCTATGCCCTGGTGCGGAGCGCGCCTCCCCAGCGAGCGCTCTGCCGCGAGCCCCGTTCCGGGCGAAGGCGAGGGCGCTTCTCCAGGAGGCCGGCCAAACGCTCTGGAGGCTGCGAGGGCGAGAGGCGGTACCTCGTCAGCAGGACTGCAACGTCGTGGTGCAGCGGGTGAGCATCCCCCTTGATGTTGATGGCCTTCTGCCACTTGCAGAAACTCCTCAGGGTGTTGTCTGCGTGGTGCGTAATCTTCAGATCTTTCTACAGGAACAGAGAGCAGGATTCACTCGGCCACTCTGGCGTGCGCAGGGAGTGTGGTCCTCCCCTCTTGTATTCCTATTAATCTTAGGAAGAGGCACGTGGGACCCTGGATCCGGCCCAGCGTTCCGTCCACCCGGTGGACAGCCAGCTGCCCAAGGGGGGAGCCCTCTCCCCTCCCATCCCCCACCCTGCTTCTGACAGGGGAGGCGACTCACAACCACCAGCAGCCCTCCATCGCCCTATGCGCACGATCACCTTACTGCTTACAAAGCGCCTAAAACTACCGAGCAATAGGATGGCGGTGCAGCTACACTCAGGGTTGCTCTGGCTCGGCAAGCACCCCTCCACCTGCCCCGACGCTCCTGGGCCCTGCAGCTTGCCTCACCATTGCCATGTGGAGGAGCACTGCCCCAAGGGACTTCCTGGGTTACTTGTACACTTGGGCTAGAATTGCAACCCTCCACGCACAACGCCTTCCCACTTGCAGCCCCTGTTCACCAGAGCTGCACTGACACATGCTCAGAGCGATCTAAAAAGTCATCATCAGGACCAACATCGATTAAAAAGATCTTTCATCCTTTCAAAGGCCAGAAGAGGGCATGGGAAAAACAATCCTGAAAGGATCCTTTCAGGATTCCGCAAGACCAGTGCCACAACTTGGCCATAAAACCCAAAAGCTCAAAACAGCGGCATCCAGAAGAGACCTGTGCAAAAGGGGATGCTCCTTGCGGCTCAGGTGGGCTTCTGCGCCATCGCACCTCCCCTTTCGCAGAGGGCTCTAGGCCAGTGGAGAAAGGTCACAAGCCACCGCGACCGCCGCACGGCGAGAATGCATGCAGCCTGAGCGTCATGGCAATGGGACCGAGCACAGAGGGACCGATCCCCACGGAGGCGGCTCCACCTGCACCTCTCGCTCCCTCGGCAGCTTTCCCTCTGTTACCTCTTCCTCTTCCAGGGAGATGAGGCGCACGATAGAAATGTGGATTGGGTTCCCAATGCTTGCATCGTGGAATAAACCAGCCACCTGCATCGTGGAAGAAACAGAACCAGCGGTAGGGGGCTGCTGCTGAGGCGGGGGGGGGGCTGCTCCCACGATCCTGCCAGCGCCCCCAGCACGGGGCTCCTTCCGGCATCCAAGGCGGGGCTTCACATGCCTGGCAGCGCGCAACATTCCTCCGCAGTGCCGGGAGAGCAGGCTGCCGCTGGGGCCGCCGCCGGACACAGCTCCCCACAGCCCAGAGCAGCGCAGGGCCCCCCGGCCCGCCCCAGGCACTCACCATGTTCATGACCGTCAGGACGTACTTCTCCACGTGCTCGCTGCCGTGGTGCTGCACCATCTTGGCGTCCGCCACCACCAGGGTCTCCACCCACTTCTCCTTGCTGACGGAGCGCTGCCTGAGCCGCCGCCGCTTCTGCTGCCTCTCCTCCCACTTTTCCCTCTGCTTCTCCGAGTGCATGAGGCTCCCTTGGCATAGGAGAGGTGAGAGGAGAGGGGCCTCAGCACGCCGGACACCCTGCTGTCCCCCCCCGGGAGCATCGCTGTGCCTTAGGCCAGGTCCACCCATGCCGCCTGGGCTCCTTACTTCCACCCTCCCCACTCAGCATCCCACCTGGCAGGCTGTTGTTTGCGCCCCTGCACAGGGAGTGGCCTGCTTTTCCCAAGGCAGCATCCCAAGGTCATGCTCAGACTCTGAATCCGGTCTGGAGGAAAAGGTGGGCTCAGAACTCTAAGCTGAGAGGTCAAGGCCACCAAGCCCCGCAATGTGAGCAAAGGGATGGCAAGAGCATGACACTCTCTGGTTTTGGGAGAGACTCTGCTGAACCGGTGGAGTCAGAGCAGTTCAACTAGTCCCATCGTCCAACATCAGCTCAAGAGAGCGGGCTGATTGAGCAGCATTCAGAATCCCTGCTGTCTGGCCCACAAGCACCAGGAACCTTCCTGAGGGTGGAGTGAACTCTGGTTGGGATGGGGATCATGTTTGAAATGAACTTCTTGCTGGCATGAGCTGCCACCTCTCTAATAAGCTGGTTTCCAAACTAGCCTGATGTCTTTTGCTAATGACCTCTGTGATCTGGTTTGAGCAAGAATGCGGGGCTTGGGGGGCAACCAGCTCCCAACACCCTTCAGGGCTGACGTCTGGAATGTGTCGCTCTTTGATGTGGCATGAGAGATGCTGCCAACATCTCACATGGACTCACGCGCAAGAAAACAGATGAAAGGAGCAAAACCCTTCCAGGAAAACACGCAGATGGCACTGCCTCGCCACCGCACAGCTGTCAACAATCTGAGCGGCTTCAGGAGCCAAGGGTGCCAGTGAAAAACCTCCCAAACTTCGTTTCAGAAGAGCCTGCTCTTCACGCACAACCAACACTAGCTTTGAAGGGAAAATGCTTCTGGCGAGGGAACTGCTTCCGTTTCTAATCCCAGCTGTGACCTGAAGCAAATTCTGCACTTCGGTTGCTTCCTGGCTCACATTGAATCAGACTCCACTGGGACGTTACCCGGTTTGGTCCAGCAGTTCTTCAGCGGTGACACAGAGCAAAATGACTGGGGCCAGAGGCGATCCAGACGCCACTGCCAGACGGAGAGCAGACTGCCATGACTGTTCCATGGCGTACAAGAACAGCCTCTCTTTTGCCGTCTCAGAACCATGGTCACGGTCAATTATAAGCTGAAAGAGCTTCAGAAAAAGTAATGCCTCTTCAAAAATTCAGAAAATGCTACTCTGAATTGTATCCAAATGTTCAGGAGTTCACCAAAACCAAGAGACTTTGCAACTTTGTTTATGACTCAAGAAGAGGAGCCTTCCTCCCACCCACTCAGCCCAAACTGCAGAGCTTGAAGAATATTTGTTTCAGCCATTTTCACTAAAATTGCTTGAAGCAACTTATAAAACACACTACTAAAGCGTGCTAATATGTTATAAAACAACACAAGTATAAACTGACAGGACTACACATTTGGGTAAGATACAAAAATATAAAAACAGTCAGTCCAGAGATTTAAGGCCTATCGGAGGCATCACTGTTGCCATGAAGGAAACGGCTCCTCTCACTGCTGTGCCCAGCAAGCTGCCTCTGATGCAGGAGGTAATTTTGAGCTGTCAGCACTCAGCAGCCATTCATAGCTTCTCCCACCACGAACTGACCCAATCCTTGTCCAGGTTGGTGGCCGCCACCACACCTTACGGGAGCAAATCCCTGACACGTCTTTCCTTTGCCCAGCCCTGAAGCTCCCACTGTGCAGCCGCACTGGATGTCCCAGGTTCCACTTTTAGGGCCACATCTCAACAAAACTCTGCTAAAGCATCTTTGTCTGCCTATCCATAACAAGTTTCAGTGTTCCTGAACCTGCCAGACACGATCTGCTCCTGGTGTGTCCCCCCTTTCCCCTTCATAGCCAGATGTTTTGGATGAATGCAGAGGGGAAGAGCCCTTTTGGGCTACCCTCCCCTAATGCTGATCTTTCTTCCGAATTCCTGTTGCAAACAGTAGCCACAACCTACTCCCAACCTGCAATGCCAACACATCCCTGGGCAGATTTTGAGAAAGGGAGAACTGAGTTAGGAATGAGAACAGCCAACCGGCCTGGCATCAGCTGCATGAAGACGACCCCCTTCTACTTTTCAAAATATAAACAGCAGCAGAGGTGAGCAAATCTAAGACACTGACAAAAAAGATGGCTTTGCAAATTCAGTTCCCTTTGTCTCTACCAATGGACACATTCAATCCTTCTCAACAAAAGAAGTATGAAACATATTTAAACAAGCTTCATTGCTCTGTCCACTGAGGACAAGACAAGATCTTGTGGCTTCACAACATGGGTAGCAATTGTAAGCTCCTCTCAGCAGAACGGTTCTTCGGGCTACAAATTATCTGAAGGCTAGAAAAAAGTACCTTGCACTCCACACATCCTGGACTGGGTCAGCTGGTTCATCCCTTGCTTTGTGCTCACTACTGAAATAAACTCTTCTGCCTCATACTCTGGAACGTGGCGCCGATAGACCCTGTGGGAGTGGGCTTCCCTCTCCCCTCTCAAACTGCTTGGAGGCAGCGGTTCGATAAAGAAGTCTTCATTGGCCAGCCGGAAGACTCCTCTCTGGGGAGGACAAAAGCTAATGAGTAAGACACGTCACTGCACACCAGTCAAGAATTAGCAAAATTCTTTCCTAAAGGCAAACAAGTAGGTTTTAGCCTATCTGGTCCAAGCTAGGAAACATTAAAGAACAAAGGTGTGGGGAAAAGCAAAGTTGAGCCATGACAGGTGACCTTCATCCCTCCTGGAGAGCCCAGCTGAACTGCCTGCCCTTCGGCACAAGCGGCAATGCTTTCGCTCACAAGTGCTTCTTGAGCTGCCCGAGTGCTTTGCAAGCAAAGGCCCCGAAGCACCATCTGGGTGGGATCACACACTTGGCCAGATCGGGTTCCTGACCCGCAGTTCCACACAAAACCTCCCGGGTCTTCATAGCTACCCAGCTGTCGTACTCCATCTTCTTTAAAAATAAGAAGGGGAGACGCACTTTAGGCCTTATGAGAGCGTAAGAGGCTCAGGGCAAAGGCAAAATGTGCTCATGCATGGTGGGGTCTAAAGTCCTTTCCCCCTTCTCTGGGAAAGATATCTTGGTGGGCAAGAGCAACCTATTGCTGGGGGTTGGATTTTAAGCCTGCTCGGGTCGATGCCCAGGCTGGGCACCCCGGACCGCTACCCAAGCTGCAGGTGGAGATCTGTGCAGTCGTGCCCCAGTTGCTGCGATTAATGGGAGCTGACCGCAAGGGACTTTTATGGAATCAGGTATTACGGGCCCTCGATTGTTTTCCTTCCTGTGAAGACACCCAGGGAAATGAGCAGGATGTGGACTCCGATATGGATCACGGAGCCACATGTGGGTTTCTTGTGAAATCCTCTGCAAAAATTGAGAGTGTGTATTCAGTATCCTTTATTTTTAAAGCACCATCTCTAAAACTTACCAAGGCAGAGTCCAAAAGGCAAAGAGCCATACCATTGCAGTGTGCCAAATGCAGGCAAGAGCCTAACCATGGGGGAAGGCTGAGCGAAGGCCCGCGGCCACTGGGGCAGGTTCCGGGTTTGCAGCGCACTGAGGCCGGGCGCCCAGCCTGCAGACACTTACCAACCCGTCACACGTGCTGAGGGCGGCCAGTCCCATGTCTTGCTCCTGGTTCTGGACGGACCCAATCATGTGGCAGGAGTTCTGGTGGGAAGCCCGGATCTTGGCATGGGCGATGCCCCCGTAGCGTCTCTCGCTCACAAACCCCGGGGCCAGGAGGTGCCTGTTCAGGCTGAGGTTGAATCGCAGCTGCTGCCCCCTGTGGTCCAGTCTGTAGAAAGCCAGCGGGCGGTTCTGGGCGAAAAGGGCCCTCTTGGAGAGCAGCCGGTGGGACAGGTTGTAGGAGAGGAAGGCCCCTCTCTCATCTACCTTGACCGGGTAGACAATGTCATAGCTGGGATCCTGCACAGGGACTGCGCCTACTCCTGCGGGAAACACATCCAAGGGATCATCCGGCTGGAAAGAGAACGCACTCCTTCCTCCCCAGGCGTTCCGCAGCAAACCCACCCCGTTGTTTCTTGCACGCTCCCCGAGGGGCCCTTCCGGAGGCAGGAAAATGCCTCCTGGGGTGGAAAAGTGCCAGTTCTGCTCCTTCTGCTCAGGGGCACAAATGAGCTCACATATCCAGGCCCAGAAGCACGCGCGTTCCAGGGCGAAAACGGAGAGCGATTCCAATAAATACGCCCGCGTTTCCTTGGAGGCTCCGCTTCGAAGAGCGGGCTGGGAAGCAAGGGCAAAACCAGCCCCGACTTGGCGGGCCCTGCTGTGCCAGCAGACCCCGCAGGGCCACGGCTGGGCCGGGCCTCTTCCACACGGGAACGGCCCCTCGCTGGCAGGCCTGGCCGGTGCACACGGGAGCGCCACAGGGGAGGGCCGGGCCGGGCCGGGCTACCCATGGTGAGCCCGTGGCCGTGGCCGTGGCCGGGCAGCCCACCTCACTCGCTCGCTCGCTCGCAGGGCCGCCGGTCAAGCGCGGCCGCGGCCTCCGGGGGGGACTTCGCGGGGCCCGACGGAGGGGCGGCAGGCCGGAGCAGGCCTTCTTGCTCTGCCCACCCGGCGGGAAGCGGCCGGAAGAGCCTTCCCGGAGGCGACGGTGCCGCGCGAGACCCGCCGACCTGGGCGCGAGGAGCAGGCAGCGCCGCCGGGCAGCCGCCGCGACGGCGTCCCGCCAAGCAGCGCCCGGGACAACGCGGGCAAAGCGCGGGCAGGCGAGGGGCGGGGCGGGGCGGGAGGGGGGCTCCTTTGTCTGCCCCGGCGGCCCCCGAGGCGCCCCGGAGCCGCGCGCCCGCAGCGCCCGGCCGCCCCACCCCGGCCGCCCCCGCCCGGCGCCCGGCGGCGCTGCCTGCTCCTCGCGCCCAGGTCGG
>NW_025336043.1:795960-894935 GCF_004798865.1 Varanus komodoensis
CCATGCCGGCGGCTGCCGCCGGCCCCGCCCCCGTGCCCCGAGCCAGGGCCCGCCGGCTGGCCGGCCGCCCAGCGAGCGAGCGAGCGGGCGGGCAGCTGGAGGGCGAGCGGGCGGGCGGCGGGACGCACGGGACGGGAGGCGCTTCTGCCTTCCGCGGGCCGGGCCGGGCGCCAAGCAGCGCGCCGCCGCCGCCTGCTGGACGCGGCAGAAACGGCTCGCCCGCAGCGCGCTCCCGGTGCCGAAGACCGCGGCTCAGGCCCCGGCTCGGGAGCACGCGAGGAAGCGCGCGCGCGTTGCGGAGCGGCGCTGCATGTGCCTTGGCTCCTGTCCCCCTGCCCGGAAGGGGTCCTGCCCCGAGGGTGCCCTTGCTGGTGGGAAGGGCCGGGAGGAGGCCGCGGGGGGGCGAGCCGGAAGGGCCACTAATGGCCGGGGTGGGGGCCAAAGCGAGAGGCCCCGGGACCCTTCCAGGCGGCCTCGCACCGATCCAAGTTCCAAAGGAGAGATCAGGCGTTCGGGGCCTCGGGAAGGAGTCGGCCCGCCCACTCCTTTCACCCTCCCGGAACCCTGAGGAAAGCCGACCCCGGCCCCTTCGGGCTCCATATTCCCCCTGCCCACACCAGTTAGCACGATATACGCAACTGGAAGGTTGTGGAGAAGGCCAGGCTTATAATGTGCATGCAAGCATGAAATTAAAAATGAAAAACCCCATGAAAAAAGACCCCTTCATGGATCACTGCCTTGCCAAGGCAAAGGGGCTTGCATAGCTCAATGAAGCTGTGAGCCATGCTGTGCAGGGCCACCCGAGACGGTCAGGCCATAGCAGAGAGCTCTGACAAAACGTGATTCACCGGAGAAGGAAATGGCAACCCACTCCAGTATCTTTGCCATGAAAACCCCATGGACAGTGCCAAGAGACAAAAAGATATGACGCCGGAAGATGAGCCCCTCAGGTCGGAAGGTGTCCAGTGTGCTACTGGGGAAGAGCAGAGGGCTAGTACTAGTAGCGCCGGAAAGAATGAAGCGACTGGGTCAAAGCCGAAAGGACACTCCGTTGCGGATGCATCTGGTGGTGAAAGGAGAGTCCGATGCTGCAAAGATCTATACTCCATAGGAACCTGGAATGTAAGATCCATGAATCAAGGCAAGCTGGACGTGGTCAAACAAGAGATGACAAGACTGAACATCGACATCTTAGGAATCAGTGAACTGAAATGGACAGGAATGGGGGAATTTAATTCAGATGACCATCAGGTATACTACTGTGGGCAAGAATCCCTCAGAAGAAATGGAGTAGCCTTCATAGTCAGTAAAATTTTATATTTGTAAATCATTGTATTTTTTGTATTTTTGTATGTAATGGTAATTTATTATGTACTATTGTATTTCAATGTATTTTATCATGTTGTAAGCCACCCCGAGGTTTCGGCAAGGGGCGGCATAGAAATATAATAATAATAATAATAATAATAATAATAATAATAATAATAGAGTAGGAAAAGCAGTACTGGGATACAATCTCCAAAATGACAGAATGACCTCAGTTCGAATCCAGGGCAAACCATTCAACATCACAGTAGTCCAAGTCTATGCCCCAACCACTGGTGCTGAAGAGGCTGAAGTTGACCGGTTCTATGACGGCCTACAACACCTTCTAGAATTAACACCAAAAAAATGATGTCCTTATCATCATGGGGGATTCGAAATTATGTTCTCATCATGGGGAATTGGAATCCTAAAGTAGGAAGCCAAAAGATAACCGGAATAACAGGCAAGTTTGGCCTTGGAGTACAAAATGAAGCAGGGCACAGGCTGGTAGAATTTTGTCAAGAGAGTACGATGGTCATAGCAAACACTCTTTTCCAACAAGCCAAGAGATGACTTCACATGGACATCACCAGACGGTCAGCACAGAAATCAGATTGGCTATGTGCTCTGCAGCCAAAGATGGAGAAGCTCTATGCAGTCAGTGAAAACTAGACCAGGGGCTGACTGTGGCTCAGATCATGAGCTTCTTGTGGAAAAATTTAGGCTTAAATTGAAGAAAGTAGGGAAAAGCACTAGGCCACTCAGGTATAACCTAAATCATATCCCTGATGAATATACGGATGAGGTGACAAATAGATTTAAGGAATTAGATCTGATAGACAGAGTGCCTGAAGAACTGTGGATGGAGGTTCGTAACATTGTACAAGAGGTAGCAACTAAAACCATCCCAAAGAAAGAGAAATGCAAGAAAGCAACAGGGCTGTCTGAGGAAGCTTTAGAAATAGCTGAGGAAAGAAGGGAAGCGAAAGGCAAGGGAGAAAGGGAAAGATACACCCAATTGAATGCAGAATTCTAGAGAACAGCTAGAAGAGATAAGAATGCCTTCTTAAAGGAACAGTGCAAAGAAATAGAAGAAAACAATAGAATAAGGAGGACCAGAGATCCCTTCAAGAAAATTGGAGATATTAAAGTTTCATGCAAAGATGGGCATGATAAAGGACCAAAATGGCAGGGACCTAACAGAGGCAGAAGAGATTAAGAAGAGGTGGCAAGATTACACAGAAGAACTATTCAAGAAAGACCTTAACATCCCTGATAACCACGATGGGGTGGTCACTGACCTCGAGCCAGACATCCTGGAATGTGAAGTCAAAAGGGCCTTAGGAAGTCTGAGCAACAACAAATCCAGTGGAGGCAACAGCATTCCAGCTGAGCTATTCAAAATCCTAGAAGATGATGCAGTAAAAGTGCTACACTCAATATGCCAGCAAATTTGGAAAACTCAACAGTGGCCACAGGATTGGAAAAGGTCAGTTTACATCCCGATTCCAAAGAAGGGCAACACCAAACAATGTTCAAACTACCACACCATTGCACTCATTTCACATGCTAGCAAAGTGATGCTCAAAATCCTACAAGCTAGGCTCCAGCAGTATGTGGACCGAGAACTACCAGAAGTACAGTCAGGGTTTTGGAGAGGGAGAGGAACTAGAGATCAAATTGCCAATATACGCTGAATCATGGAGAACACTAGGGAGTTCCAGAAAAACATCTACTTCTGCTTCATTGACTATGCTAAAGCCCTGGATTGTTGGATCACAACAAATTGTGGCAAGTTCTTAAAGAGATGGGAGTACCGGACCATCTGATTTGTCTTTTGAGAAACCTATATGTGGGTCCAGAAGCAACTGTGAGAACTGGACACGGAACCACTGATTGGTTCAAAACTGAGAACGGAGTTTGGCAATGCTGTATACTGTCACCCTGCCTATTTAACTTATATGCAGAGCACATCATGAGAAAGGCGGGCCTAGATGAATCACCAGTTGGAATTAAGATTGCTGGAAGAAATATCAACAACCTTGAATATGCAGATGATACCACTCTAATGGCAAAAAGCGAAGAGGAACTAAAGAGCCTCTGATGCGGGTGAAGGAGGCGAGTGCAAAAGTTGGCTTGAAACTCAACATTAAGAAAACGAAGGTCATGGCATCCGGTCCTCTCACTTCCTGGCAAATAGATGGGGAAGAAATGGAGGTAGTGACAGATTTTATTTTCCTGGGCTCCAAGATCACAGACGGGGACTACAACCAAGAAATTAAAAGATGCTCCTGGGGAGGAAAGCTATGGCAAATCTAGACAGCATACTAAAAAGCAGAGACATCGCCCTGCCAACAAAAGTGCGTATAGTCAAGGCTATGGTTTTCCCAGTTGCAATGTATGGCTGTGAAAGGTGGACCATAAGGAAGGCTGAGCTCCAAAGGACTGAGGCCCTTGAATTGTGGTGCTGGAGGAGACTCCTGCGAGTCCCTTGGACCGCAAGGTGATCAAACCAGTCAGTCCTAGAGGAGATCAACCCTGACTGCTCTTTAGAAGGCCAGATCCTGAAGATGAAACTCAAATACTTTGGCCACCTAATGAGAAGGAAGGACTCCCTAGAGAAGAGCCTAATGCTGGGAACAATAGATGGCAAAAGAAGAAGGGGATGGCAGAGGATGTGGTGGCTGGATGGAGTCACTGAGGCAGTTGGTGTGAGCTTAGGTGGACTCCAGGGGATGGTGGAGGACAGGAAGGCCTGGAGGGCTGTTGTCCATGGGGTCACAATCGTTGGACACGACTTCACGACTAACAGCAACAACAACTACAATGAAAAAGGAAAGGAAGACATATAAATATGAAAGCAAGATCCACAGATGTTACTTTGAAGAAGTAACTACCAGCTGCATCATTGTCAATGCCAAGAGTGCGGAATGGGGGTCAAGCCCTCCAACTCAGGCAGGGAGCTGGGCATGGGTAATCGGAGGTCTAATCGCTCTTCTCACTACAACTCTGGGTGCCTGTTGCAAAACAGAAATCTGCTGGCTTTGTGGGCCAATGTTTGCAATGGTCGTTACAGCTCCCCCATCTGGAATTAGTCCGTGGCAGGGCAGAAGGGGTTAAAGATCCGTCCCCTCCCCTGGAAATGTATGGGAGGGGTGCATTCAATACCCTTTCCAGAAGGGCAGGAAGACACTTCTGCAAGCATGCATAAAGAGTTGTGGAACGTATCATTTTAAGAGACCTCATGGGAAGTCACAGAGTTCTCTGTCTCTCACCAGAAACCCCCGAGTTTAAAAAATCCATGTAGAGTGGTTGTGTCGGGGAAAATTCTGGGAAAGCAGGATTTCAGAACGTTTGCTTTTTTGGTTTTACTTTTGGTTGGCTCTGCCCTTCCAATGTAATAATTCTAACAAAATGAATGAGTGCCATTGAAGCAATGCTGCTGCTCCTATCCGCCTCCCAAATCTTGCAGTCCACCAACTGCCTCACCTTAAAACTGCCCTCCTCTCCTGGGAAACCACGATGCTCCTTCCTCCTGCCCCCTCTGGAAAGTGCTAGCAAAAGCAGTATCATTATGCTAGAACCTGGAATAGTCCGTTTCGCTAACCACAGGATGGCATGTTGGAATTGCTTCCGTTGCTGTGGCCATTCCTCCAGGGAGGCAGCAGACTTGCGCATTTGGACGAAACCCCAGCGAGCTGCTTTCTGCCACAGTCTGCTTTGGAAGCACATGCTTCTGAAAAGACGTGTTTACCATGCGTGGGTAATGCATAAATGTGCTGAAGTGCCCCTCCTGCACTGCTTCTGAGCTTCTCAGAGGCCTCTGGCTGGCTCCAGCTCCCTTGTTCTCATGTGCGGATGCTGCCCGGAGTCCTTCGGTGGGTTTGGCTTCACTCCATCCTGATGTGGGGCTGCCATCTGGTGGAAGGAGGCAGTGGCTGCCCTCCATCCTTCCTACAACTGGAATAAAGATGGAAACAGGAGCTGCACCCAGGTCACCTGTCAGGGCGCTCTAGCCAAAGTGCGGTGTAGGAATTCCTGACTTTTGCTGCAAGTGCCTTCTTGGGAGGCCTGCTGGGCAAAGGGCTCCCGCTGCTTTACGCCCTGGAAGCAATGCTGAAAGGTACTGCTGGGGGTTCTCTGCATGGGGAAAGAGCAGTGTGTTCTGTGGCCAACACCTCGGAGGCGGCACCCTGGGGAGCGTCTTGGCACCCCTGCTCCCCCGCCTGCAGGTGCAGGAAGGCCGGGGCTTCCCCTGCGGAGGGTATCTGCGGCCGGAGGGAGCTGGCAGTCTGAGCTGCTTGGTCAGAGGGCACGGCCCCTCTGGGCAGCCCAGCCCAGCCCCTCGCCTGCCTTCGTGCGTGTCTGCACCCACTGTGGCATGCAATCCACCTTTTCTTGCTGTTGTTAGTTGCCAAGTTGCGTCCGACCCATTGCAACGCCAGGAACGTCTATGGAATGCGCTCCCTAGAGAGGTCTGCCTGGCGCTGTCGTTATTTGTTTTTCGGCGCCAGGCTAAGACCTTTTTATTTAAAACTTATTTTGTTAAATTATTTGAATTAATAGGATTTTAAATTTTTAGCCGAGAATGCACCGGGGGTTTTTAAACAATTTTTTAAAATTGTTATATTGTTCTAATTTATGTATTTACGTATCCTTTGTGAGCCGCACCGAGGCTTTGTTGCGATGGGGCAGCATAGAAATGTTTTAAATAAATAAAATAAACAAACAACACTCCTCCAGGCCTTTCTGTCCTTTGCCATTCCCTGGAGTCCACTTAGGCTCACGCCGACTGCTTCAGCGACTCCATCCAGCCACCTCAATTTCTTCCTTCCCCTTCTTTTGCCTTCAATTGTTTCCAGCATTAGGCTCTTCTCCAGTGAGTCCTTCCTTCTCATTAGGTGGCCAAAGTATTTGAGTTTCATCTTCAGGATCTGGCCTTCCAAAGAGCAGTCAGGGTTGATCTCCTCTTGGACTGACTGGTTTGATCGCCTTGCAGTCCAAGGGACTCACAGGAGTCTCCTCCAGCACCACCATTCAAAGGCCTCAGTCCTTTGGCGCTCAGCCTTCCTTATGGTCCACCTTTCACAGCCATATGTTGCAACTGGAAAAACCATAGACTTGACTATACGCACTTTCGTCGGCAGGGTGATGTCTCTGCTTTTTAGTATGCTGTCTAGATTTGCCATAGCTTTCCTCCCCAGGAGCAAGCGTCTTTTAATTTTTGGATGCAGTCCCCATCTGCGGTGATCTTGGAGCCCAGCAAAATAAAATCTGTCACTACCTCCATTTCTTCCCCATCTATTTGCCAGGAAGTGAGAGGACCGGATGCCATGATCTTAGTTTTCTTAATGTTGAGTTTCAAGCCAACTTTTGCACTCTCCTCCTTCACCCACATCAAGAGGCTCTTAAGTTTTTCTTCACTTTCTGCCATTAAGAGTGGTATCATCTGCATATCTGGGGTTCTTGATATTTCTCCTGGCAATCTTAATTCCAACTGGTGATTCATCTAGGCCTGCCTTTCTCATGATGTGCTCTGCATATAAGTTAAATAGGCAGGGCGACAGTATACAGCCTTGCCGAACTCCTTTCACAATTTTGAACCAATCAGTGGTTCCATGTCCAGTTCTCACTATTGCTCATGGGTCCTCAAACTATGGCCCATGGGCCGGGTCCGGCCTGCCATGCTAATTCATCTGGCTTGCTATAGAGGCTTTGGACTGGCTGCACACACACTTGTCCGTGCGTGGCGAGGTGGGGGCTTGCACATGCAGAGATCGTTTTGAACTCGCTCGGAGAAAACGATCTTGCAAGCAAGACTCTGCCTCGCAGTGCACGCATGCAGGTGCGCACCCTCCACCCTGCCCCAGCCTGTGCCCTCCGCCCACACCGCCTTGGTGGCCCTCACCCATCTCTGGCACCTTTCAACTAGCCCCCTTAAAAAGTTTGAGGATCCCTGCTGTTGCTTCTTGACCCACATATAGGTTGGTCAAGAGACAAATAAGATGGTCCGGTACTCCCATCTCTTTAAGAACTTGCCACAATTTGTTGTGATCCACACAATCAAAGGCTTTAGCATAGTCAATGAAGCAGATGTTTTTCTGGAACTCCCTAGCTTTCTCCATGATCCAGTGTATGTGGGCAATTTGATCTCTAGTTTTGATCTCTTTGAAACCCTGCCGGAACTTCTGGTAGTTCTCGGTTCACATACTGCTGGAGCCTAGCTTGTAGGATTTTGAGCATCACTTTGCTAGCATGTGAAAAGAGTGCAATGGTGCGGTAGTTTGAACATTGTTTGGCGTTGCCCTTCTTTGGAATCAGAATGTAAACTGACCTTTTCCAATCCTGTGGCCACCACTGAGTTTTCCAAGTTTGCTGGCATATTGAGTGTAGCACTTTTACTGCATCGTCTTTTAGGATTTTGAATAGCTCAGCTGGAATACTGTTGCCTCCACTGGATTTGTTGTTGCTCAGACTTCCTAAGGAACATTTGACTCCACATTCCAGATTGTCTGGCTCAAGGTTAGTGACCACCCCATCATGGTTATCAGGGACGTTAAGGTCTTTCTTGAATAGTTCTTCTGTGTAATCTTGCCACCTCTTCTTAATCTCTTCTGCCTCTGTTAGGTCCCTGCCATTTTGGTCCTTTATCATGCCCATCTTTGCATGAAATGTTCCCTTCATATCTCCAATTTTCTTGAAGAGATCTCTGGTTCTCCCTATTCTATTGTTTTCTTCTATTTCTTTGCACTGTTCATTTAAGAAGGCATTCTTATATCTTCTAGCTGTTCTCTGGAATTCTGCTTTCAATTGGGTGTATCTTTCCCTTTCTCCCTTGCCTTTCGCTTCCCTTCTTTCCTCAGCTATTTGTAAAGCTTCCTCAGACAGCCATGTTGCTTTCTTGCATTTCTTTTTCTTTGGGATGGTTTTAGTTGCTACCTCTTGTACCATGTTGCGAACCTCCATCCACAGTTCTTCAGGCACTCTGTCTATCAGATCTAATTCCTTAAATCTATTTGTCACCTCATCCGTATATTCATCAGGGATATGATTTAGGTCATACCTGAGTGGCCTAGTGCTTTTCCCTACTTTCTTCAATTTAAGCCTAAATTTTTCCACAAGAAGCTCATGATCTGAGCCACAGTCAGCTCCTGGTCTAGTTTTTACTTGCCTGCATAGAGCTTCTCTATCTTTGGCTGCAGAGCACATAGTCAATCTGATTTCTGTGCTGACTGTCTGGTGATGTCCATGTGTAGAGTCGTCTCTTGGGTTGCTGGAAAAGAGTGTTTGCTATGACCATAGTATTCTCTTGACAAAATTCTACCAGCCTGTGCACATAGTCAATCTGATTTCTGTGCTGACCGTCTGGTGATGTCCATGTGTAGAGTCGTCTCTTGGGTTGCTGGAAAAGAGTGTTTGCTATGACCATCGTATTCTCTTGACAAAATTCTACCAGCCTGTGCCCTGATTCATTTTGTACTCCAAGACCAAACTTGCCTGTTATTCCGGTTATCTTTTGGCTTCCTACTTTAGCATTCGAATCCCCCATGATGATAAGGACATCATTTTTGGGTGTTAATTCTAGAAGGTGGTGCAGGCCGTCATAGAACCGGTCAACTTCAGCCTCTTCAGCACCAGTGGTTGGGGCATAGACTTGGACTATTGTGATGTTGAATGGTTTGCCCTGGATTCGAACTGAGATCATTCTGTCATTTTGGAGATTGTATCCCAGTACTGCTTTTCCTACTCTTTTACTGACTATGAAGGCTACTCCATTTCTTCTGAGGGATTCTTGCCCGCAATAGTATACCTGATGGTCATCTGAATTAAATTCCCCCATTCCTGTCCATTGTAGTTCACTGATTCCTAAGATGTTGGTGTTCAGTCTTGTCATCTCATGTTTGACTATATCCAGCTTGCCTTGATTCATAGATCTTACACTCCAGGTTCCTATGCTGTAATGTTCTTTGCAGCATCGGATTCTCCTTTCACCACCAGATACATCCGCAACTGAGTGTCCTTTCGGCTTTGACCCAGTAGCTTCATACTTTCTGGCGCTACTTGTCCTGTTCTGACTGTCACGGGATTCAGCCTAATGTGTGGGTGACTTACATGAAGAAGAGTCTCCTATACAGAAGGGATCCTCTGTGGCATGTGACCAAATACGGATTTTTTAAAAGCAATTATATGCATGACAAGGGGATAGACTCTAGTTGAGCAGGTGAGGTAAAAAAAGGGGGCCCCGGGTGCATTGCCGTCCCCACTCGCCCTGCCGAGAGCACTGAGCACCCTGCGCGGCAGGCTGGAGCCCTGGCCAGGCACCGGCAGGGACCTCCTCCTAGGCCTTCTTCCAGGCCGGGGCTGTGCGGGAGCAAGGCCCGAAGTCGCGCGGCCCCGCCGCGGGCGGGCCTGCCGCCCGGGCGTCCTTCCAGGGACGCCTCCCGAGCCGCACGTGGGGCACGGGCCGGCCGGCGGGGGCCGAGGCGGCACGTGCCGCTCGCGCTGCTCCGGGGGGCGGGCCGCCGTTCGCCAGTCGCCGACTCGGCCCGGGAGGCCCCCGGGGACGAGGTGCGCCCGCGTCCGGCGGAAGGGCGCGGTGCGCGGGCCGCCCAGAACGCGAGCAGGAGACGGCCTTGCTCCGGCTCCCCGGAAAGGTCCGCCGCTTCGCCCGAGGCGGCCCCGGGAGGTCCCGCGGGGGCCGACAGGCCTGCCATTTTGCCTGGCCTGACTGCCCCGCGCCGCCTTCTGCTGCGCGGGCGCCGCGACCAGCACGCCCCTTCCCGGGCGGCGCAGGAGGGACGAGCGGCCGGCGATCGGCCAGGCCCGCCCGGCCCGGCCAGGCCCGGGCGGCCGCGGCGCCGACTACGAGGCCCAGGATGCCCCGCGCCGGGGGGAGGCGGGTGCGGCGCCGCGCATGCGCCGCACGGACTCGCCTGCCATAATGCGGCGCCGCGGCTGAGGCCCCCGCCGAGCGGGAGGGGGAGGCAGAGCCGTGTATAAATGGCGCCCAAGCAGGACCCCAAGCCCAAATTCCAGGAGGGTGAGCGCGGCGCGGGCACTCGGCTGTTCGCACATGCCCCGGAGCTCCCTTTCCCCGGGGAGGGGGCGGCACGGGAGCCGGGCCTGCTCCGCCGGCCGCGGCGCCCTCTCTGGGCGGCCCGGCCCGCGAGCCCCTGTCGTTCGGCCAGCGGGCGGGCCCCTCGGCCGCGGGGCGGGGAGGGAGCGCCGCGCGGGCCTCGGGCGGGGACGGGGACGGGGACGGGGACGGGCCGCCTCCTCCCGAGGGCCGCCGCCCCGAGAGGCCCCGGCCTGCCCCTCGCTGAACGGGCCTTTCCCCGCAGGTGAGCGGGTGCTGTGCTTCCATGGCCCTCTCCTCTACGAAGCGAAGGTACGTGGGTCCGGCGGGCGCGGGGGCGGCCTGGGAGCCCGTGCCGCCTTCCCCGGCACCCGGCTCCTTTCTCCGGCTCGCCCCGGCCGGTCCCGCTTTCCTTGTGGCAGAGAGGCCGCCCGGACGGCGCGTAGCGGGGGACCGGGCCTTTGAGGGGTGCCGGCGGGGAACCCTCGGCTGGCAGCGGCTCCCTCGGGCATGGCTATAGGCTGAGGCATTTCAGTGGCTCCTTCACTCAGTTGCTAACTAACCGTTCTTTTTCATTGCAGTGTGTGAAGGTTGCCATAAAGGACAAGCAGGTGAAATACTTCATACATTACAGTGGCTGGAATAAAAAGTGAGTATTTCTGTTTCTCACATCTCTCTACAGATGCCTCCCAACCTCTGGAGATCCAGGTTAAGGTATAAGGTTAGGTACCAAACAGCTGGTCTACAGTGTGTATGTGAGACTGGTATTCAGCAGCCTGTGACTGCATCTCTTGGTGTGCATCCAGTCGAAACGATCCCATAATGGCACCCGATTGCAAACATTCAATTGTAGAGGCATAAATGTAATTATTATGGCTGTTATAGTTTAAGGAAATTTATTCAGCTGTGTAGCAATAGCAGACACTGAAAATGCTCTTGTTGGGCAAGGTCGTGGATTATTTTTTCCGGCTGCTGCTAATCCTGAATGCAACTAGTTCTGCTTTTTCACACTTCGTTCTGCCTTCTAGTAGTTGTGTTGTCACATGTCAAACCACAAAATTCTGACAGGCTCTTTAGAGGGGAAAAAGTGATGTCTTTTGGATAAAGACTTTGTTCTTCAGCTGCTGGTTGTCCATTGTACCTTCGGCACCTCCTGATCAGTCTGATGTTATCTGTTCTAGACCATGAAATCTTGCAGTTCTTATTTGGGTGGAAGTAGCTCTCCATCTGGGAGGGTAATTCTGGTCACGTGCAGTCGCAAAGTGAAGACCACTGGCTTTTCTAAGGCAATGGATGGAACAAGGGAGGCTCTTTCTTGTCGTGTAAGCTTTGAAAGCTGTTCTCTCTTCTTTCAGCTGGGATGAATGGGTTCCAGAAAGCAGAGTGCTCAAATACGTCGACACCAATCTGCAGAAACAGAAAGAACTTCAAAAGGCCAATCAGTAAGTATAAGCAGTAGAGGAACTGTTGTTTTGTGGTAGAGAAACTGAGTCTGCCTAGTAGTGTTGTAAACGGTGTTGTGTGTTGCATGCAGCAGTTCTGGATGTCTGTCAGGGAGGGGCTGGTGTAACTACAGCACTGAAGCACTTCCTGTCTGGGGTTGAGGACCCTTGAGGTGCAAAAGAAATGAACTTCTCTAGGCAAAGGCACAGGCTGCTTTCTCTCTGCCTTCCCATTTCCACAGATGGACACATGTTTCTTCAAAACCGTCTTTCAAAAGTATCGTTACAGTTCTTATTGGGGACTAACAAAATGCCTGTTGCTGGTACAGCAGTGTGTATAGGGAGACAGGGTTTGTACATTGTATGACTCTCCTCCAAGGTGGAATAGCTGATTTTGCTCTCCTCATGGGATTTAATTACGTCCTGATTTTCTCCCCAAAACGGCACTCAATGTGGCTCATTGTAATAACATACAGGTTAAAATTAGTGCTAAATAAAATGTAACTTTGAAACAGCAGACTCAAATGCTGTAGGGAAAATGGGCCTAGATGTAAGAAATGAAGTAGAAGGTCTTTTAGAATTTTGCGAAGCCGGCCATCTGTTCGTTGCACATGTGTACCTTTACATTATCAATGGGATTACTGCATATGTGGCCATCCTCAGGTGGCCAGTACAAAATTCAAATAGTCTGTGTAAATAGAAGCAGAAGATGAAGAAATTGTATTCTTGCTGCCAAAACATGACCAAAAGCAGGCGATGGTAGTAACCGCAAACTCTTCATATCAAGAATCAGGCTAAAAATGGACTGCTAACAGAAAGACTGTGCCAAAATGCAACTTAAACAGCATTCCTAAGAAATTTAAAGTCTACAGAAAGAACAGATTTGTATTACTCAATTCAATTGACTGTGAGCCAGAAGAACTGTAGACTGAAATCAGAGACATTATTAGGGAAGAATGCCAAAAGGCAATTCCTGTAGCAACAAGAAATGTAGCTGGGTGATCAGAGGAACATGGTTGTAAAGGATCGGCAAGAAGCAAAAGCAAAGGGTAACAAACAGGGTCAGGATTCTGAATCCAGCTTTTCAGCAATTATCTTGTAGAGACAAAAAAACCCCTATCATGATCAGACTGAAAAATACGGGAGTTTTTCCAGAAGATCTAAAAAATCAAAGGGAAATCTAAACCTACAGTAGGAATGCTAAAAGATAAGGGAATATACTATCTGACCAGAAGTAAAGTGGAAAGAATATGTGGAAGAACTATACAGAAAAGACAAAAGGATGACATCCCTTTGAAGAGGAATCCTGTGAAGGAAAAAAATCAGATAGGGGAGTGAAAGGTCCTCTGAAAGCACTGGGAAGGGACAAAGCATCTGAAACAGAGGTAGAGAGTAAAGAGCTGTTCCAAGCTTTGGGGATTGAATCGGCCTTAATAGAAATAAGAATATGCCGGCAGATACACCAAACAAAATAATGGCTCACAGACTGGAAAGATTCAATATACATTCCAATTGCTAAGAAAGGGGATGTGAAAGTGCCGCAACCAGAGGACTCCTGTGGGGCGGCAGAGATGTAGAACAAAGTCACACTAATTTTCCATGCAAGCAAAGTGATATTTAAGGTGTTGCAACAAAAGGCTTTACCCTGTATGGAGCAAGGAAATGCCTAAGGGTCAAGCTCAATTCCAAAAAGGGAGAGGGACTCAAGATCATCTTGCAAGTACACGGCATCCGTGAGAGTGCACCAAAGAATTTCAGAAAATCAGTCTATGCTTTCTAGACCACAGCCAAGCCTTCAACTGTTTGGACCATGAGACGCTATGAATGGTCTGGAAATAATGGGTGTGTCCCTGCACTTGATTTTCCTGATGTGAAACTTGTATCATGGACTAGAGTCTAGCGTCGGAACAGAATATGGAGAGACAGAAGGTTATCTTGTCAGGTTGTCTCTGTCAGCACAGGACAATTTTGAAGCACATCCACTGGATGTATAATGGGAAAAGAAAAGGACAGCACCCTCAAACCACAGACCAGCTTACACACTGAAGGTCTGCCTGAATGAAAACACAGTTGCCTGCTGGCAGTGTGGCAGGTGGAGGGGTGCCAACCTGGCCTCCTTTCAGAGGAGAATGCCAAGCCCAGGAGCAGCCATCAAGAAAGCCTCCCTTCCTGTCTTCACCGGGCATGCCTCCAGAGCGAGGAGTCTTCTCCAGAGACCTTAAAACCAACGTGGGTAGCTCTGAGACAAAGCATTCTTCTCATTGCTGTGATAGCAAGTTGCATAGGACTTCACAGCCACAAAGAGAATTTGGAGCAGTGTCCAAAAGTGACTCTAAAGCCAATGAGATGGTTGTAATGAGGGAGCTGAGTGCTTCCTGGAGCCAGGCCCAGTCACCTGGCCAACTCCTAAGTGCATTTCAGATGCAGCCCCACACAGAATATGCTGAACTAATCCAAACAGGAGGTAGCTAAGGCCTTCGTCACCATGGCCCTCTCAAAGCTGGGATATGTAGCTAAAGCTAGTTAGCCATTCTGGAAGCATGAAAGCTTGCACATTCGTGATATTTTTGTAAACGGCTTGGGATCAGGATACCGAAAGGAATGCCTTTTTCCTTATTTGCCCTCCTGCCCCCTGAGATCGGCAACAGAAGCCCTCCTCCGGGAACCCTCTGTGAAAGATGTTAGCAGACGGAGTACCCGGAGGGAGGGCCTTCTCTGCGGTGGCGCCCCGACTATGGAATGCGCTCCCCAGAGAGGTCCGCCTGGCGCCATCATATGTTTTTCGGTGCCAAGTTAAGACCTTTTTAATCAATATTTTAATATGTTTTAATATCAAATTTTATTGTATTTTATTAATTTGCAGCCAGAGTGGATCTTCAATTTATTTATGCTGTTAGCCGTCCAGAGACGTTAGTAATTGGACGGCATACAAATTTTATAAATAAAATAAAGTGTCCATTAAGGTATTTTCCAGCTGCGAATTTCAGAAAGGGGATTTGAAGATTTATGTTCTGCAAGGCTGAATAGAGATAATTCAGCTCCAAAGGAAGATGGGAAAGTGTAACTTTGGGAGTGCTTGACTGTTTCCTGGCCTTGGTAGTGAAAGGTAACAGGAGTATTAACTCTGGAACATTTTTGCTGGCTTTCTTTTTAAAGGGAACAGTATGCAGAAGGAAAGATGAGAGGCGCTGCTCCAGGAAAGAAAACGTCCGGTCTCCAGCAGAAGAATGTTGAAGTGTAAGAAACAACTTGTTTGGTTTTTTGAAAGGCTTTGTTTGTCCAAATCTTCTCAGTTGAAAATGGTACTGATTATGGAATGTTGCTTTGGAAAATATACCTTCCCTTCCTCTCTTCTGAAACACTTGACTTTGAAAGCACTATAAACAGACTGCAAATGGATCTAAAGTACATCTTGCATTCACACAGTTGATGTGGCAATCATAGATTGCAAAGGTCTAAATGACGACAAAGTAAGCACGTGACCCTTAAGTGGAAGTTTCCGCATCAGCACCCATGTTGCACTCATCAAAACCCTTGGATTATTGGATTGAAATGCGATTAGAAGTTTGGTCGGCCATCCCCTCAGCTGGATGGGATTTGAGCATTTAGCTGTAAGTAAGGCTGGCATCACTGCAATGCCTTCTTTAGAGGCCAGTGACCTTGCAATTTCTGTTCTGCAGGGTAGCCAGGGGCTCAGAGAGGCCTAGCTAATCGCAGCTTTTTGACGCTTTTTCAAATTGGCTGTTCTCGACTGACCTACTTTTGGTGGTGCTCCAGTTAATATGCAGCTTTTTTGAACCTTGGATTTAAAGGTTATTGAAGCACAGTTCCCAAGAAGAGGCACTGTATGGTCAAAATCCTTTTTTAGACTGTCACTGCTTCTGTAATGTTGAAGGTTTCTTGAGCTCACCACCTCCTTTTCTTACTGCAGAGCCCTACTAAATGAGTAGGGGCCAGGTTGGCAGCTCCTGTGCTGCAGCCCACTTCAAACAAAACTAGCTGGCCACTGGAATTTCGTCAGGGATTGCTGATCTGACCAGCCTCTGACAGAACAATGCAATTGATCCTTGTAAGCTTGGAATCGACACTGTGTTTCTTCCATGGATGGATGGATAGAACCACACTAACTCAGAGCCCATATCTGTCCACTGGGTCTTTTCCTATAACAAAATAACATTAAAATGTGGGTATGGGCAGATACCGGTCCAGGGAGGCTGCCCGTTGCCCAGGGATTTGTTGAATGGGACAATAATCTCCTTTAAGGTTGTGTCAGTTCTTCAAGCTGAGCTACGTTTTCTTAAAGGTTCCATGTTTTGGGTCTGACACTCTCTCCTTAACTCAACCCCCATTGTGCCTAGATTTTTCAGACGAGATGGAGCGCATACAGTTTGCAGTTTGGAGACCCCTGCAATATCGACGCGGTGAGTTAAGGATGGATTGTCACACCAGGATCTTCATCCTGAAATCCAAATTCCTTGCTTGTGTAGAATTTCCATAACCACTTTTAAGTTTCTCTCTCTCTCTCTCTCTCTCTCTGCAATATGATGTATTTGTAAAGGATTGATGGTAAATCCTCTGTGGAGTTAACTGGTAGAGGACCTCTGAGTGATTCTTAACATATCAGACTGGTTTTAAAGAGTTCTTCATGAGAAGTTTTTTTCCTAGTTAACTCATGGATTGTCCTTCTTCGCTATTGTACTTCCTCTGCTAGCTCTTGGCATTTGGATTTGATTCCTAGGTGTTGCATGTGGATGATCCAGTTGCCTTGCAGGGGGCTGGGAAATGGGGTAGAGGAGTAACATCTTGAAATCATGAGAGAAGCCACTAGCCGTTTCTTAATTCAGCAGGTATAAACTGGCCAGTTCAGTCCCTGATACACAAGGCCACATAGGAGAAAGCCTGGACAAATTATGATAAAAAGCTGCAGGATGTCGGCAGTTGCTTGCCCAAGATGTGTCCAAGAATCTTTCAGAACTTTCTTCTGTTAGCTGGAATTGTGGCGAATCCCTCCTGTCAAGATTAGTAGACTGGCCTGCCACGCTTCTGCTACTGGGGAAGGTGGGCTGAAAGAGGCTTCTGCGTCTGATCAGGCTGCTGGGAATATTCCCTTCTGCAGTGCGACTGCAGCTGCGGCAGGTGCTGGGTGAAGTGCGCCAGCTTTGCAGAACATTAGCAATCTGAAGCTCTTGGTTTTGTTCTCACAAGTGCCGAGTCCGGCTTCTTCAGTATTACCTGTGCACCAAAGGTTATGCCACTCGGATGCCGCTCCCTTAAATACTGGGCCTCCCTCGGCAAACTCACACTGGCGCTTCACTTTGCAGTGGCTTGGTCACATGCTTATTGGTCCAGTGCTTGTGCTTTGCAGCTGTGAACATGAACTTGACGGTACTAGCACAGAAGCCTTTTTTGCATGTGGAATAATGTGTTTCTTTTCCCTTTGGCAGGAAGACCAAAAAGAACAAACAGAAAGGTAAGAGCATCTTTTTTGGCTGTGTCTCTAGCGTGCGTTAGGTTTGCGGCGTTTTGACCAACATTCCATGACTGGGGAGAAGCTGAATGTCGTTTACCATCCTTTCCAGCATAGCAGCACTCAGACTGAAACTGTTAAAAGTTTCAGATAGTTTCACACATGGAGCATGTTTAAGCTCTCTGTGTGAAACTGGGAATATTTCTGAATAAAGTAGGCACTTATTTATGTACATTTTTATAGACCGTCACAGTAGTGACATGGCTGTCTGCACTGTTCGCAGCTGATGGAGATCCATGGATTACAGTGCTGTGATCTAGAATTTCTTAACATTCACACCTGTTGTACTAATGCAGGTGATCTGATATAGTTAAATGCCTTGGTATAAAATAGGAGTCAGAAACTTGTAGTTGAAAACATCTTGAAGGTCCACAACTTCCATAGTCTATCAACAGTGGCTTTGCTGGCTAAGAATGGGAATTGTAAGCCAAAAAACCTGGATGGACTCAAGTTCTCTGCCCAGCCTGAAACATAAAAGTATTATCAATGGGTGTATCTTACATATTCAGAACTTGTAGTATTTCACATCAAGTAATTTATTCTTTAGAGCTTACTGTAGAAATCTAACTTATGATTGATTTGGTTGACTTGGTATAAGAGTGTATAAAATAAGTACTAAAAGTGCATGCAAAATGTACGAAACTATAAGTAGACTTTGCAGGGTGGTCTTCTGTGGCAAGAATTTTTCATATTATTTCAAGAATATAATTTCTGCCAAGTTCTCTACCTTTGTTACTTGTTGCTAGTAGTTAGGAGAGACATACCTATGATTCAGAAGTCGGCTGCAGTAGTTTCTGATTTGGAGGCCTTTTTGTTCATTGCTTTGTTATTTTGAAGGAATAATTCCTTAAAGTGTTTTCACACTATATACATTCTTAACAGAACAAGTATTTCAAGAGTGCTGTAATCCACAGTGCAATATGCAAGACGGGAACTGCTTCTTCCTCTTGTGTACACTCTGCTGGAGCTTAGAAGAATTCTTTAAGGCATCTCTTACAGCATTTAATTGTTTCCAGTGATTAAAACGACTCGATTAACTGACAGCCAGCCCTAGAAGACTTAGCTGGGATTTAATCCATTTCGTAGGGAGACTACTGCTTGTGGTTTGCCTTGGCTAACATGCTGGTTTTCAAGGAGGTTGGGGTCCCTGGGTGTGCTAAAGTGAGCATCCTCTTGGCTGAGGGATTGCCCCTTTTGGGTTTGGGGGCAGGGTCATGAGGGGGAGATGAAGGACAGGGGTGGCCAAGCCTGTTCCTGAATAAATTAACATAGCACTTTTTAAAATAATGTGTTGCCCAGTTAATTGGCTGCAGCTTTTAGCTGACCAAAGGGTTTCTAATTCATTGAATTGATTGATGTGTAATTGGGAAATAAGGCTTTTAACAGAGTATTCCAATGACAATTTTAAAATATATAGTTTGATGGCAGGGAAAAAGGTATGTGTCTGATTTCTGCTCTGCCCAAGAGATGTCTTAACTCTGAGTGTATGTGGGAAGTGCCATCCATGTAAAACAGTTGGCTAAACACAGCTGTGATTCTTTTGTGTGTTGTATTTAGCCCCGGGAATTGGAGAAGGTAGCAGCACCAATGAAAACCCTCAGCCTCCCAGGAAGAAAAGGGCTCGAGTAGACCCTACAGTTGAAAGTGTAAGTTTTGGGGATATCAAGGGCTGACCTTGTTAGGTTAACATTGGTTTATCATTCATATACGGTTAGCTTGCAGTGCAAAAACCACGATTTCTAAGTTGCTTTGGGTTCCTTGGATCTCCCCAGTAGGTGTAGCTGCTAACTTCGCAGCAGAATCAGTCTTCAGTTTCCTGTTCCTTTTTTTTTTTTTTTTCAAGCCAAAGGCAGAAGAATACATTCTGTTCCATCCCAGCAGCATAACATAGGACTTGCACTTGGTACCTTTCAGGAGGAAACATTTATGAACAGGGTTGAAGTCAAGGTAAAAATACCTGAAGAGCTGAAGCCGTGGCTTGTAGACGACTGGGACTTGATCACCCGGCAAAAGCAGGTAACTTTGTAGTCTTGCAAAGGGCACGAAGGGCACAGTTCTGTCACCTTTGCATCTGATGCTCATAAGCCTCCAGGCTCCCTTGAGGTGAGAGAGGATCCCCGCCACCTTGGCTGCCGGAGCCATGCTTCTTCCTGCTTCTGTTGGCTCAGCGTCTGTGGCTTCTTTCCACAGCTCTTCTATCTCCCTGCCAAGAAGAATGTAGACTCCATTTTAGAAGACTATGCAAGCTACAAGAAATCGCGAGGAAACACTGATAACAAGTGAGGAGGGAGAGGGAGAGGGAATTCGGGTGGCTGGCCCGTGCAGGCCCACGGGCAGAGTGTGTTCCTCAGTCTTGCCAGCAGGGACGAGTGTGGAAGCGTCAGTCCTCTGACCGCAGCGCTGGGGCTGGCCTCAGGTGTTTTGCTCATGCAGACCAAGCACCTGCTACTTTCCCAACAGGCAGCATGAGACCCAAGGCATGTGGATGTGGCCACCACCTCCTCCATGTGCTGCTGCAGATCGGTCTGGCCGGGGCTGTGCGTTGCGCTTTGCCTCGTGCCTTGCAGCCGGCTTCCATCTCCTCCCGCCTGCTGCTGGGCAAACCACACGTGGAGCCAGTGGGGAGAGAGTCAGACGATTCACCCAGCAAGCTCCCGGTCTCATTTACCCATGAGGGCGGCCTCAGTCACCCCCACGATCTCCTGAAATCGTCCCGGAAGCATCTCGGGATGCATCCAGTTGTATTTTTAAGTCTCTAGGGTCATTTGACCAGGTCTGCTTCACTCTCAAATTGAGCTATGAGCTGAGCAGGATCCTCATGCCAGGTGTCCTCGGCCTGTCCGGGGCATGTGTGCAGGAGCAAGCTTTTAGAAAGGCCTCACCGGTTGTGTTTCCACACCAGGGTTGCTGCCGAGCACACAAGCTGCAGGGACAGGCAGGGCCACCATCCGGCCCAGTCGGTTTTCTGCATAACCCACTCCGCCTTTTCCTTCCTGACTCAGACAGTGGAAGGGCAGTTTTTCTTCTTCTTGGTCAACAGGAGAATGTAATGGCAGAGCAGCAACAAAGGACCCAGCCCCCGTGTTGCTTGAGGGACACATTTCCCCACACTGGTCTGGGGGAAGCCCCACACGCATGCTGTCCCTCTGTTCTCCCTAAACATTTCCACTCCCTATGAAAAATAAGTTCACCTGCTGGCCAAAAACAGAATGGCAGCTTCCACAGCTGGGGCCTGTCGTCTCTAGCATTGCTCTGCTGCAGCCAGGTGAGGAAGAGGTCCTTCCTGGAAGCATCCCCCAGGCTGTTCTGGGAGTGGACGAGTTCCACTGTGCACGCACCCAGGAGGAGGTCAGCAGAAGGGAACTGGTGGGACCCCAGAGGCATGGGGAGACCGGCTGGGAGGACCGGGGCTCCCTCCCCAGTGTAGTATCTCTTCACGCTCCCTTGACGGCACCCTTTTTTTCCTTCCGAGCCAGGGAATACGCGGTGAATGAGGTGGTGGCAGGCATCAAGGAGTACTTCAACGTAATGCTGGGCACCCAGCTGCTGTACAAGTTCGAGAGGCCACAGTACGCGGAAATCCTGGCGGACCACCCCGATGCGCCCATGTCGCAGGTGTACGGTGCTCCCCACCTCTTGCGACTCTTTGGTATGTATGTAAGCAGGGCAAACAGCGGAAAGGTGTTCTGCCAGCACCCTTGGAAACGCCACTTCCTTGGCAAAAGCCGGGAGAGTTCCATGGCATCCCTGGATCTGCATTTCTGCAGCGTGTCCTTAGGTTAGGGATGCTGGACCTTTAGTGGGTGTGGCCAGAAAAAAGGGTGGTGGGTGCCCCGTCTCCTGTGATGCCTTTATGGCTAAACTAGATGCGGGTGGAAGGTGTGATCGTGCGCATCTCGGAGAGGCTTTCCTTATTTTCTCGCATCTCTCCTTTGAAACAGTCCGGATTGGAGCAATGCTTGCTTACACGCCTCTGGATGAGAAGAGCTTGGCCTTGCTGCTGAACTACTTGCATGACTTCTTAAAGTATGTATAGTTGATTGTTTCTGACTTCCACCAAGCTGAACGGGGAGCGTGTCCTGGTGCTTGTAAGGACAGGCGCACTTCATGCAGAGTCTTTGCATGAGAACAGGCGCTGTGGGCGCCAGCCAAGCTCTGCTGCACTCTGTCTCCCTGGCAGCATTGCAACACTCTTGGTGCGGTGCTCCTGTGTTGTGTGTGCGCTCATGTGCGGGGACAGGGGGCACCTGCTTTTGGGTGGCCTCGTCTTCCAGTAGGCCGGAACTGGACTGAAAGGCCTCTTTGGTGGCCGCTTAGCTCCGCAGATTTTTTCCGGTGGCTGTCTTTGCTTCTAGGCTTTTCAGAGAAGTCCAGGTGTAATAACTGTTGTCAATTCAGGCCGGGGCAGGGCAAAATGTTTGAAAACACCAAGTGGGAGAAAAGCAAGCTTACAGGCAGAAAACAGCATGTTGTAGACAAGTTAGGCCAGTACCTTCCTCTCTGGCATTCTGTCCTTCTGTGTGGATTGTGCCGCAGGAGTATCCTAGCAGAGGGAGAAGTCCAGTTTGTGCCAGCATACACAGTGGACCTCCCTCCCCCAGCTCCAAAGCGTGCCACAGGAGTGTCCTCACAGCCTGCCCCAGTTCTTCAAGGCCCTGGGGAAGTGGGGTTATGGGACTAAAGAACAGCTTGAAATCATGTGAGTTGGCAGAGGACCAGTTCGCACTTTGTTCAGAAAGTTAAGCTAATGACGAGGCCAAACTGTGGAATTCTGTGGTTTGGGAGTAGATGTTGTAAGCCGCCCCGAGGCTTCGGCGAATGGGGCGGCATAAAAATGTTTTAATAAATAAATAATAAATAAAATGTTGAATATTTGTCCTGCACGAAGGGGCACTAACCTCCTTCTCGGCCGGTGCACAGTTCAACCCTGTGGCTTTTCCCCCTCTGGTTCGCAGGTATCTAGCCAAGAACTCCTCCACATTGTTCAGTGCAAGTGACTATGAGGTTGCACCTCCAGAATATCACCGGAAGGCTGTGTAAGCTGCTCACTAACAGTGCTAGTGTGAATTTACGATTGGTGTGCATTGCTGGAAGGGGCCCTTGGATCTCTGTGGCTCTCTTGCCCAGTACCATGTTGTCCACAGTCTCTCGCGCACGTATTTCTCTCTGCGAAGCTGACGTGTGTGTCGAGTGAATA
Organism: Varanus komodoensis; assembly: GCF_004798865.1. Taxonomy (NCBI): domain Eukaryota; kingdom Metazoa; phylum Chordata; class Lepidosauria; order Squamata; family Varanidae; genus Varanus; species Varanus komodoensis. The sequence goes on from NW_025336043.1 coordinate 818,508, forward strand.
GTGTTTGTGTCTTCAGATGGAACTGTCACCATCCAAGTCCCGGGGGCTTTCTTCAGTTCTGAAACAAATCGCTTAAGTAAGAGAGGCTTCTCGAGTGCTTCGTTGAATCAGTGGGTGTTGGATTGTTGCTGGAAATGTAAATGACATTTCATAACCCAAGTCCTGCATGCTTTTAGGTCCTTTTTCCTTGACACCAAGCAGTGCCTGGCTTGGTAAAGTGTTGTCATGTCTTCTGCCCAAGAGACTCTTGCTGCCAACAGAGTGGGGAGGACCAAACACAGGTGTACACTTGAAACTTTGGGGGTGTTGGGGGGAAGCGTCCTTGTAATTTCTTGGTGTTGGGAGGGTCAAGTGTGATTGTCAGTCTGTTCTTTGCCTGCATTGTTACGGAACTGTGGAGCTGTTTTGTCTGTTGATTTGACTGCACCTTCTAACATAGGACAAGTGGATCATTGTCTCACAGGTTTTCTGAAGGGATGTTTACAGGTCCCCTAATAAACTTTTCTATTTCAACTGTTAGTTTGTCTTGTTGCTGCCTGAAAAACCAGACCTCTTAAAGTGGAAGAGGAGGGTGGTGGAGCTTCCATGAATCTAAATCAAGACCTGCATACAAACATGCTCCAAAAGAGGTGCTTGCTTCTAAATGTTCAGATGAGGAGGGAGCAGTGTTGATGAGCAGAAAGAATAGACCAGTCCACATGTTATGATTGCCTGTGGCTTGAACAACCCATGGACTGTCGGGGTCAAGTACCTGCCACTTTACTCAGCAGCTCCGACTTGGCTCTTTTGTAGGTTGCTTAGCTGTACATGTGGACGTGGGTCACTGGGTTGTTTATCCCCTAGACCCAGCAGACTGATTGTGGGCTGCTGTGTAAAAGGACAGCAATAACACTACTCGTTGTGTACTTGAGATATTCCTGAAATACCTCTTGCTTTTTGCTCACATCTGTCTAAAGGCTGTCATTTTGCAGATACCAGTTTCTAGATTGACCACGCAATAGGCCTAATGGAACTGGAGCTTGGAAAGAACATTCAGGTTTACAGGAAGATTGAGTGCTCAGGCGGGCCTTTCCTGCTTTATCCTGAGGTTTCAGAGCCAGTTGCAAAGTCCCACTGGAAGAAAATGTGGTCAGGTGTTGTGCAAGGCCCCCAGTGTTGTGGTTTGCTGAGTATATGTTTAGTTATATTGTATGTATCACCTACTTTTTTTTCCTCCTGTGGAGGGACTCAAGGCAGCTTACATAGCTCCGTTTTTCCCTTTCAGCAGGTAAGTAGGACTGAGTCTGCAACTGGCCCAAAGTCACCTGTTGGGCTCACTTTTCCCAGGCCCCGGTGCAGCGCCTCAGCCACCACACCAGCTCTTGCTGATAACCCAGTAGCCAAGCTTTTTGGAGATGCTTACAGTAAAAATTAATAAGAGGAGGAAAAACACTGCAAAAGAAAAGGGCAGCAAATGAAATGAGTGCAGGCATATAATCCCAAAATATTCCTTTGGCCCAGGGGATGCTTGGGCTCTGGCATAGAGCCAGGGCCTCAGGAAACAGGCTAGGGCCAGGCCCCTCGATTGTCCAGCTGCTGGGCCTGAGCACAAGACAGGTTCCATTCCAAAGCCAGGCCCAAAGCCCGGTTTGAGCTGATTTGAGATAATCGGTTCTGTCCAACAGCTACACCCCTGGGAACTTTTCTGGGAAGGTGACGTTGCTATCCAGCCTAGCACTGCCTACCTCTACCAGACCCAAATCCTCCCCGGTACAGCCCCTTCCAAGAAAGAGTTCACAAGCTCCAGGAGTTCTGAATCGGGTGTAACACTTAATTCCCATCGCTTATTGTTTGGAATATTGCGAGGAGTGCCTGCACCAAGCGCTGCCTGGTGAATTAAACCCTTCTGTAGCTTCCTGGCTGGCCTCCGCAGCAGGAGACCATGTGAGCAGAACGAGCACTGAGCTGAGGCCGCTCCATTGTTTGGCTTTTTCCTGCCTTTTTCTGCAGCTTGACTTGTGGCTTCCTGCTCTCAGTGGCACTGTTTTCTGCCCACTCCCATGTGAGCCCCGCATTTTCCATTGCGATAAATCACATCGCTCAGCCCCCTGCTCACCTCTTCCCTGTTCGCTGGGTGTGCGCACGGTGCATGCTTGCTATAATCGTCAGACTGGCAGTATCGGCCGGTCTCCAGTTCTTCTGCCACCTGTCAGCCGTGTTCTATGGACGGATGGTCAAAGCCAATGATCCAGAGGACAGAAGACATTCCTTGACCATCCAAGGACTGCATCCCAGCCATCCTTTCCTCCTCCACATTCACCAAGGTGCAAGGATGTCTTCTTTCTGGGTGAGATGCTTGTCTTTTGTTTGTAGTAGCTTGGTACCTCTGCTGATACTTTATCCAGGAGGGAAAGGGGTGGAAGAAGGTAGACGGTGCTTTTTGTGCTGGTTTTCATTTCTGGAAAGGATGTGTGAGACTTTTTACCTCCCTTTCAGTCCATCTTGCAGGGGAGAAAGATGCAGTCTTTGCTTCCTTGTCTCTTTGCCTCTGATGCTAGTTGAACACTTGTGGGGCTGGGCCTTGGCAGTTACGGTTCAGAACAGTAACCCTGCATGTCTATTTGTAAATGTTTGTGTTCTCCCAAGATAACAGCACTCTTCTCTGACTCCTGTTGGATGGTCAATCACCCTCCTTGTTCCTTTGCTATTTTGTATGCCAAGATCTCCAATCTTCAGAAGACGCAAACTAATAAGGCAGGCCCAATTCTAAATAATGGAGTTTTTAAACTGACTTTCACTGTTTTAAATGGGTTTGGTTTCAAAGATGCTTCTGGAAAATGTACCTGCACTGGTTCTTCAGGGACCGTTGTCCTCATGCTTTAATTTCTGCACAGACTTTCCCATGAATCCTTTTCAAATTGAGAAGAGGGGATTGCATCCTCTGCCTTTAGGTTTTCATGGCCTGTGAGGGGTGGGGTCAAGAAACATCTAAAGTCCATGTAGTGGCTAATCTACTGGGATTTGAATCAAGACGAGGAATAAAATGGAATCCTTGCATATTTGCTGATTTAAATAACAAGCTGCATACCGAGCTGCTAGCTGATTATACCTAAGATCTGTACCACCAGATAACGAAGGAAGGGCAACCATTTTCCTGTAGCAAGACTTGTCAACAGCAGAAGTTCTGCCCTCCAATAGCTGCTGACTGACTTGACAAAGATTTCCAGTTACAGAGTGCCGCAGAAGATAATTGCAGTATGCAGAACACGCAATTATGGTATGTGGATAGCAGTCATTTGATGGTGTATGTGGCGCAGCCCCAAAGAAAAATCGTACTGTAGCGGCCAGTTGGAGCAAGGTAGCCTCTGCCCTAGCTCAGAAGGTTACCAGAACAGCTTAGGAGGTGGGGGCCGAGGTGGACGGTGGCACAGCGGCTGTTTTCGATTCCTACATGCACATGGAAAGGTGGACTCTGCTCAGTGAGCAGCTGCAGCTGATGGGCAGAAACTTAGACATGTTTACATCAGCATGAGTTTCAGACAAGCCACCAGTCACTGTGAAAGTGGTAAAAAAAACCCCTTTATCCCAATTTATTTATTAGATTTATATCCTACCTTTTCCCTTACAAAGTACTCCAAGCGAATTCAAGTGTTGAGCTCCCCTCTGAAAATATCATATCGTAGAATAATACATTTCAAAGGACCTATAAGGCCACCAGGTCCACTTACACCCTCCCTCCCAGAGGGCTGTCCGGCTGCATCTTGAATCCTCACGTGTGGGAGAGCTCACAACCTCCCTAGGTCAGTGGTTCCACAGTCATACCGCTGCAACAGACAGGAAATTTCTCCTGGTGTCTTGCTGGAATCTGCCTTCCTGTAACCTGAGCCTGTTATTCCGTGTCCTGCACTCTGGGAGGAATGAGAAGAGATCCGGACCTTTCTCTTTGTAGCAGCCTTTCAAATACTTGCAGAGTGCTATCGTATCCCTCCTCACCCTTCTCTTCCTCAGGGTAAACGTGCCCAGTTCTCTCAGTCTCTCCTCGAAGGGCTTTGTTTCCAGTCCCCGGATCATCCTCATTGCCCTCCAAAACATCCTGTCCACAACAGCTCCGCTCCACTCTTCCAAGTCCCAGGTTGTGACTTCCCTTAAGGATGCAGTCCGTCTCACGCTTGGGCTTCCCTTTCGTCTTCTGCCTTTTACTCTCCATAGTGTGATTGTCTTCTCCAGGAAGTCTTTTTTTCTCATGATGTGTCTGAAGTGTGACAGCCTAGGTTTTGTCACTTTTGCTTCTAGAGAAAGCTCTGGCTTAATTTGATCTTGGACCCACCTGCCTGGCTCTGTTGGTCCAGAGTATTTGCAAATACCTCTTCCAGCAGCAAGTTGCTAACACATCAGTTTTCTTCTTGTTAGATCGTGATCGGGAGTACAATAGTGTGGATGAGCTTGGCTTGGTCTCCAGTGAAACATCCTTATTCTTCATGATCTTTTCCAGCTGCTTCTTTGCTCCCCTTCCAAGACTAGTCTTCTTATCCCTTTGCATTGATGGCTGAATTAAGTCATTGGTGATGAAACTATGAATCTTTCATAATTTCAATTTCTTCATTGTTGATAGTTGTATAATTCTTCTACGGTCACAATTTTTGTTTTCTTAACAAGCGAAAGGCCTGCCTTTGAACTTTCTTCTTTCACTTACATCAAGAGGATTTTTAATGTTTATATTTATTGTAATTTATTGTTGTAAGCCGCCCCGAGGCTTCGGCGAATGGGGCGGCATAAAAATGTTAAAAAAAAAAAACATCTCAATTCATTGCTGCTTTCTACCAGTAGTATGTTGTTATCTGCTTATCTTACTGACATATCTTTAAATTTAATTCCTTCTTCTGACTAATCCAGTTTTTCTTACTATGTGTTTTCATACAGATTGAACAGACCAGGAGATAAAATACACTCTGACACCTTTGCTTAAGGGAAAACCTTCTGCTTCTCCATATTCTATTCCAGCAGTAGAGTCTTGTCCATGCTACAGGTTCCGTGTCAGGACAATCAAGTGTGGAGGCGCACCCATTTTTTCCAGACCGACCATAGCTTCTCAGGGTCCAAACAGCCAAAGGCTTGGCTGTGATCTAGAAATAATCTGATCTCCTGAAATACTTTGGTGCACTCCAGTAGACAATGTGTATTTGCAATATGCTCTTAAGTCCCTCTCACTTTTTGGAATCTAGCTTGATGGTTAGGCCTTACCTGCTCCGGATTGGGTAAGGTTCTTTGTAACACCTTGAACATCACTTTGCTTGCGTGGGAGATAGGTACGATGGTCCTCTGGTTGCTGCACTCTTTTACGTTGCTTCTTTTGAGGATTGGAATGTGTATTGAATGTTTCCAATCTATGGGCCATTATTTTGCTTGGCATAATTACGTATTGACAAATATAAGAGGTTCAGACAGTATATTCCCCTGTTGGTCTTTCAGCATTCCTAATCTAGATCTTAGCAGTTAAGCAGAGCTTAGTATTTAGAATGAATCTCAGTTCAACTTCCAAGTCTTCCTCCTGCATATGCTATTATATATAATTCTAATTTTCCGTTCTGGAGAGATTGGTGTGAGGGTGGACTTCAGTTTAACTTGATTTGGGGACTGGGCTTAAGCCAAAGATGTCCTTGTTATGTGGTGCATATGTATCAGGATGTACTTGAGCTATTCCAATTGTGTGAGATCCAAAAATGAGCGGAGGCAGTGGCACGGAGCTGCCCGTTACACCAGAGAATGAAGCCGGTCCACCCCTCGCGTCTGCTTTTGTTTGTGCTCTCGTTAGGGCTGATGGTGAACACAATTAGAAATAGTGCTGACATGAAAGGAATTGACCTCAGCAGGAAAAAGCATTTCATCAGCAGGTTTGCAGATTATATAGGTTCCTGCAGATGGGCCAGCAGCTGCATTGTTGCTTCCTAACTGCCTCTTGCTCTTCATGGGATAACTTGCCCCCGGCTCTTCTGGGAGGAGGGAAGAGATCGCGTAGTTGGGCATTCTTGATGTCCAGACTGTAAGAGCATTTCCTCCAGGCTCTGGGATCTTTCCTTTCAAATGTCACTGAGCTTCTTTCTAACTTAGGCGGAGATGCATGCTGGGTTTCTGTCCAGTTTAAAGACAGACTTCAGGCGATGCGGAGATGTTGATCCCAAAGGAGCATGCCTTAGATTGTTAAAGTGTGTGTCACCCGACTGGTTGCATTGCCGTGCATCATGCACTGCCTTATTTGTATCCCCTCACTCACGGAGCCGCATAACGGATGAGAAACAACAAACGAGACTGGGGAATTGTCTGGTATGTTCTTGATTCCCCCTGCCCAACTCCCTAAACTAAAAAAAGTCCATGGGGAAGGCACGGGGCCCATCAGGCACCAGTGTGGTGCTACTTTTAAGGTAATTATTACCACAACTGCAACCTGCTATAATTTTAGGTCATCCACAGGCATGGCCAGAATTCCTAGCATGGAGGCTCTGTGCAGGTATAAAATTAGGGATTATATTTTCAGCTTGCGCAAGCTCCAGCTGGAGGTCCCGAATAGGGTTCATGCTTGTGATTCCTGCTTCATGGTCAACTGGACCTTAGCGCTCTGTGACATGTATTGAAGCAAGGACAGTTCACACTCCAAATTTTGAGGAACATCAGCACACCTTTGCTGACCGTGCAGGTTGCAAATGAAGAAGAACCCTTTGCACTGCTTTGGACCAGTTGCTGACCAGGCAGCCTCTCTCAGGCACCTGTGAACCTAGTCTTGCAGGTGCTGTTATTACCTGTGTGGGCCTCTGTAAGTGACCAACAACATCTTGTTACTAATCCTAATGTTACTTCTTCTAAAGCTAAAGAAGGTAAACACATTTGAGAGGCTGAGACATAATTTTCCTCTGCCTCAGGAAGCTGTGCTGAGAACTATATTTGTTCCAGCCCTACTGGCTTATCCAGCCAGGCTAAGGATGGCGTTCATAGCTGTGTCACCAGCTGCCTCTCTTGCTAGCTGCAGTCCGATTCTTGTGCAAAGAAATGGATTGCAACCTCTGCTTTGCTGCTCTTTTTATCCCTAGTTTGTTTAGCTCATGGGAAATGCTGGAACGAAGAGGCCCTTCGTCTCCCACACTGCCTGCTGGAAAGCACACGACTGCAAACAGCTTGGAACTGCTCTGGGCTTGCCTGCTTAGAGCAAGAGCCTTGGAAGCAGTTTAGGGGCATTTAAGGTATCTGTAGTGATTGGCTCGGCTGCTGTCAGAAACCTCCCATTAGTTTCTTCGTTCTTTCCATACCCTATTGTGCCAATTTAACTGGGTGGTTCTGAAGCAATAGGGATGAAATGAACTTTAGCTGGATAACAGCTTTTTGATTTTGGTGCCAGGTGTGTCCCCTTTGTAGTCATCGGTTTAGCTGCAGCTGCTGGGGGAATACCAGGCCAAGGTGGATCCACAGTCCATCCCGGTATTACTGACACTGAGTAAGGGGGGCTCTTTCTTGGCCCAGCTGGAGATGCCAGGAGGGAGTATAAGGTGGGGGGGGGCAGCCCACATGCAGCACCCCTGACTTATTTGTGTTTACTCAGGCAGAGAACAGCCTATCCAATGACAAGTGGCAAATAGTCAAGGCACGGTCTGGTGTGGCATTGCCCCATTTCTGTTCTTTTTGCCCCCTGGATTGCTGTTACTGGACTCCCCAGAGGGAGGCCTGGGCAGACAAACCCCACAGGCGTCGCACCCTGGTGAGCGTCGGATTCCCAGGCTGCGCGAAGCCCGGGCCCCTTCAGCCGCTGGCTGCGAGCGTCTCGGCCGCGCCCATGCCGCTTCCTGCGTAGGGGCTTCCCAGCAGGAGGGTTTGCCTGCCAAGAAGCTTTGCTCCAGGCGGCCTTGCTCCAGGGATGCACGGAGGGGCTGCTTGTGCGGGGACAGCCTTTCTGCTCGCTCCCCCATGCTCCGCTGCCTTCTCAGGAGCCCTGTCTGCGGATGATGGGACTATGTAGCCCATGATGGCGCTGGGCTTGCCCCGAGAGTGGGGTGGGAGTGCCCGCTGTGGCTTCCACAGCCCTACCCGAGTCCTCCCGTGCTCCTTGCTCCGCCGCGGAGCATCTGCAAGGAAAAGGGGCGGCCCGCTGGCGCCCTCGACCGGCAGGGCGGCGCTAGAAGCCGCGCACGCCCCAGGCGAGGCAGCCGCCGGTCTCGGCGCGGGCCAGAGGGCGCCGGACGCCACACGCCGCGAGCGACGCGCCATCCGCGCGCACTGCGAGGCCGCCGCCCCTGCCCGCGCCTTTAAAAGCGCCTGGGCGCGCTGGCCACGCCCCGGCCCGCCCAGTGGGCGTGGGCAAGGCGCCCCGGCCCCGCAAACAGCGAGCCGGAGAGGGAGGAAGTCCCGCCTGTCCCGCGGAGCGCCCTTTCTACTGGCCGCGGCTGCGACTCGAGCGGCCCCAATTGGTCCGCCGGCGGCGGCGGGGCGGCGCGGGCGCGGGGGCAGCGGAGCGGAGCGTCCCGGTCGCTGGGCCGGCGGGCGAGAGCAGCGGCGGCGGCTGGCTCGGAGCGCGGCATGAAGAGCCTCAAGTCCCGGCTGAGGAAGCACGAGGCGGCGCCGGGCGGCGGCGGGGGCAGCGCGGGCGCGGTGAGTGCGCGGCGGCCGCCGGGGGGCCCGTCGCCTCGCTCGAGGGCTCGGCCCGTCGGGGGCGGGCGGCGGCGCCGGGTCCGGGTCCGGCTTGGCCTCTGGCGGGAGGCGCGCCTAGGGAAGCTCCGCGCGCCTGCCGCCTGGCCCTCCCGGGTGGGCAGCCTGGCCGCGGGGCTTGCGCCCGACCCCCCGGAAGAGCCGAGGCGCCTGGCTGGCGTCGCGGGACGAGCTCCGTGCGCGGGAAAGCCGCCCCGTTTCTCCAGCCCCAGACCCCCGGGCGCCCCGCGCTCCTCTCCGGCGTGGCCGCCTGGCCGGGGGCGGCCCGGTGAGCCCCTCCGCGGGTTCCTCGCGCGACTGGGCGCCTGCCGGGCGGCCTCGGGTCTTGGGCCGCGCCCCGCCGGGGCAATTGCCCAGGCTCCCCTCGCGGCGGCTGCGCGCCGGCCTTCGCGTCCCCCTGGCGCGCTTTCCAGACGGGAGCCGCAGCTACCCCTTCCCGCGGCGTTTCCCTCTTCAAAGGCGCTGCATGGACGAGGTGGATAAGAGAAGAATCGGGGCGATGGGGGACCCCCGAGGCCGTTTTCCTTTGCTTTGCGGCTCATCTGGGGAGCCTCTTTGGGGAGCCGAAGGGCCGCATGGCAGAGTTGGCTATGGGCAAGACATTCCCTCGCTGCGGTCTCCCTCCCTTCCCCGTTTCCGTCCCAGGGAGCTCGCGGGGGGGGGGGGAGCCACCTTTGCCTCCCCCAGCCCAGTTGCTCTGCTTCTTAGCTGTTTTCCTGAAGAAAGCCGAGTGCTGGGGTGCGTTTAGCATTATGGAAGTGTGGCAGCCCCCCTGGGAACTTGCCTGTCTGCTGCTCGGCTGAGAACTGGGAAAAAATGGGCTCGCTGACACAGAAGGGAGTGGACAGAGCTTTGCACGCTGTACTGGGACTGCAGCAGGGAGGAGAAGGTAGTATCGGGAGCCATTATGTTATATTGGCCTGACCTTATTATCTGGGTTGTATTTTGTCCTGTGCATGTTATTCCCTGTCAATTTGCAAACAGCCTTGGGATAGAAATCAATTAAGTCTTATTTGTAATGTTTACAAATAGTTTACATTCCAAAATATCTAAGTGACATACAAAGTAAGCATCAGCTCGAACATAATTAAGTAGTAAAATACAAAGTTGCTGCAGTAGTGAATAGTCTGCATATAATCCTAACCCTGGGAAGGCTTCTCTGGATGAATACTTTTTTTAAAAAAATGTATTGAAACCCCAGTATTGTTGGGGCACATTTGTATCCATGGGGAAGGGGGGAGTTCCATAAAGCTGGTGCCCCCACAGTAAAAGTGCTGTTCTGAGTGGTTGCAAGGTGAACTTCAGTAGATGTGGCACTTGTCACTGTAGTCACCTGGATATTCAGAAATACAAGGGATCAAACAAGTTCTTTAGAACCCACTTCCCAAGTTGTTCAGTGCAAAGCATCAAACTTTTCCATGTAGCACATAGGCAGCAGCCCAGGCTGTGGGTTCTTCAGCACGTGCCGCATGCTCACTGTAAGCAGCCCCTGTCGACAACTGAGGGGCCACATCCTGCACCTGCTGTAGCTTCTGGATCCAGCAGAAGAGGAGGCTTTCATAGTTCCCAGTGCTGGAACCGCAGTGGTTGTCCCGGAATAGCTGTACTTGTTGGCATCAGCTGAAGCTCATAAAAGACACTCCTAGCCACCAAGGTCAAGGTACAAAGAGGGTTCTGGGATTAATCCCAGCCTAGCTCCTTCAAGAGGAGTTCAGCATTACATAGAACAGACCCCTGACCTACCTGTCTGCAGGACCTTATGGCTTATGAAAGTAACTTGCGTCACCAGAGTTAACTTTACTTAATTGTCCACAGGCATGCAAAAATTAAAATGAGATGCAAAGCGATATCAAAACAGAGGTTATGCTAAGAAATAAAATATTTTTTTAGCCTGTATTAAAACACCCAATAAATTCATGTGGCATGTAACTTCCTGCTTCCCCAGCCCAGCTCTTCAGGGAAAGGTTATTGGTGTTTTCTGACAGGTAGTTGAAGAAAGTGACTTCTTAGAAGCTGAGTAGTTAATGTTGAATTTGAGTGCAAAGGGTGTTTTTCATCTTCTGATTCCAAAATACATTCTGAGGCAGTGGCTGTCAGGTTTCTGCTAGCTAGCACATTGCCTTTAAAAAACCTAACATAAATTTAGGGTGGAGTGCAGTGGGTTAGCCCTTGACCTCAAGCTCCTGAATTCAGAGGCTTATGGTCATCCTGTGTAGGGTGCCAGGATAGGTGGAGGTAGACTTTGTCTCTGTCCTCCCACCAACATTTTGGGGTTTTGGCTATCTGGCTAGGGCATTTCCAAGGGTGCAGGGAAGCCAGAGAGACATCAGGATAGTTTCCATGATTAGTTATCTACTGTAGGAGGTGAAAGGATGAAGAAACATAGAAACAGAGCGAGTCAGAAGGGGTCTCCCGGGCCATCTAGTCTGACCCCCGGCACCAGCCGGCTCTGCTCACGACATGCCCACCATGTGCATGTCTAGCCTGTCCTTGAACACCCGCACCGATGGGGCCTCAACTGCCTCCCGGGGAAGCCCATCCCACACCCTCGGGGTCCTGACTGTCAGGAAGTGCTTCCTGGCATCCAAACGGAACCTTGGCTCCCTGAGCTTTGCTCCGTTGGAGCGCATCCTGCCTTCCTCTGCAGGGGAGAACAGGTCTCTACCCACCTCCGTGTGACACCCCCTCACATACCTGCATGTCGCCAACAACCTACAGGAAATGTCTGCACTTGTTGGTAAAGCACTTTGATTCTTTCATAACTTCAGGGCTAGATCTTTCAGCTTACCTGTGAACTTGGAGTAAGATTATAAACCAAGTTGATCAGGTTGGTAGGTGTCGTAATCCAGAGGAGAATCCCTTCAAGAGCAGGGGATGCAGGGGGATCAGAATTTGCATACAAAACACATGTGATGGGGCAAAAGATGTGGAACAATGGGAGAGACTGGGGGCATTGAGTGCAGATCTTAGACCAAAGTCAGAGGAGGAGACTTTCATCCTACTAACCATTAGAGGAACTATAACTTTATCACAACCATAAAGAGAATTACCTGGCTACACATAAAGTTCGGCTTTCTGGCAATTGCTGGACTTTGGTCCAGAAGTGCTTCTTACCAAGAGGATTTCCAACTGCAGCTGGATTTTGCCCTGGAAATTCTATATTGTGGAGAAAAGTAATTTTGAACCTATTTCTGAATGAGACTACAAGAAGCAAAATCTTGACAGAGTGGTAGCAGAAGGGAAAGTTCTCTTGCTGTTTTGCTTCCAAAGTCATTGATGAGACTTTGGCAATTGCATATTGCTATCTCTGCCTGAGTGCGAACTTGCATTAGAAAATAGAAAAATGGAGGCATTCTGAAGCTTTACGCCCATCATTACAGCACAGGCTAATGGAAATGCAACAGCAAATTCTGCAGCTGTTCCTATTCAGTGCCCTTTGGAAACAATGATCTTTCATCTTGGGCCATCGTTTAGGGTTTTTTTTTCTATTTAGAAGTTACATTTACTGGTATACCAGATGTTTCTGCTCCCATAACTTTTCATTAATAACAGGCAAGTAAATAAAAATGTTTACAAGGATGTTGATCACAGTTCTTATTTGGCTTAGCTGTTTCTCTAGTGCAGTTTGGCCTGCGAGGTTGAATTTGGCCACATGGTTCCCAGCACAATGAATGGGCATTGTTCTTGCTAACCCCGGATTCACCAAAAAGTGTTGCAAAGACTGCTGACTCCCAAGCACGATTGAATTGGGGGAAAGGTGGCTCAACTATAATGCCAACAGTACAGAGAGTGTTAGTTCTCCTGCAAACCATTCCTTTAGGCTGGCATATTCTGTCCTTGATTGGCAAGGTGTGGGTACAGCGTCGTGGTGATGGATATGTCTGTTCAAGTGATCTCTGACTTCAGGTGACCCTATGAGTGAATCTCCTAAAAAATGCCATGTCCTTCACAGGCCTGTTGAACTCCCAAAAGGGGTATAGTTCCTACATTCTTGGATGACCAGAACAACTAAGATGCTCCCATTGAGGGAAATGCTAACGTGGAAGACCATAAATATCACAGGAACAGCGGTGGTGAAGTACTGTTGGTATCCCCAGCACTTCTTGGCATTTTCCCTTACATCTGATAATTGGTTTTTATTTTATTCGAACAGTGTTTTGGCAAAACCTTTCCAGTGTACCAGCAGATAATTATAAAAATAAATCCATGCAGATGCGTGCATCGGGTAGCACCAAGTGTTAGAGCTATGTGGAAAAGAACCTTTAAAATGAATGGAACTTAAGTTAGGCCTGACTAAGGTAAATCCCATTCATTGCATTTGATCTGCTCTGCAGAGGACTGACTTTGGACGCTGCTCATTATCTGTGTTGGCATTAGATGATTTGCCAAAGGAAATATACCATCCTTGGAACAGTGTTTGCAGTACTATATCTATTTGTTTAACTTCCCTTTAAGCAGGTGAAAAGCTCTGAAAAACATTGGGTCTTCAGTTTTACTTGAGCAAAATGAGGACGCTCCAGGAAAGTCATGGTTCGGTTGTAGAGTTCTTGGTGTCTGTGTGATGTGTTGTTGGACCAAGTCTTTCAGAGAACTGCTAGTTATTAGTTTTGTATGTTTGAAAAAGCTTCAGAAGTTGCTGCTGTTCTGTATTAGTGGCTTTTTGGAAACATGTTTTACTGGGTTGTTTACTGTTTTTATTTCTGTGTAGGCAACGGATGCTTACACAATGCTGAGGGGAAAAGATCCGTACCTGGAAAGAAGTGCTGTTAGTCAGTAAATGCGTCGAGACTTGCCTGTGTTAATTGCAGGGTGGAGAACTGATTTTAAACCTGCTTTTCTGCAGCTTTGGTGTGCGGTGCCAAGACAGGGCTGCTCCCCAGTGAGAGGGAGTGCATGGGTCAGCCTCGGAGCACCTGCTCGCCCACCAAAGATCCCAGGTGCTGCCCCAGCACCCCCATTAACAGCGGTCTTGGGGGACCCCACAGCTGCTTGAGAATTGTGCAGTCAAGAGACAGCCCGAGTGGTTCAGAACTGTCAGAAGACAGCTTCAGGTATTCCCTGCCTAGCATAGCTGTCGCTGCAGGACTGTAATTCTGCCCTGGAACGTAATGTGTGTGTGTCGGAAGAATGGCCAGGAGGTCATCAAGGTTCAGGCCGTAGTGCAGCAAACTCTACCAGTGCCCAAAGGCCAAAGGCCCCGGTAGCGGTAGTGATGCCAAAGCTCGTTAGGCTGAGCAAGCGAGATCAGGCCCCCCAGTTGCCTCCTCCTCGCCTTCCCCAGACCGAGGCCGCTTTTGCTGTGCGAACAAGGCCGTTTGCTTGGCTCGAGGCAGCTTGTGCCTTCCCGGGCTGGGGCTGGAGCGCCGCAGCCTGTGTGCCGACAGCTTCTGAAGCTGGGCGAGAGGAGCTCAAACGGGCGGAATGGGCACATCCTTGACCTGGGGGAGTCCAGCGGCCCGGAGAGCACCCCCTCGCCTTCGCCAGGAACCGGTGCGGCCGCAGAGAAGGGGCGTGGCCGCTCCACTTCCCGTGTTTGTGTGCTGCTCTCTTGTTTCGCAATAAGCTGTGTGCCGCCTTTGACACAGGTGTTTTTGCTTCTTCCTGATTACCCTCCCGTTGGAAGTGGGGTTCCTTGGCTGGCCCTGGTCCCTGGGGGGAAAACGGCGTGTTGCCACACTCCTGCGGGGGGCTTCTAAATTGGATCGATTGCTGAGCTGCTCTGGTTTTCCTGTGAATGGGATGTTTCCATTTTGCATTTTAATTTATAACAGGCAAGGGAGTGCTCTTGAAAACACTGGTGATGGCATATAAATATCAGCTGGATTTAATTTTTCTTGTCCCCCTGTGTGTGGGATGCGTGGGGGTCTCTTTCTGTGAAAACAGAACTTCAAACGCACATGATCGTATAAACATCCAACTCCGCTTTCCTGTGGCTAGAGGAGGAGTATGTGAAACTCCCCTGTTGTTGCAGATGGGTGTTTCCTTGAAACAGATTCCATCCACAAGAAGCCATCTCGTGCTGACTTTTGAAAGTTAATGTAAGGAAAATTATCTTTATTCACATGGCAGAGATAGTATACTTGTAAAACACACTTCTTGAGCTGGGCAATAAACAGAGAAAGCTTCCAGCCGTTTGAAAAGCCGCAGCTGGGCAAGAGCTGTGAGTTCTTTCCCTCCCACACATAGCAGGGAAGGCCCGTTTTCTCTCATGAGGCTTTAATCTACCTGGAATGCTCTTCTCTTTTGCCAGATCATGGCAAAAGAGTGAATGCAGGGTAAATGCCAATAAAAGCAGTTGTTTAGCTCTTTTCCGGGGGGTGGGGGGCTGTCTATTTTCTCCTGTGTTTTCTGCAAGAACTTTAGTGGCATCCAGCTTAGCACAGAGTAGGCCCATGTCGGTGGGGTCAACTTATAAAGGAAAGATTCTAGCATTGCTGTGCCAGAAGCTGCCAAGGTGAGTGCTTGGAATTGAAGAGGGATGGGCAGCTTGCCTGCCTGCCGTGAGGCCAGGGCACTCTTCCTAATTACTCACACAAATTTTATTTATTTAGGGGACTTCTATGCCTCCCCATTCGCTGAAACCTCGGGGCGGCTCACAGATACAGGCAATAAAAGTTTAAAGCCTTTTATTCTGAACAACTTCAAAGACACACAGGCGATGGATAGTACAGGAGCCGTTAATGGTAGTCCTAAGCAACACAGTTGCCCCCTCCTTTCTGACCTATCTCAAATTTATGACACACTCTTAACCCTACACAAACGCCCCTCCCCACGAAGGTTAGATGAACTCCTCTCCCTCCTTCTTTGACTTTGCCTCTCTTCTAATTGGCTCAAGTGCCGAAGTCTTCTCCTCAGCTGGGCATCCTCCATGGCAACAGGCTGTCCCACACTCTGCTCAGCAATTTCTGCAAGCTGGGCCAAAACTTCGTCGGAGTCGGGTGGCGGGGGGAGGCGCTTGTGCCGTGGGCACCAAGTGGAAATCTTCTTGCTCTAAAGCCTGACTCTCACTGGGAGCTTCTCTCTCTCCCTCGTGTGTGCGAATGACTCCTCCGAGTCGTTAGGCACGACACTACTCCCCCCTCCACGACTTCCCCTCCCCCGGCGGGGCAAAGGGCATTTGCCACTGGGCTAGTGGGGAAAGCGAGCGTGAAATTGCCTCCGGAGTAAGGGGGCATGTATGTGGTCACTTGGCTCCCCACGGTGCTCTTCAGGGGGTAGCCCTTCCAGTGCACAAGGTAGTGCAATCGCCCCCTGCGAAACCCGGAGTCAAGAATCTCCTCGGCTTCAAATTCCTCTTCGCCATCCACCGGAGGCGGGGGCACCTGAGAGCAGAGGGGGTGAGGAAGGGGGGCAGGGGAAAGGAGCGCCCGGTGAAAAACAGGATGGACTGTATTCATAGAGTCGGCAAAGCCAAGCGAAAGGCCACTGGATTGATTTGGGCGACGATCCTAAAGGGCCCTGCGTACTTGTGGGCCTATTTGTGAGAAGGCACAGAAAGGGGGAGGAATTCAGCAGACAGCCAAACCCAGTCGCCCGCACGGAGTGGAACCCCTGGTTGCCTGTGTCGGTCAGCAACCTCGTTGTAAGCAGCTCTGGCACGATTCAACTGTTCCTTGAGCAAAGACTGTATGGAAACCAAGTCATGCAGAAAATCTCCAGCAGCAGGAACGGAGGCAGCAGGAAGCGCGGAGAGAAACGCACGGGGGTGGTATCCCAGGTTGGCAAAGAAGGGAGTTTGCTGGGTGGAAGCATGCACAGAATTGTTGTAAGCAAACACTGCCAAGGGAAGGAAAGAGGACCAATCATCTTGCTGGTAGTTTACATAGCAACGGAGATATTGCTCAAGGGTTGTGTTCAAACGCTCCGTTTGGCCGTCTGTTTGAGGGTGATGTGCTGAAGAGAGACACAACTCGACCTTGAGCAAGGAAAGGAGTTCCCTCCAGAACTGGGAGATGAACTGAGTGCCCCTGTCAGAAATTAATGCAAGGGGCTGCCCATGTAGTCTATAAATATGAGCTACAAAAAGAGAGGCTGTGGTTTTGGCTGAGGGAAGGCCTGTACAAGGAATAAAATGGGCCATTTTGGTGAATAAGTCTGTGACGACCAATATGGTGGTACAGCCTCTAGATGGGGGCAAATCCGTGATAAAATCCAGAGAAACAGTGTGCCAGGGGCCAGGAGGGGTCCCCAGAGGTTGTAGCAACCCTGAGAGTCTGCCAGGCTGACATTTGGCCCATTGACAAGTGGGGCATGAGAGAACATAAGACTTGACATCATAGTGTATGCAAGGCCACCAAAGGTCCCTGGTTACCGTATGCAAAGTCTTATAAACCCCGAAATGACCCGCGGAGGGGGAATCGTGGCACTGTTGCAACACTCGTTCTCTGAGTGGCAATGGAATGTACGCAGCTTGGTTATATAACAATAAACCATTCTCAAAGTTATTAACAGAAGGTAGAGTGCCTCGCTGCCTTTCCCCCCTCTTGGCCCGGACAAAGGGGTTGGCCTGTTGGGCCCGGAGAAGGTCCGCCTGTCAAGAGGTCGAAGCAGTGACTGACGCAATCATTTCAGGATGTAAGATAGGGGCAGGCTCAGTGTGCGCTTCATTGCCCTCAAAGTACTCAGGTTTCCTGGGCAGTGCATCTGCTAGGAGGTTCTTTGATGGTGGAATATTCTCTATGTGGAAACGAAAACGTGCGAAGAACTATGCCCAATGTGCTTGTCTTTGGTTGAGGATCTTAGCTGAGGTGAAATGGACCAAGTTCTTATGAGGACTGGGTGAGACACCCCTTCCAACAAATGTCTCCATTCCTCCAGGGCCGCTTTTATCACCAACAATTCCTTCTCCCAAATAGTGTAGTTCTGTTCTGAACTTGTGAGTTTGCGGGAGTAAAATGCCACAGGCCTGAGGTCACTGCTGTACCCTCCTCCTTGTTGTGAAAGAACCGCCCCTATAGCTCTGTCAGAAGTGTCGGTTTGCAGCACAAAAGGAACAGATGTATCGGGGTGAATTAGATGGTTTTCTGAAGCAAAATGGTGTTTTAAGGCGGCAAAAGCCTCTGCTGCCTCAGTAGGCCAATTCAGTTGCCGTCTCTTCTCTTTCAAAAGGTCTGTCAAAGGGGCCATCAAACGAGAAGTGAGGTATAAACCGGCGATAAAAGTTAGCAAAACCCAAACACTTTTGCAGCTCCCTCTTCGTACGAGGCGGTTGCCAAGACAGTACAGCACGCACTTTCTCGGGATCCATCTGTAATCCATTCCAAGAAATTCGATACCTGAGATACATCAGGGAAGTAGTATGAAATTCACATTTTTCTAGCTTAGCAGAGAGGCGATTCTCTCGCATGCATTGGAGGACTGCTCGCATGTGGTGCGCATGGGACTCCGGGCCACTGGAGAAAATCAACAAATCATCCAAGTATGCAATCAAAAAGTCATCCAAAAAGTCGTGAAAAACTTCATTTATCAACTGCGTAAATGCTGCGCCTGCGCCCGTGAGCCCAAAAAGCAAAACGGTAAATTCATACGTGCCACAACAGGATGCAAATGCAGTCAAAGGTTCGAATCTAGGGTGGATGTGGAGTAAATTGTAGGTGTTTTGGAGATCCAACTTAGTAAAAACAGCTGCGTGGCCCATTCCAAAATCTCAGAGATCAAAGGTATGGAATGTATATTGGGGATGGTAATCGAATTTAGATGGCAGAAATGATACAAACTCTAGGTTCGTCTTAATTTTTCTGGGGAACAATTAGGGGCTTGGCCAAAGTGGGCAAAGAGGATGGACAAATGAAACCTTTTTTCAAATTGATAGAAATGAATTCTTTGAGTACTTGCAGCTCCTTGGGGGACAAGGGCCGCAGTCTGCCAACAGGGAGGGTGGCCCCTGACTGTAAGTGGATTTCCATATCACAAGCGCGCTGGGGAGGCAGCTTGTCAGCCTCCTGGGGATCAAAGACATCCCAAAAGTCTTGATACTGAGGAGGCAGAGTGGTGCGGGATGTTGGGTGAGTTTGGAGGTGGCTGCGTGGAAGAGCCAAAGCGACGGAGGGTGCAAAACTCGGAGTTAAATTGTATTTGCCCAGAGTCCCACGCTATTTGAGGTTCATGTTTAACTAACCAGTCCATGCGTAGTACCAGATATTGCAAATCTTTTACTAATAAGAACAGAGCCTGTTCATGATGCTTACCAGTCTGCAGGGTCAATGGGGAAGACTGGCGTGAGGATGGGCCCCCCTGCGGTGGCTGCCTCTGAATTGAATCCACTCGGAGGGGAGATGGCAGCAATGACGCTGGAAAGGAGTGCTTTTCAGCAAAATTCTCATCCATAAATGAAGCAGTGGCACCGCTGTCAGTCAAGGCTGTGGCCGGTGTTTCAGGCAGAGGAGGTGTCTGCAAAGTAACGTCAATCAGCAGGTGTTGGGCTGAAGGAGGCCCTCTAGGGGCAGGGCACCACTGGGGTCCTGGCATGGGTCCCAGCGTCACGGTGCTTAACGACGCTGGGACTGGAAGTTTCCCTCCTGCTTATTCCATGAGCAGGAGCGAGCCAGGTGCCCTCCTTGTCCACAAGTAAAGCACAGTCCAGTATCACGGCGGTAATCAATCTCCCCTCCTGGAATGCAGGGCCTGGCTGCATGGGCTCAGGCTCGGGCTCAGGCCCAGGCCGGGCTGTCGCCTCGGCAACGTAGTAATCAGGTGAAGACCAGTGAGGCCTGGCCTCCGTCCACGGAAACCACCTCTCTCCACATGGCAACGGGCCAGAGCAGCCTTCTTGCCTTTCTTTTGCCTGCTCAGTAAGCTGTGTGTCAATTGGAATTGCCACAAGCATCAATTTTTGTAAACTTTCTGCGCGGGGCGGGGGGGGGAGGATCAGGCCAATACATCCAAAATCACCCCCCTAAGACCCTCTCAATATTGTACCATCAAGGCTTCCTCATTCCATCCCAAGTCATTCATCAAAAGTTGAAATTGAGTCGTGTAAGCAGCAGCTGAACCCGCTCACTGCCGCAGGCGTTCAACTTCACGGGCGGCCTTTCCCTTGCGCGCCCCCACGCTTAGAAAGAGTCCCAAGGCATTCAGGAAAGCTGCTGCATCGTTCAAAATGGGGTCTTGAGCCACCAGTCTCACAGTTGCCTAGCAAGCAGCCGCCCCAGAAGCTGGTTGATTAAGAAGCCTACCTTGGTCTTCTCTTCGGTGAAATCATTTTGGCGAAGATGCATATATAGTTCATATTGCACCCTGAAAGTTGTAAATCCTTCTTTCTTCCCATCAGACTTGGGAGGCGGCTCTACTGGGCATCATTTCAACTTTACCTCCGAAGCCTGGGGGGGGGAGGGCGCCGCCGCTTCTGTAGACACCGCTGCTCGGAGTGAAGCAACTTCAGCATGCAAACAATCTCCTCGTTTGCTTCAGTTTCAGCCCTCAAAAGGATGTTCTCATCTTGTAGAACTTTGATCTCCGGGGGGCAGCCTGAGCTGTGGGATCCATCCCTGAGCTGCTCCAATAAAACCTTCGCCGGGCCATGTGAGTTACAACACTCTTGTGGACAGTGGAGCGTCGAGGAGGGGCGGGGGCAAGCTGTCGTGAGGCCGGGGCACTCTTCCTGATTACACAGATTCAGGCAATAAAAGTGTAAAGCCTTTTATTCTAAACAACTTCAAAGATACGCAGGCGATGGACAGTACAGGAGCCGTTAATGGTAGTCCTAAGCAACACAGTCGTTAGGCATGACACTGTCACAAGCATTTCTGCCTAGCCCTTTTTGTGGTACCACTGGATTTCCCACAGCAGCAAAAAGATTAGCAGTTCACTGCTGAAATTCATTGGTGCAGCCACAAAAGGGGCAACCTCCACTTGAAAACAAGGCTGTGTGTAGCACACACCTTGTAAAGTGAGCATTCCCGATTTTTCCTGCAAAGTTGCTTGCAGTGTAGCTGCTCCGGGGAGGCCCCCCGTCACCCCTGTGGGGAGTGCAGTGGGCCGCCCCTTCTGTGGAAGTTGGAATTGAGGGCCTTGCGGGTCTGTTAGGACCATTCTGTGGCTCAGTGCTGCTGATCTCATCGGACCAGTTGCCAGGAAAGGATTTCCTGTTTTTGTAGTCAGTGTTGGTTTCTGGTATCTGGGTTTCCATACAAGCTACTTATCTGCACAAATGGGAAGAACACATCGTGCAATGAATACACAAACGTATTCCAGAGCGAAAACCCACATGCGCTCCCCCCCGTTACGAGATTATGAACAGAGGGTGGTGCTATCCCTGTGCATTTGTGGTGCACAAAGAAATATGCCGAGATTGAGGACTGATTTGCTGTTTCTGCCAGGCATCCTCCGTTTTGCACCACCCCGAGTGTGTATGCCATCTACTCAGCCTCTGTTTCAGGCAGATGTTGTGAAGGTTGGAATGTAGTTGAAAATCTGTGCTACCATGTCCTGTTGAGAAACCTGCAGCTCTGCTTTGAGACCAACAATCCTACAAGGTTGAACCAGCAAAAACAGTGCAAAGGGATAGGAAAAGCACACATTCTGCATGCACGACCTCAGACCAAAAACTGCAGGGAAAAGGGAGCTGGATGATTCTTTAAAGTGTTTGAGTGCAACTTTCGCGGGAAATGTGACTCTGTCCTCAGTCCTCAGTAGAAAGGTGGAGGTTTGTGTCCAGGACACTGCTGTTCTCCCTTTGTAGCCAGGAGCTTTTGCCTGCCATTCTATGGGACAATTTAGAGAAGTGTATTAAAAATACATTTCCACAAACGGTCAAGTCTTGTCTGCTACCAAAACCACTGGCAACTAAGCACTTTGAAAAGCCTGGAGATGTTCTTGGGAATCTCAGTGAATTTCTCATCTTGAAACAAAATCAGGTACTTTTCAGTGCTGCTAATTTCTGTTTTCTGACAATGTGGAATGTTTTTAAAAGGGTGTGTGCACTGCTATTAAACTCTAAAATTTCACAATATCTGCCTGTTCCATTCCCACTGCAATGCTCCCTTTCTGTTTTCTCCCCTTCTTCCTTCCCAAGCAGTAGGCTGTGAGGGAGGGGAGAGCCTGCCCTGGCTAGAGGTCTGAATTGGTTCCATGCATTTCAAAGTTTTCTGAGGATCATATTCTGAGAAGTTGGTTCTCCTGCAACTTCCCCAGGGTACCTGTGGGAGACCGAGGGGGAAATGTGGTGGAACAGCCTGTGAGCTTGGTCATCTCAGGCAGAGGGTATCTCAGGCAGAGACCGAAAGCAGAGGGTAACCGTTAGTGGGGAA
Source organism: Varanus komodoensis (assembly GCF_004798865.1). Taxonomy (NCBI): domain Eukaryota; kingdom Metazoa; phylum Chordata; class Lepidosauria; order Squamata; family Varanidae; genus Varanus; species Varanus komodoensis. The sequence goes on from NW_025336043.1 coordinate 840,422, forward strand.
TCATCGGGATGGCAGCCCGTGACAAGCGGGGTCCCCCAGGGCTCTGTCCTGGGGCCGATACTGTTTAAGCTTTTCATCAATAACATGGAAGGAGGGGTGAACAGTCTGCTGATCAAATTCGCAGATGACACTAAAACTGGAGCAGTGGCCACAACTGAGGAGCAGGTACTCCAGATCCAAAAGGATCTGGACCGACTATGGAAGTGGGCAGGAGACAACAGGACGGCGTTCAGTGTGGATAAGTGCAAGGTCCTGCACTTGGGGCATAGGAATGGGTGTCATAAGTACAGGTTAGGGGACAAGTGGCTGGAGAGCAGTGCTTGCGAAAGGGACCCCGGGGTGCTGGTCGACTGCAGGCTGAACATGAGTCAGCCGTGTGATGCGGCGGCCAAGAGGGTGAACGCCACCCTTGGTTGCAGAGCCAGAAGTGTGGCTTCTAGATTGAGAGAGGTGTTACTACCAATCTATACGACTCTGGTGAGCCCGCAACTGGAGTATTGTGCTCAGTTTTGGGCCCCTCATTACAGGAAGGATATAGCCAGGTTAGAGTCAGTGCAGCGCAGGGCCACAAGGTTGGTGGCCGGTTTGCAGGGGATGCCGCATGAGGCGAGACTGAGGGAACTGGGTCTCTTCAGCCTGGAGAAGAGGAGACTCAGAGGGGATCTGTTGGCAACATACAGGTATGTGAGGGGGTGTCACACGGAGGTGGGCAGAGACCTGTCCTCCCCTGCAGAGGAAGGCAGGACGCGCTCCAATGAAGTGAAGCTCAGGGAACCCAGGCTCCATTCAGATGCCAGGAAGCACTTCCTGACAGTCGGGACCCCGCGGGTGCGGAATGGGCTTCCACGGGAGGTGGTTGAAGGCTTTCAAGGTGAGGGCATTCAAGGATAGGCCGCTCTGTTTCTATGTTTCTGTCTCTTTGCAACCTCTGTGAGTTTCTCAGGCAACCCGCATCCCATGGTGGTTTATTGCCAGGGTCAGGTCACGTGATGTACAAACCCATGCACTGAACACTAATTGCCTTTTCCCCTTGATACGAGTCATTAATTGCAGGAGTGATCATCTTACAGTGAAAAGTGAAGATGGTTAAGTACAGTGGTACCTTGGCTCACGAACATAATCCATTCCATGACTTTGGTCACGACCCAAATTGGTTGTGAGCGAAGTCAAATTTCCCCATAAGGTTCAATGTAAATAAGGTTAATCCGTTCTGTAACTTTTTTTTTTTTTTAATCACAAAAATTTGAAGCAAAGTGACAAAGAACAACAAAGATTGTGGCCCTCTCCCCCGCCCCCAGCACGACCGCGCTCGCACCCGTGTTCCCAACATGAGTGCAACTGTGATCGCTGCCATAGACAGGTGCGATTGTGGTCACGCTCAAGCAGGGAAGACTATCGCAATCATCACCTGATGCAGAGTTTGTGACCTGAGGCAAATTTTTTTCTGAAATTTCTGTTTGCGACCCAAGTTGGCCGTGAACTGAGGCATTCGTACTGCAAAGTATTTGTTGTCATTTTTCTCAGGTTTAGAGTACATACTATAGTTATCCTTTGCTCATGCCTAGTGTAGTATAACTTGTCATGTCTATGGAATGAAGGAAAAAATTGGTCACGTATAGTGCCAGCCTTGGGTGCTCTGGTAGTTGAGGAACTACAAAATCTGCACCTCTAGAAGACTAACCCATTAGTAGTCTTTATTGCTGGTAGCACCAGGTCCTCCGTATTTTGCGGCAGTACTGTGCCCTTCCCAGCGTCTTTGGTAATACTAGAACATCCTGCCTCATCTCACTTACTAATCTGCACTCTTGGGCACAATGCATACAACTGATTGCTCTTGTTTATTTATATTATCTCTTTGCTTCTTTCACTGAAGTCTCCCAAAAGTATGGGACAACAATGGTAAACAATAATGAAACCAAGGATAACATCAAAATTAACAATGTAAACTGAAAAAGCACTTTCCACTGTTGCTGTTACAAGTGTCAGCCAAATAATAAACAAATAACATTAAAATAACCTCTAATTTCAAAACAACTTTAGGAACAGTCAATTCTCTAAACACCATTGGAAGTATTTTTCACATTATCACTTAAAAATAAGCCTGGAGTTCTGGCTTAACAAACCACACTATTGGAAAGAAGTTGCCAGTACCTCCTTAGAACAAAACAGTTCTCAGTGTTGGGCAGAAGCTATTGGACTAAGGTAGGAGTGTTGTTTGGAAGATAATTTTCAGCCGGACAGTTTGGGCAGACCTTTGCAACAGTAACCCTGAACTTTGGAGCTTATAATTTCGTATACTATACATATTTATCTATTCCACCCATTCACTGAAGCTGTCTGGGTGGTTTACAACAATCCATTAAAATACATTATTGTGTATACAGTGGCATCAGTTTCAGGATTTTCCATGCTTGTAAAGTGTTACGTGTGAAAGACTTGTCCGTTTATCTGTGAAGCACTTTCTGCCGTCTTCCGGCTAGAAGTCTCCTTTGTTCCTTAGGAATCTTTTTTAAGTAAAATACCTGACATTTATTCCTTCGGATTCAAAAACCTGTAGAGCTTGAAGAGGGCTCAGGGTTAATGGGTCAGTCTGCTAGAGAGAGTGCTATTGCCATACAATCCAGCAGTTCCCAGTGAGCCAATTTTATTCCAGGTCCTTGAAATTGGATGAAGTTCAGCCTGCACATGCAGCCAGAAGGAATTAAGATACATCACAGCAACTTTGGTGAACAAATGCATTTTGGATATCCTTGAGAGTTTGTTTATTTCTTTAAGAGAAGCAGTTGAGTTGTGGTGGTGTTGTGTTGCTCCTGTCCATGCGACATTCTTCTAATTCTCACAGTTTCTTCCCTGCTTGAATGCTGTCTTCACATGTGAAATGTCTGTTGGGCTGCAGGTGGCTTTCTGGAATCTATGCTTCTAAGGAAAATCCCACCCTGATAGTAGTTTAGGGAAGTCCCTTTGAAGCATCAACAGAAGAGTGACGCTGTGGGAAGTGAATGCATTTCTGCCTTCCGGGAAGTTCGGCCTATTGTGGGAAAGTGCACCTTGTGTTCGGAGTGTTTCGATTATGGGTCCTCAAACTACGGCCTGTGTGCCGAATCTGGCCCGCCATGCCCATTTATCCGGCCCGGCCGAGAGGTTTGGACTCGCCATGCCCGCCGCCGCCCACCTTGCCCCACGCACAGGCGGTGACTTGTCCATGTGGAGATCGTTTTGGACTCGCTTGGAGAAAATGATCTCCGAGTGAGCAGGCACTGCCTTGTGTGCCCGCCCTGGCCTCGCCTCCCCTCGCGCCTGCCTTTGCCTTGCGTCGCCGCGCTCACGTGCGCCTCCTGCCCCCGCCCTGGCCCGCGCGCACCGCCGGCACCGCCCCACCGGCCCATGCGCGCTGCTGGCACCTTTCAACTGGCCCCCTGTTGAAAAAAGTTTGCGGACCCCCGGTTAGTTCCTTGCTGGGAAGGTGGCTGAGAGAACAAGTGGGCGGAGGCCACCGGGCGCCTGAGGGACAGCAGGGACCCCGCTGCCAGAGCCAAGGCAGCAGCTGGTTGCTTGCCCCAGTGCGCGTTTCCACTCAGCAGGACAGGATGCTGGCGCTTGCTCTCCGGCTGGTACCCAGGCCAGAGCCCATGTCAGCGGAGCCTGGCGTGCCAAGCTTGAGGCATTCCATCGGAGACTAGTTCTCTCTCGAGTGCCCCGCAGTCTCCAAGGAAATTTTTCTTGGGGATGATGTCTCCAGGCCACTGGTGGGGCCACCAAAGAGGCCTTCCCAGCTTTGGAACTCCGAACTGTGCCCGACTGGGAGCAGAGCAAGGCCTTATTTAGGCAAGCGTTTTGTGGCCTGGTGAGCAAGGGGCTTCTTCTATTTTTAAATGTTTACTGTTGCTACTGATGACTCTTTTGAAGGTGTGTGCGGGAGCTACAATTAGCCCCCGAAATGAACACACATTCTTCAATAGTCCACCCTTCTGTCTCTTCAAAGGCCTGAACTACTATCTGGAATTTTACATGAAGGGTTATCTTAGCAAATTATCTATTCAGTTCCTGCCAGATGTCTTAATAATCTGAAAAGGCCTAGCGTATTTTGCGGAGTCTGTTTGGATCATTTGTTCTGCAAACGTCAAATCCGATGTTGTCCAAATGGGCTAAGATGGCATTTTAAGGAACATGTCTTGCTTAAACTGCAGATTGGGGAAGGGACCTGCATCTATAACCGCTGTCAATCATCATGTTATGTCTTTACCGTTTTGACAGGCCTCCATGGGGCTTCTCAACTAGCACGCAAGGAGACAGCCTGGCAGCAAGTGTAAATTAAAACCTCCTTGCTTTCAGAATGGCGTTTGCGCTTGTAAAAGGAGGTTTATTTTTATTTTTTTAAAAACCAAAGGCATGCGTGTCTTCTAAATTAACATTGGAGATGCTTCTGTCAAAATAGACTCCTACATTCCTCTTGTGTGCTGCTGGAACTGTGCTTGATGCGCATCACGCCAGCGGTGGGAAGGTGTCCGGACCACGTATAGCTCCCACCGTCATCTCGAGCGCTCCGCTTCACAGCCACTTCGAGGCCCACTGCAGAATGTGTCCGCCCCAAGCTAGTTGGGCGCAGCGTATTTATGCCACGGAGGCCCTTCGCTGGGAGCTGTTGCCCGCTTGCGGCAAGAACAGCTTGTGCACTTTCGCTTCGCTGGCCAGCAGCAACCATAACGTATTACTCACCGGTTGAGCATGCACCAAATGTATTATTAGCCATTCCTTTTGATCACTCAGCTATCAAGTACCAGGCAAGTCAAAAAATAGCTCTGGACTGGTGTGAGACTGTCTGCATATTGTTTACAGGTTATTTTGGAGCAGGGCAATATTTACTGTGTCTGAGTCGCCACGGCTGTAGTCGCTGTCCAAGCACAGACACAGCCAAAACACAGCCATGCCGGAGTAGGGCTCCCTTCTTGGACGCCAGGCAGGGGCAGCCGGAGCCGCCGGCCCCCAGGCTGCGCTCGCCATGCGGGGCCAGGGCCGGCCGGGGAAGCTGTTCCACCTCCAGTAGTTATGAAGTCTGAGGAAGAACCTGATGATGAAGACAACCGGACTGCCGCTCCCCGCTAAGAGACAGATGGCCATGATGCATGCAGGAGGGCCGCCACATTACAGGTTTCAGGGAGCCGCTTCTGCAGCCTCCAGCGTCTCTCCTTGTCGTTGAATGTTGGGTACTTCATTCGCTCCTGGCAGCAGGGACTCGGGAAGTCTAGGATGAGTTGCTGGTTCTCCTGTACTCTTAAAAATGCAGTAGGTACCATGGACAATGTCCTGAACGGGGTAGCACAGCCGGCCAAGCTTTGGACAGAGCAACTTTAAGCTTTGCCCCAGTTGCATTGTGCCTGCGGTGTGCGTTGCAGCATTGCAGTGAGCGTTGCAGCGTTGGAATGCTTCCTCTAAGAAAATTTAGGTTCATGTGCAGCTGCTTTGCATTGCAAATGATTGGAGGAATTTGTAAAATAGACACACTTGGTGCAGAACGTTTGCAGATTTCTGTTCCAAAATATTTACTGGGCGTTTCATGTTTGAAATAATTTTCACTGCAATCTGAACATGATAAAGATGGCAGACTCTCTGTTTGCAGTCCTCCAAGACCAGTTTTGAAAGACGGTTTGATTCCAACCTGCTGCTGTGTGACTGCAAAATAGATAACTTGCGATGGGAACCTTTTGCAAAACCGCTGTTTTTGTACTCAGTACTTGGGAGTACTTACTATTTCTTATGTTTTTGATGAAAAGAAGCATTCACTGCCTGAGGCTTAACATGTCAAGGGCATCTAGGGAAGGAGGTCAAAACATTTCTTTCCTCTGGGTAATGTAGAGGTCTTTTCTTGGAAAGGGGGTGCAATGATTCTGTGATGCCAGCACTTAGCCCCTTTCATGCCAGGTAGGAATCCTCACCATAGGAAGCCCTCCAGAGCTAGGCCTGTGCCAGGTTATCAGCCGCATAAACCTGCAGGAACATGCTAGTGGGAGTGGCTGAATCGGATCAGGATCTCTCATGCTTTCCACCTTTAAAATGCCTTGTCGTAATTTCATCACCTTGCAAAGATGCTCTTAAATTGTCCTGCAGTTGCAGTTTAGCGGGCATGCCGTGAGCGGAGCCGGCTGGAACCAGGGGTCAGACTAGATCGCCCGGGAGGTCCCTTCTGACTTGCTCTGTTTCTATGTTTATATCAGCTGCAAAAACCTGAAATAATAGGGTGTGCTGGAATGAGGACGGCGTTTCTGTAGGAAAAGTAGTTGCCTGGGAAGGTGGCCTGTCTCGTTTTCCTATGCCTGACGTTTTCCCCTGCGAATGTTCCGCTCCCCCTGGCAGTTTCTCCCCAGGGCTTCTGGCTGTGGTGGGAATCAATTTCACAGGAAGAAAACCAGCAGGCTGGGGAAGTTTATGGGGTACTAATTTAGCATTTGCTCTAGGCATGGCAAACCCGGTTCCTCCCTCTCCGTTTCTTCCCTCCAGCGAAGTGTGTATTGAATTTTGCCTCTCTGCAAAATAGCAGCACTGCAGAAAAGTGATTTCATGCTTTGGATGGACAGGCTCACTGTACGGTCTGAGAGTTTTGCAGGTCTGGGGTGTTCATTGGACCCAGTGAGGGCATTCCTATGATCCATCAGTTAAGGGTTCCTTACTGAGGTGGGATGCACAGGGCCTGGGTGGGCATGCCTGCTCTGGGGTTGCCAGGTCACAAGAACTGAGGGGCATGGCTTAAGCAGGGATTGAGCAACCTTCGCGTAACCCGTGGTCTGTTCCGGGGTGATGCGAGACTTTAATTCTCATAAAACCCAGACTCACCCGGTTTGCACAACACAATAGCCCTCCAGTGAGAGTGGCATATTTAGCTTGGTTCATATGGGGGCTGTCACTCCCCATGGGAAAAGAATCCCGTGACCAGCTGAGCTGTGCTTGCTTACCTAGAAGGAGGCACCTTGTATGGTATGAATGGCACCATGGATAACCTTTTCATATTTTTGACATACTCGGCCAAGAAATTTCATGTGTGCTGTTTTTTGTTTCTGTGCATTTTCAGAGCAAAACTACTTCTGCCAGCATTCATCTGTGGAGATGGAGTGCTCTTGAGATAGCGATTAACTTCTGTGTGGAGAAAAATGGCACATTAAGTAGCCTGGGAAATGGAAGAATCCGAAAAAGAAAAGAAAAGAAAATCCTGTGCTGTTTAAATGCAGCCATTATCTGTAGAAAAGCTTCTGGTTCAAAAACCAGCAGGTCTTTTGCAGTTTTTGAAAGGAGAGCTGGGTGTGTGTGGGCTAAAGGGGAGGGAGCGGTTGTTTTGGAAGTTGGAAGGAAGACTGCTTGAAATCCCAGTCATGCTTGCAATAGTTTTTCTTTCCTAAAAACAATAAATGCTGTGAAGAGTCCAAAAAAAATCATTGGCCTGTCTGGCAATCCAGTTAACTCAAACCAGGGAACTCAGGAAACAGAAAAAGATGCCTTGAGTTTGAGAATGGATCATTCAGGCTACTTCTTTTTAGCAGAAGCCTAATTCTACAGGAAAACGGAATTCTAGAACTGTCCTAGGAAGACAGGAAGCGGCTGCAGGCAAGATCAGGCTGTTTGTCCATGGAGCGCAGCCGTCCAACGCGGCAGGGCTCTGCGGTTTGCATTCCAGCACATCAGAGGGCACCGGGGGTGACATCCAAGGAGTGGTCGCTTGGGTGGAAGAGCTGTTGACTGATTTTATCCTGCCCTTCTAGATTTTTATCTTAAAATCCACTTGGGTTGCAAACCCCTCCAGAACAAACTGGGGAGTTCAGGGGTGGGAGGAACTCCTGCTGCGCAAAGGGCCCTTCACCGGTCGGAGAGGCTGGTTTCAGCCCATTGTTGCCTTTAGGTGATGGTGGCTTTCCAGGCTGCAAGATGCTCTCCATTCTCCTCGTCTGTCTTTTAAGTTAGTCTGGGGCCTTCTGCATAGCAAAGAAATCGAAAGATATGTTAAACTGGGTTTAACTCTAACCTTTAAACCAGGGGTCCTCAAACTTTTTAACTGGGGGGCCAGTTGAAAGGTGCCGGGCGCGGGCCGGAAAGGTGGTGCTGGTGGTGCACGCGGGGGGGGGGAGGGGGGGGATGTGCTGTGAGGCAGGCGCATGAGGCACTGGCTCGCTTGCTTGGAGGTCGTTTTCTCCGAGCGAGCAGAGCGCTGCCTCCCCGCGTGCGGAGCGAGGTGGGTGGCAGTGGGCGCGCACGTGGCGGGCCCAGATGGGCATGACGGGCCAGATCCGGCGCCTGGGCTGCAGTGTGAGGACCCACGCTTTAAACTATGCTGCTGATAGCTTGTTAGTATCCTGCCAGGAATAAACGGCACCTTAATGGACAATGGACTGCTAAAGATACTGATTTTGGAGTAACAAGTCCTTAATATACCTGCAATTTTTAAAAAATTTCCTTCCAGCTACATGGCAGATTGACACTGTTTCCTCTTTCCTCATCTTGTAGGAGTTGTGACCTTGGTGTGGAAAATGAATGCTTTCCTAGTATTCCTGATAGATGTCCACCCCCTGTGCTTTAACCGCACTTGTTGTGTAATCTTCACACAGTTGACTGCGGACTGGAACAAATATGATGATCGGTTGATGAAAGCGGCTGAAAGGGGCGATGTGGAGAAGCTGTCTTCTGTCCTTGCTAAAAAGGGAGTGAACCCCACCAAACTCGATGTGGAAGGGAGATCCGTGTGAGTAGAAAAGCGGGATCTTGGGCTCAGCTGCTCTGGGCTTGCAGAGTGACCCTCCAAGCAAACTCACTTTTTCCACCCCAACTTGCTTCTGGGAGGGCTGGAGAGGGGGCCTCTTTCTGGTCCGAGCTCTTAGTCTCAATCTCTCTGAGGGATGCTGTTATTTCTGCTGGGTTTTATCCAGTGTGAAGCATGGCAAAGAGCTATTTTGTGTAATCCTCCTCGAGCGATGGAAATGTGCCATCAAAGTTTCAAACAAAGTTGCTGTTCAGGGGAAGAACATTTCACATTTGTACATTTATAGTGTATTTAGGGATAACCAAGTTCACTGGGGGTCGCAAAGTATCTATCTATAGAAAAGTCTTGGGGAAAGGCCCTTTTGTACGCCCAAATACTTTACAACACGCCCTGCTAAGATTAAGTAGACCAAAAGCTGGTCCATGCCCTTTAATACCTGTTTAGGTCAAAGAAGGCTTCTTAGCATTTACTGCACATTTTGTAACGCATCAACTAAGAATTATCTCGGTTCTAAGCACCTCCCCAGGAATGTGGGAGATGTTGGCCACAGGCCTGTCGTGGTCGACACAAACAGAGCACTTCCTTTGTTTGCAAAGAAATACACAGCTGATCTGAGCAAGGAATTGGGTAATCTTTGCCAGCTCCCAAAAAATGGGTGCCGTTAAGGGTCAAAGGGGGGGGGTGAGGAGAGGAACCCGCTTCCTAGATTTGCTGGGGCTGAGAAGAAAAGACCCGTGCAGTTCCCATGTGGCTCATATTACACTCATAGCATCCATTCCTCTTCCAAATTAGTTTTTGTTTCATTCTGACCTACAACACTCACACATGAGAAAAGGGGAGATATTTGTGGTAATTTTAGAACCCTCTAAATACTCAAACCTTAGCGGTTTTGAATAGCAGTCTTAAGCCCTGCAAGCTGCCTTTGGTCTTTAAATTGTAAGCAGTGAGATCTTTAAATACTAAGGGTTGTTCTGCTGGATTTATGTTTAAATTCGATTTGTACCAAGCAACTCGTCGAGGCAGGCTGGCGGCTCCCGGTGTGACTGCTAGTACCCGTGCCCCTTTCTCGTAATGCGGAGGGCCTCTTGCAGGTTGGTTTTGCAGGGCTTTCCTGGGTTGTTGCAAGTATTATAGAGGCTTGCATAAGTCCCAGGGCTTAAATTAGCCATAGTTGTGGGTCAGAAAGTAGATATTTGCAGTCTAGCTTACTTTTCACACATGGCTTTTCTTTTTGAGGCCCAGTATTTTTCTGCTCAGGTTTACTGCTTTTCACATTCCCCATTGACTGCTTTTGTCTTGAACCCCATCCACACTTAAATTGGAGTAGATTCCCTTTGACATGCATGTGTTGCACTTTGGCCCTCTGTAATTTGTTTTGTTTTGTTTTTCATTTAGATTCCATGTTATAGCCTCTAAAGGGAATCTTGATTGTCTGAATGTCATTCTTATTCATGGTGTTGACATTGTGGCGACTGATGTGGCAGGTACGGGCGCCTTGCTTGAAGCAGAATGATGGTGTTTGTGGCAATTTCTTCCAAAAGTGAGATTACTGAAGATGCAGGAGAAATGCTTCTATGCATGCAAGGTTTTAGTGCTGAACAGGTTCACCAGTGTGTATATTCTGGCCCCTGTGAAAGTTTCAAATTCCCAGGGGTGGGTTTTTGCCTCTTGCTCTCTGTGATGTGCTTTCAGCAGTGAGTTGAAAGCTGTGCAGAAATAAGAAATTATGGGAGGATTTGACGAGATTTACCATTGAGGGACTGACATAAAAGAAACATCCGTCCTGGGTGCATTCACGTATCGAGCCTCGCCAAAACAGAGTCATTGCTGCTAACGCCGGGGTGTCAGTGCCCCATTTGTATTGCCTCTGTGTGAGGTGTGGACATAAATGTAGGCACGGAAGGAACACCATGGCCCGTCTTTCGTAACTATTCATTGTTTCCTTGTTACCTCTCTAGGAAGGAATGCTCTACACCTAGCTGCAAAATATGGGCATGCACTTTGTCTGCAAAAACTCCTGCAGGTATCGAATGCTTGACGAATGAAGTGATGCATGTAAGAAGGTGTGATGGTAAAGAGTGGCAGGTCATTAACTCACAAACTGCCAGAAATTGCAGAGTTTTGAGCCTGCCAGCCTTATCCTCAAAGGGCTTGTTTGGGAAATCCAAGGAGACACACAGATAGCTGCGGATCTTTCTTTGAAAGAGCAAAAATAAATATGTAACACCCTCTGCTGGTGTGTAGCATGGTGCAGCAAGGTCAGTGCGGTGCTTTTGAGGAAGGGAGGGAACACGTTTGGCCTCAGAAGGTCCCTGGCGGACCCTGGGGAGCTGCCGCTGCCCGTTATCGGCAGCCGGTCTTGAACCAGGCGGGTCACTGCTCTGTCACCGTCCAGAGCAGCCTCCTGGTGCTTTGATTTACCTGGCTGAACCTCCCCTTTAACATTCTGGAGCTGACTCTTACTTAGGAAGCCTCGCGAATCTCATTTTTGTTGTGCGATGCCACCACTGTGAGGAATCTAGCCGTAAAAGTTGGGACGCATGAGTGTTGGTCTAGTGCTGATGAACTGTCTTTGGCTGTCCCAACAGTACAACTGCCCGACAGAAAATGTGGATTTGCAGGGCCGAACTGCTCTTCACGATGCAGGTAAGAGCCGTTTCCCCCTGTGCGGCAACTGATGAGGACAATGTTCAGTTGTGGTTGTGAAGAGCCCCTCAGTTGCAGCTCTGGCTAGGCAGGTCTTCCAGGCATGGGCCAGGGACACTTGGAAGAGGCTGGTTCTCTCTTCCTTCACATCTCGGTGCCCCAATTATGGATGGAAACATGGATAGGTAGACGAGGTGCCTAGGATACGGATGGGCTGACAGACTGCACAGACATCTTTCTTCACAGTGAAGATGCTGCCTGTGATTTGCCATGGGACAGAAGATCCTGGCCAGCCACTTGTTGGGATTTCAGTTCTTTTAAAGGGCCGCATCCTGGCTGAGCCTGAGCTGAAAGTGCCACTGTTGTACCTTGAAGCCAAACGCTTCAGTACATCGGCAGGGCAGGCCGGGAGCGTCGCACAGAGGTTGACAACAAAGAGTAGCCTAACGGTGTGGCCCTCCTCTGTTCCCTAAAGCGATGTCAGATTGCTCATCGAGCATACAGCTGCTGTGTGACCACGGAGCCTCGGTGAACGCCAAAGACACAGTAAGTCCTGCGCTGACACATGCAGACGCCTCCCTCCTGCCCTGGGAGAGTCGGCCGGCTGCTGCATGCCCTTTCCTTCCCTCTAGGATGGAAGGACACCGCTGGTGCTGGCCACCCAGATGTGCCATCCGCTCATTTGCCAGCTCCTGCTGGACAGAGGCGCTGACGTCAACGCCCGAGACAAACAGAACCGGTAATGCGTTTGTGTGCGAGGGCAGGGGGCTTGCGGCTTCGCAGGGAACCCTCTGGCCTTTCCGACATGCGCGTCTTTCATTCTATCCAATGTGGTAGAATTTGCTCCAAAATAGCAACATTCTCGCTGCTCCATTTAATTGGCCAAGTAATTAATGCATCCTTTCTGTAGGTTTAATTTCTTGTAAACTTCCCAGAGTCTATGGGAATGGGCTGGTATATAAATATTAAGATAAATAAAATAAGATAGATAAATTGACCTAGGGTGCCCAGCACTGCACAGATTGCAGGTCTAACAACAAACCACGGTCTGCTTGCTGAATCTGCATTGTCGCACAGATGGTGGGCTTCCACATTCCTCCTCCTTTGGTCCAGAGGGATATAGAAATACGAAAGCAGTTTTGCTGTTGTGCCTCAACTCTGCAAATGATGGTTTGTTCAAACCAAACTTGGTTAGCAACCCAAGGCACAACCCGTTCTCTCTATCAACAGACCGCATGTTACAAAGAGTAGATCGCATTTCAGGAAAACATCTTAAATCAGGAGTTTTATGTTTAAAAAGAGGGAAAGAGAAGGATTACACCTGCTGAGTTTATGTAAGTTCTCTACATAGGAAAATTAGCAATGCAGCCACTAATAATGTGAGGAAATTTTGCTGACGGAAAACTCTTTCAGCCCCTTCAGTTTATGATAACGCTTCCATCAACATGGTTTACATACTGAAAGTCCCCTTTGCCCCCACTTTTGCAAGGTTTGGGATTTGCGTGCATCCTAAAAAGGGCATTCTATTTACTTCCTCCTCTCAAGTCAATCCAACGGGTCCTCAAACTTTTTAAATGGGGCCAGTTCACTGTCCCTCAGACTCTTGTGGGGCTGGACTATAGTTTGAAAAAAATATGAACGAATTCCTATGCACACTGCACATTAAAAATTAATTGAAATTGTTGTTAGTCACAAAGTTGTGTCCGACCCATTGCAACCCCATGGACAACATTCCTCCAGGCCTTCCTGTCCTCCACCATCCCCCGGAGTCCCCCCAAGCTCACACCAACTGCTTCAGCGACTCCATCCAGCCACCACATCCTCTGCCGTCCCCTCCTTCTTTTGCCATCTATTGTTCCCAGCATTAGGCTCTTCTCCAGGGAGTCCGTCCTTCTCATTAGGTGGCCAAAGTATTTGAGCTTCATCTTCAGGATCTGGCCTTCTAAAGCGCAGTCGGGGTTGATCCCCTCTAGGACTGACCGGTTGGATCGCCTTGCAGTCCAAGGGACTCGCAGAGTCTCCGCCAGCACCACAATTCAAAGGCCTCAACCCTTCGGTGCTCAGCCTTCCTTATGGTCCAGCTTTCACAGCCATACATTGCCACTGGGAAAACCATCACCTTGACTATATGCACTTTTGTTGGCAGGGTGGTGTCTCTGCTTTTTAGTATGCTGTCTAGATTTGCAATAGCTTTCCTCCCCAGGAGCAAGCATCTTAGTTTCTTGGCTGCAGTCCCCGTCTGCGGTGATCTTGGAGCCCAGGAAAATAAAATCTGTCACTACCTCCATTTCTTCCCCACCTATTTGCCAGGAAGTGAGAGGACCGGATGCCATGACCTTCGTTTTCTTAATGTTGAGTTTCAAGCCAACTTTTGCACTCGCCTCCTTCACCTGCATCAGAGGCTCTTTAGTTCCTCTTCACTTTGTGCCATTAGAGTGGTATCATCTGCATATCTGAGGTTGTTGATATTTCTCCCAGCAATCTTAATTCCAACTAGTGATTCATCTAGGCCCACCTTTCTCATGATGTGCTCCGCATATAAGTTAAATAGACAGGGCGACAGTATGCAGCCTTGCCGAACTCCTTTCTCAATTTTGAACCAATCAGTGGTTCCATGTCCAGTTCTCACTGTTGTTTCTGGACCCGCATATAGGTTTCTCAAGAGACAAATGAGATGGTCTGGTACTCCCATCTCTTTAAGAACTTGCCACAATTTACTGTGATTCACACAATCAAAGGCATTAGCATAGTCAATGCAGCAGCAGTAGATGTTTTTCTGGAACTCCCTAGCTTTCTCCATGATCCAGAGTATGTTGGCAATTTGATCTCTAGTTTCTCTGCCTCTTCAAAACCCTGCCTGTACTTCTGGCAGTTCTCGGTCCACATACTGCTGGAGCCTAGCTTGTGGGATTTTGAGCATCACTTTGCCAGCATGTGAAATGAGTGCAATGGTGCGGTAGTTTGAACATTCTTTGGCATTGCCCTTCTTTGGAATTGGAATGTAAACTGACCTTTTCCTATCCTGCGGCCACTGTTGAGTTTTCCAAATTCGCTGGCATATTGAGTGTAGCACTTTTACTGCATCGTCTTTTAGGATTTTGAATAGCTCAGCTGGAATGCTGTTGCCTCCACTAGCTTTGTTGTTGCTCAGACTTCCTAAGGCACATTTGACTCCACATTCCAGATTGTCTGGCTCAAGGTTAGTGACCACCCCATCATGGTTATCAGGGACGTTAAGGTCTTTCTTGAATAGTTCTTCTGTGTAATCTTGCCACCTCTTCTTAATCTCTTCTGCCTCTGTTAGGTCCCTGCCATTTTGGTCCTTTATCATGCCCATATTTGCATGAAACTTTAATATCTCCAATTTTCCTGAAGAGATCTCTGTTCCTCCCTATTCTATTGTTTTCTTCTATTTCTTTGCACTGTTCATTGAAGAAGGCCTTCTTATCTCTTCTAGCCATTCTCTGGAATTCTTCATTCAATTGGGTATATCTTTCCCTTTCTCCCTTGCCTTTCACTTCCCTTCTTTCCGCAGCTATTTGTAAAGCTTCCTCAGACAGCCATTTTGCTTTCTTGCATTTCTTGGGATGGTTTTAGTTGCTACCTCTTGTACAATGTTGTGAACCTCCATCCATAGTTCTTCAGGCGCTCTGTCTATCAGATCTAATTCCTTAAATCTATTTGTCACCTCTACTGTATATTCATCAGGGATATGATATCAGTCATACCTGAGTTGCCTAGTACTTTTCCCTACTTTCTTCAATTTAAGCCTAAATTTTGCAACAAGAAGCTTATGGTCTGAGCCACAGTCAGCTCCTAGTTTTCACTGACTGCATAGAGCTTCTCCATCTTTGGCTGCAGAGCACATAGTCAATCTGATTTCTGTGTTGACCGTCTGGTGATGTCCATGTGTAGCGGCGTCTCTTGGGCTGTTGGAAAAGAGTGTTTGCTATGACCATCGTACTCTCTTGACAAAATTCTCCCAGTGTGTGCCCTGTTTCATTTTGTACTCCAAGGCCAAACTTGCCTGTTATTCCGGTTATCTTTTGGCTCCCTACTTTAGCATTCCAATCCCCCATGATGAGAACATAATTTCGAATCCCCCATGATGATAAGGACATCATTTTTTGGTGTTAATTCTAGAAGGTGTTGTAGGCCTTCACAGAACCGGTCAACTTCAGCCTCTTCAGCACCAGTGGTTGGGGCATAGACTTGGACTACTGTGATGTTGAATGGTTTGCCTTGGATTCGAACTGAGATCATTCTGTCATTTTGGAGATTGTATCCCAGTACTGCTTTTCCTACTCTTTTACTGACTATGAAGGCTACTCCATTTCTTCTGAGGGATTCTTGCCCACAGTAGCATACCTGATGGTCATCTGAATTACCATATTTTTTGCTCTATAAGATGCGCCTGACCATAAGACACATGTAGTTTTTAGAGGAGGAAAACAAGAAAAAAAAATATTCTGAATCAAATGGGCACATAATCACAGGCACATTCCCCATCACTTCCCCATGGGTTGCACATCTGACAGACTTACTGCACACACATATTCGCTCTGTAAGACGCACAGACATTTCCCCTTACTTTTGAGGGGGGGAAAGTGCGTCTTATAGAGCAAAAAATACGGTAAATTCACCCATTCCTGTCCATTTTAGTTCACTGATTCCTAAGATGTCGATGTTCAATCTTGTCACCTCTTGTTTGACCACATCCAGCTTGCCTTGATTCATGGATCTTACAATCCAGGTTCCTATGGAATATAGATCTTTGCAGCATCGGACTCTCCTTTCACCACCAGATACATCCGCAACGGAGTGTCCTTTCGGCTTTGACCCAGTCGCTTCACTCTTTCTGGCGCTGCTAGTACTAGCCCTCTGCTCTTCCCCAGTAGCACACTGGACACCTTCCGACCTGAGGGGCTCATCTTCCGGTGGCATATCTTTCTGCCTTTTGGTACTGTCCATGGGGTTTTCATGGCAAAGATACTGGAGTGGGTTGCCATTTCCTTCTCTGGTGGATCACGTTTTGTCAGAGCTCTCTGCTGTGGCCTGTCTGTCTTGGGTGGCCCGGCACAGCATGGCTCACAGCTTCATTGAGCTATGCAAGCCCCTTCGCCACGGCAAGGCACTGATTCATGAAGGAGTACTTGAAATTAAAATAACTTAAAAATTAATTGAAATTAAAATTAATGAAAATCAAAATAAATTAAAAATTAATTGAAATTTAGGTCAATTGACATTTAAAAAAATAATGAATAAAAATTTTAACAAATGTTTGCTCCAATCGCTTGGGCTGCAGCAGAAGCTCAAGATGTGGTGGGGAAGAGCATGTCCATATTCCAGGGACATGGTTACAAAGTCCGTGATCGTGCTCGTGGGGGGGGGGGGGGGGGGGGGGGGGGGGGAGATGGACGTGATCGTGCTCGTGCAGGGAAGGTGGGTGTGACTGCAGTCCTGCTTGTGCAGGGAAAGTGGGCATGATCCCGGCCATCTCCTCCCCCACCTGGCATGACCACAATCACGCCCGTCTTACCTGCATGAGCACAACTGTGATCACAGCCATTCCCACCCCGCCCAGCACAATCATGCAGGGAAGGCGGGCACGATCGCAGCCCCCCCGCCCCCCCAGCGCAACCACAATCACGGCCATCTCCCCACTGAGTACACCTGTGCTGGCCCAGAGCTTTTGGTCTCACTTGGAGATCGTTTTCTCCAAGCGAGCCCAAAAGCTCTGAGGAGGCCTGGATAAACCAGCATAGCAGGCCAGGTCAGGCCCGCCGGCCGTAGCTTGAGGACCCACTCAATAAAGCAACGTCGCACAGAGCCCCTGCAGGTGCTTTCTTTGCCTCAGATCCCTAACGCGGACCTCTGATTCTCCTCCCCGACATCCAGAACTGCTCTGATGCTAGGCTGCGAATATGGCTGCAAGGATGCCGTGGAAGTTTTGCTCAGGAATGGCGCAGATGTCACTCTGGTGGATGGCCTCGGCCACGACTGTTCCTACTATGCACGGATCGGTGACAATGTTGGAATCCTGGCTCTAGTCAAGGCGGCTCTCGAGGAATCCAACAAAGGTGCGTCTGTATCCTTGGGAAGTGGGGGATGCCCGCGGAATCGCTCTCTCCTGACTCCTGGCAAGGCTGGGCCTGGTATTTCGCACAGGACGTTAAATATGGTTTTGAAATAGGGTGGTCCATTCGTTCAGTTTGCCAAGAGTTTGTTTATGGAATTTGCTGATTATTCTCCTTCAGTCTCTTCCCTTCGGGGGAACCCTTTTAAAATCCAAGACTTAACTTGATTTTATATAGGATATAAAATGTTAATGCATAGCAAATTGATACATTTCTTCCTAGCTTATTGGGGGTATGTTAAATTTTGTCTAAATGTCATCATGAACTTGAGTGGAACGCTTGAATAGAACGAGGTATTTGCCTTTTGTTTTTCAGCAAGTTACGAAGTCATGAAGAAAGGGCAGCCTGCACAGAAGGTAAGGGTTCGGCCTGACGCTGGCTTGACTTCTTGGAGGGTGGTCGTGAGGACTCTGGCCCACTCGGTCGTGTGGGCAGCTTCTGCGCGCAAGGAAGGTTTTGCCGTGCTGGCATCGCCATCTTTTTGGAAGCGGGGGAGCCCTGCTCGCTGGGCCTGTGCCTGCTCTCGCCTCAGTGGCTCTGAGGCTGCTGGGAGCACAAGTGCTGCTGCCTGAGAAGAACTGGACGAATGGCGGGGGGTGTCCGTTGCTGCACAGCTGTTTCTGGTGGGAGAACTCGTGCTCTTTCTCACGGTGGTTGCTGGGGGTGAACCGTGTTGCTTAGAGAGTTCTCTGTTTCACTGTTGCGTGCAGGTGCTGCCAAAATGGAGCCAGCCAAGTGTCTCGGAGGAAGCAAGCTTTAAGCCGTATCAGAAGGAGCACCGGAACGTACAGGTGAACAGAGTGTCCCCAGCTGCAGGCATGGTGTCCTCCAGGAAGCAGGTTTCAGGAAGCTCTGACTGGACATTTCGGGAAGACACTTGATTAGTTCACAAACTCCTTGCAGTATCTGTGGTACAAAAGCTGAACGGGTGGCCCGCTGAAGGAAGTGCGGTGCACATGCAATTATTTAGGCTCTGGTTTGCGTTGCACCGCTTCCCCTTGCATGTTGCTGTGCTTGGGGCACGTAAGGTGAAGCAGAAGACCTTCACAAGGACCACTTTGGGGCCATTCCCTTGTCTGTCAACCTTCGTTTCTCGGATGTCGCACGAACCTTCAGCTGAGAGGCTTTGGTGGCCTAGATTTGCTTAGATTTTCACTAATTTTCCTTAGTGATAAATTCAAAGGCAGCTGGCAATGGGCTATGCTGAGGCCTCTTAATAGCTTTTCCCTTAACTTTGGGCATAAGAAATGGCCATTCTTCCTGGCTAAACAGTGCTGGGGTGGAGCAATTTTGTGCTTGGCAGCTCTAAGAGTGGCTGCATTTCGCCCTGTGCAAGTGGAAAAGCTCCTGGTTTTGCAGCCACAGGCGAGGAAAAGTCTCGGAATTAAGCACCGCTGAGAGCCGTTCGTTAGTCGTTGACAGGCTTGGAGTGCTGATAGCTTCCAAGAACTCAGGCGAGGAAGGACAGCTATTCCGGGCCACTTGCCCTGCTTCTGGCTGGTGCCTCCTAGCGCTGGGCACCCGGACGCACCCGGACTCTCCCGCTCCAGAGTCCGGGGTAAGTGATGACACTGCTTCTCGTCTTCTAGGAATTGGAAAGAGCGAATGAAGACTTAAAAGGCAGATTGAGGGAGATTCAGCAGGAGCACCGAATCCTACTGGATCGCATCAATGGACTGCAGCTACAGCTGAATGAGGTAACAACGTGCAGGCTGCAGTTGTCACGGCTCGGGCGGCTCGGCCCTCTCACTTGCTTTCACAGCCGCCTGCCTAGTTCCAGTCTGCTTTTGCTGGAAAGGAATATGGCTTCTTCAGAAAATCATTAGTGTTCCGAGGATTAGTGTTCTTAAATTAAATTTATCCATGGCGAGAATATCCCCTACCGTAACATACAGATTCCTGTTCAAACCAGTCAGTCCTGGAGGAGATCAACCCTGACTGCTCTTTAGAAGGCCAGATACTAAAGATGAAACTCAAATGCTTGGGCCGCCTAATGAGAAGGAAGGACTCCCTGGAGAAAGACCCTGATGCTGGGAAGGATTGATGGCAAAAGGAGAAGGGGACGGCAGAGGATGAGGTGGCTGGATGGAGTCCCTGAAGCAGTCGGCGTGAGCTTAGGTGAACTCCGGGGGATGGTGGAGGACAGGGGAGCCTGGAGGAATGCTGTCCATGGGGTCGCGATGGGTTGGACATGGCTTTGCGACTCGCATAGCATAGCATAGCATTCCATTTCTGAGTCACTTGAAAGTTAACTGCTATTACAAGAAATCCAGAAGTTTAAAAAAAAAATTAGTTTCAAGGGACAAGATAACTGATTTTTTTTTAAATGTAGGCTACTGCTTTCATCCAGTATCAGTGAAATTGACAAAGCAATTAAGACTTCCCCCTCTGTTCAGCCATAAAGTATGTCGATTATTTAGGCCAACTTTAAAAGCATCAAATACAATGTAGGCCAATATTTTAAAGTAGAGCTCAGTAACTCAGTAATATTAAGCATTAAATGAAATTAAACTTGAATGTGGCGTTGAGGGCTGTCGAGGTCAAAATGCTGATCCTTGTTTTTGGATCAAGGCAGATGCCTGGATTCCTCAGCTTCACGCTTTCTCAGTCTCAGTCAGTCAGTCAGTAGGTGGTACCACACGATTCCATGGACGCTACTGTGAATGTGGGCACCCAGCTGTGGCATCGGAGCTTGTGCGGCTCCCACCCTCGGCTGCCACTCAGACAGCCCAGGCCTTCCTTTCACACCCCACCACCGTCACCTGAGGAAAGAAATCTTGCTCCAGGATTGCAGGTCTTTGGACCGAGTGACCCAAGGTTTGAGCCCTTCGCCAGCTGCTGCATGTGGGGCTGCATTAAGTGTGAATACATTCTGCTAGCGTAAGGGGATCGAGCTGCTTCAAATGCAATGCTTTGCAGAAGCATTCCCCTCCCTTTGCGATGTTTTGTTGTGTTCCAAACTGAAATGGAAAGGGATTGGCTTGGCACGCACAAGATACTCAACACGGAGGTGCAAAGTATTTCCACGAGGTACAAAAGTGAAGTGCATAAAACCAAGTGGCACTTGTTGGTCGCAGACTTGTGTTGTTCTCTGCCCCCCCCCCCCGAGACTCCATACTTGATTGAAGCAGCTTGAGCAGCAGTTTCAGCTGTGTCTTCGGGGGAAAGTCCGCCAGCTTTGCACATCCGGATCCTGCAATATTTATCCATTTTTCCTGACAAAACTGCTCCTGCTGTATGAGGGTGGATGGGGACCGTCGGTGAGGAGCAGCTTTCAGGCCTTTCACTCCAGTGGTTCACTTTCAGCTTTTCACTCCAGTGTGAGGCTGGCTGCGTGTTGAGGGTCACGGTCCTGCCGGAAGTGGAACCACAGCCCACCCCAGTTCTCTCGCAAGCTCCGACAGAGTTCCCTCCGGGGCCGGCCTGCGCTTGCTCCCGTCCAGCCTGCCACAGTCCGGAGCATTTCCCGGTCTCTGCTGAGGAGAGGCTCCCCCACAACAGGTTGCCGCAACCAAGGGGAAGGCTTTCTTCAGCAAAATCGGTGGCCTTTTGCTTGTGTGCATTCAGGGAGACATGTGAGTGAAAGGTGGCAACAGAAAAAAATGCTGGCCTTTGACCATTAGCAATAACCTTTCTGCACAAAATATATTCTTTAAGTGTGGTTTAGGCCCATGTTTGTGTTCTTGTTTTACAGGAGCAAATGGTTGCTGATGATCTCGAAAGTGAGGTAAAGGAAATGTGCATCCTTACTGTCCTGATCAATTTGTTAGAAATCGGAACCTAAAGGAGTTAATATTTTACTTCCTAACATTGCTTTGAAATGTGTGTGGAATTATAAACTTTCCTTCATTGTTAGGCTCAGCATTAGCCACTCACTGCTCTCACGATGAAATTTGTGCACAAAGCTTGCTGACTTATGCAAGGTCAGAATCAGGTCACCTTGTTCTTCCTGCTTTCCTGCCCATCAGTTTCGTCTTGATGCATATTTAAAGATGCAGACTTGTTTATGCTCTTGCTATGTGCTGTCAAGTTCTCTGCACCCATGGCAGTCCTATTTATCTCATTTTTATACCACCCAATAGCTGAGGCTGTCTGGGTGGTTATCAACGGCCAAACAACAAAAACCAGCCAAAAAAAAATTAACAGAAAACCACAGAACCACAGCACAGAAGCATACCAATGTTACAGGCTCAAAGGCAGTATTAGAAATAAAGTTTAAGAGTTAAACTGTTAAAATGCTGAGAAAATTAAAAGGGCTTCACCCGGGACCAGAAGGAATACAGAGTAGGCACCAAGCGCCCCTCCTTAGGGAGCTGCTTCCGCAGCTCGGATGCCACAACTGGAAAGGCCCTGCTCCGGGTAGCCACCCACCTTACTTCCTTCGGAAGTGCTGTGAACACAGAACTTCCCTTCCTCCTGCGTACACTAGACTAGACTTCCTTTTTGGGTTTGATCTGGGAGGGTCATTGGCAGCTCTTGTCTTTGTCCTTCTCCCTTCCCCAGTAGCTCATACCGTGCCTCCCAGCCTGGCAGGGGAGAGGCGGTCTTTCTGACGTGATCGTTACTCATGAGGAGGGCAGATGCATCTTAGTCTGGTGCCTGCACCACGTCCTTTCTACCTGCTAATGAAAGTGCCCTGGCCTCCTGGCAGCATTGCTCTTGGCTTCCTTGACATTCTCAGTCCTGCTCACCACACTGAGCTGTGCTCAGCTAATGTATATGTTTGAAACAGAAGTGTGGAATTTTTAAATTAAAGGCATTGTAAATAATAACCGAGAAAGGATATGCTTTTTTGTTCTTGTTTGTTTTGGCTTTTGTTGTTAAAATTGCACTTTTTTCTAAAGTCAGCTGCAATAAAACCCATCCGTATGTGGCAGGTCCATTTGTCCCCAGGTCCTGGTTTTATTTAGGTCCGGTGTGTGTCAACCCCCGCAGGGCCTTGCCCCAGAAAATGACCTCGCCACCGCCGGCCCTTCCCCGACTTCCTTCCCACAGGATGTCGCGTGGCTTTTCCTTGGTGCTTCCACCTTGCCAGGCAGGGCCCATAAGGATGTTCTTTTGCTCACTTCCAGAAGGATGAGCTCAGGCGGCTTCTGGCAGCAAAGGAGAAGCAGCAGGAGGAAAGCGGGCGACTGCTGGAAGCCCTGAAGCTGAAGCTGAGATTCTACGAGGCAAGTGCCTGAGAAGGGGGCAGCCGTGGCTCTTTCCAGCCGCCCTCCCCAGTTAGTGGGACCTGGCATCTGCAGCTGGGTGAAGGGCTGCAGTGGGAACCTCCAGCCCACGGGAAGGCCTCCTGGGCCTCTCAGTCAGCACCCAGAATGCAGCAGGCGTCTTGGGCGCTTCATCTGGAAGCACCCCAGATGGATCTGCCAGTTGGAGGGTTCGTTCTAAGAAGCGCTGTGCTGCTTTTTGCAGGCACTTTGCCCATTATCTCATCTGTCTGAACCACGGTGCCTTTCATTTTAATTTCAGGGTGACCACGGTGAATCTGGAAGCGGTTTTGGTAATAGTGAGTATACCTGTTTCTTGAAAGAAGGACCACCATTCCAGGAAGTCCCAACTTTTCCATCCCCGTGTCATTGTTTGCTCATTGCCGTCCCACCTGCAGTTACGGTCCGTGGGTGTAGATACACTCAAATAAGCAGAGGCGGTTCCCAAAAGAGTTTGTCACCATCCATTTGTCAAGCCTTTGAGGTGCTGCATGGCTCTCGGCTTTTTGCTGCAACAGACTTACTCTCGTGGGAAAAGGTGGGGTGGACGTCTTTATTTTGGGTTGTCGGATAAAACGGTGAACATGTTTTGTCTCTCTGAAGGGAAGGAAGCAGCGCTGCTCAAGTCGGACTCCGCATACCCCGCCGGACCGCAGGTGGGCGTGCACGGTCGGCATCCTCCACAGCAAGGGCTCGCTTTGGGGTGGTTTTTGGCACAGCGAGGTGTCGCGGGCTGGCTGCTTACTGTCCTCTTGAGGCTCCGCAGCCCTTTGACCTGGGCTTCCTCTTTCAGCGTTCCCGTGGGCAGCTCCTTGGGAGCAAAGTTAGTACAGTGCTTCCAGATGGAAGGAATGGGCAAAAGAAGATGGCGGGCCGGGCTCTGCAGTCTGGCACAGGTCATGGAAGGGACGGCATGCCCTTCCAGGATGCGGCCCTTACGCTTGGGCCAGAATAGGTGGAAACGGCAAGGCTGCCCTTTCCCAGGCGTGCAAAATAAGCTAAGCTGCTGACCCACTTGTGCAGCTGAGCCATTCCAGTTAACCGGCTGTGCTCAACACATTCGACCTGCTGGTGGGGAGTGTCCGCTTCAGGAAGTATCCTGAGGAGCACGTGGCCCATGACTCCAGTGCCCCTTTCTCTGAGCATCAGGGGGCCCCTAGGCCAGCCTCCTTCCTGGCCCAGCTTCCTTTCCCGGGAATGATGGGCCCTGGACCTTGTTCACGGCCACTGAGCCAGCCGGAGGCGCTCACATTGTATGTAAGCAGTGTTTAGAAGAAGCGCCTTTCTGA
This sequence comes from Varanus komodoensis, assembly GCF_004798865.1. NCBI lineage: Eukaryota > Metazoa > Chordata > Lepidosauria > Squamata > Varanidae > Varanus > Varanus komodoensis. The sequence continues at coordinate 864,444 of NW_025336043.1, forward strand.
AAGTAATGCGTTTGTGTGTGTGTCGTTGCAGCACGCCCCTGCCTCCGCGCCTGCCGGCTCACAGAGCCGGTCCATGGTGCGGCCCCTGGAGCTCCTGAGCCAGTCCTCCGCCTCCGAGACGGAGGCCCTGAAGCGAGAGCTCAGCAGCATGAGGAGCTGCTACGAGGCAGCAAGAGCGGACGTGGGCAAGCTGCAGCTGGAGCTGGCCCACAAAGCGGCGGAGTGCAAAGCGCTGGCGTCCGAGTGCGAGAGAACCAAGCTGGAGTCGGACCGACAGATAAAGCAGCTGGAGGACGCCTTAAAAGATGTGCAGAAGAGAATGTTTGACTCGGAAGGGAAAGTGAAGCAGATGCAGGCCCATTTCCTCGCCTTGAAGGATCACCTGACCAGTGAAGCCGTGGCGGGGAACAGCAAGATGGCGGAGGAGCTGAGGGACGTGAAGGCCAAGTACGAGGGCGCCTCCGCCGAAGTGGGCAAGCTGCGGAACCAGCTGAAGCAGAACGAGCTGTTGGTGGAAGAGTTCAGGAGAGATGAGGCCAGGCTGGTGGAAGAGAACAAGAAGGTGCAGAAGGAGCTCGGCATGTTGAGGACGGAGCACGAAAACAGCGAGAGGAGGGTCTCTGAATCGGAAAGCCAGCTGAAGGAAACTGCCGCGAGGCTCACGGACAAGTTTGAGAAGATGAAGAGCTCGCTGTCCGTTGAAATTGATGAAAAGAGCTGGAAGTTGGCCGAAATGGAGAAGGAGCGGGAGAAGCTGAGCACGGAAGTGCAGGCGCTGAGAACAGAACTGGAGAGTCAGAAAGCTCAGTTTGCCCAGTACGTTCGGCCAGAGGAGTTCAGGCATGTGAAGAGTCGGTATGAGCAAAGAGCCAAAGAACTTGAGCGAGCCCACGCGGAGCTGAAGCATAAAAACCAGGCCTTGCAGAAGGAGGTGGAGAGGGCCAACGCCAGCAGCAGCCTGCTGAAGCAGCAGGTGGGCACGCTCCGGAGCGAGATGAGGACGCAGTACGTGCCCTTGAAAGTCAGTGAGGAGATGAAGAAGGCGAGCGATGCCGCAGCCGGGGAGCTGAACAGACAGCTCGCGGAGGTTACAGAGAAGTATCACAGGAGCAAGGCAGAATCGGAGAAGTTGCTGGCCGAAAAGGCCTGCTTAAGGGAGACAGTTGGTCGGCTTCAAACAGCCCACATCCCCCTGGAAACACACGAGAAGGAAAACGAAGCCTTAAAAGCCACTGTGTCAGACCTGAAGAGGCAGCTGGCCGAGCTTGGCCAGAAACATAAAGGGGAGCAAGCCAAAGCATTTGAACTGGCATCCAAAAATGAAACTCTTCAAAATGTCATGAAAGAGCGGTATGTTCCAGTCGAAGCTCACAAGGAAACCCAGGCTGCCTTGAACAGCTTGCTGGAAAAAGCGGGCCAGGAGCTGACAGATCTGAAGGGGGAAATGGTCGTGGTCAAACAGGAGCTTGCTGGAGTAAATGAAGAGAACGGGGCACTAAAAATGGAGCTGGGAGCCCTTCGGAGCCAGATCGAATCTGAATATCTGAGCAGACAGAAGCACAACGAGGTGGTCGCCGTTCTGAACAAGACCATTCAGGAACTCCGGGAAAGCAGTTCCGCAATGCAGGCAAAATATAAGGAGAAGCAAGACGAGGTTGCCCAGCTGCATGCCGAGGTGGGAGCCCAGAAGCAGGAGCTGGACACGATCCAGGAGTGCATCAGGTCCAAATACGCCCCTCTCATCAACCTTGAGGAGAAGGAGCGTCATTTCGAGACCACCGTGAAGGAGCTGAAAAGCCAGCTGCTGCAGAAGGAGCAGCAGCACCGAGAAAAGGAGGAGGAGCTCAAGGCGCGGAGTCAGGACAACGAGAAGCTGCGGGCCGAGGTCCTGGCGCTCCAGACGGACCTGCAGCAGAATTACGTCCCGGCTAAGGCGGCCCGGGAGGCGGAGAGGGTGCTGGAGGGCCGGCTGGAGGGCCTGAGCAGGCAGCTGAGGGAGCTGCAGCACAGCTGTGCGGAGGCGGAGCAGGAGAAGGGGCACCTGCAGGAGGAGTGTGCCCGGCTGCGCGCGGAGGCGCTGGAGGCCCAGGGGTGCCTGCAGGGCCGGTCCCTCCCGGTGGAGCAGGCGGAAGGCCTGGAGCAGCGGCTGGAAGGCACCATTGAGGGGCTGCGGGGAGAGCTGGGCCGCGAGACGGCGCGCTGCGAGCAGGAGCGCCGGAACGCGCAGGCGCTGCGGCAGGAGCTGGAGCAGCTCAGGGCCGCCTCCGTGCCTCTGGCAGAGCACGAGCGGGTGAGAGGGGCTCTGGAGAGGGAAGTGTCTGCCGCGAGATCCACCCTGAGAGAGGAGGAGGCGGAAGGCCGAGTGAGGCGCGAGGAGATCTCCCGGCTGCAGTCCGAGCTCCAGAGCGCCAAGCGAGCGTTGAAGGAGCTGGAGGCCAGGGAAGTGGTGGAGCTGTCGGAGCACAAGGCGGTGACGTGCCGGCTGGAGGGCCAGGTGCTGAGCATGGCGGAGAAGTTGGCCAAGCTGGGCAAGGAGCTGGAGGGGATGCAGGAAGAGGCTCGGCAGGGAAAGGCAGAGGAGCTTCCTGTGAAAGATGAGAAGGAGCTGCTGCAGCCCAGGAGCGTGAGTATCGAGCAGGAAATCAAGGACCAGAAGGAGCGATGCGACAAGTCCCTGAGCACCATCGTGGAGCTGCAGAAGAGAATGCAGGAGTCTGCGAAGCAGGTGGAGGCGAAGGATAACAAGGTGGGCAGGGCCGTGGGGCGGGGGCTGCGAGGTCTCCCGGCTAAGCGAACAGCGCGTGAGGCCACAGATGGAGGGGTCCCTCTTCAGACCCACTGCTTGAGCCGCCCCTTGAAATGGGCAAGTGAGTGGAGAAGGGGCGCCCTCATTTCTCAGGTCCATCACTTGATCCCGCACCAATGGATGTGGGAATAAGCACAAGGTGGGTGTCAGAAGGGATGCACCTAGTTCTTTAAATTTTCTCAGAATGCTTCTGACTGGCTTTCCTCCTGGATACAACTGCCCACAAATTGGCCATCTCTAATGAGCATTAATTGTGGCTTCCAGGACTGTTAAATCTCTTTAAAACCTGCTTCAGTGGTCAGTTTTCACTGTATAGGGAAAGTCGGCCGTCCGAATCCATCCCAGAGCCGCATTCTGATCCCCATAGCTTAGGGAAAAAAACCATTTTGCGGGCCGCACCTAAGAAGTAAAAGCGGGTACAGCTCTCCTCCTCGCTAGACCTGAGCAAGCATTCCGTATCGGCGGCATCCGTTCTGCGCCTTCGCGGCCAGGGCGGCCCTTCTCCCACACCGGCCCTGTGGTGCTGGCCCATTTGTGGCATGGCGCTTCGCGGCCCACGATGCGCCCGCAACACCCGTGGGGGGCTGCCCGGGAGCCAGCTGTGCTTGCCCTGCAAGTGCCTGCGTGTGCTACGGCGGGCGGGGGAGCAGGCACGGGGGGCACGGCGCGGGCCGTTCCCCCAGATGCCGAAGCCCCTCGCAAAGTGCCTGCTCACCCCCGGCCCGGTCTGTCTCGAAGATCACGGAGCTGCTGAACGACGTGGAGCGGCTGAAACAGGCCCTGCACGGTCTCTCCCAGCTGACGTACAACGGCAGCCTCCCTGCCGCCAAGAGGCAGGCCTCGCAGGTCGAGACGCTCCAGACCCAGGTGAAGGCCCTGCAGCAGCAGCTGGCTGTAAGTAGTGCGCCGCGGCAGGCGGCTCCTCGCCAGGGCTGTGGGCGCACGGGAGCAGAAGCGGCGGGAAGGCAGCCCGTGTGGCGCCCCCGCCGTCCCACGTGCCGGGCATGCGTGTGGGCGGCAGCGCCCGGCCCCACAGCGCCCGGCGGGCAGGCGAGGCGGGCCTTCCGGTCCTCGGCTGGCGCCAGCTGTGCTTGCGAATGGGGGCATTTCCCTTGGCCCCCTCCGCAGCATCCCGTTCTGCCCCGTGACGAGCCAAGGGGGCCAGAGGCTGCTGCAAATGCAGCTGGAAAATGACCGGATGCTCCTTCATCCTAGGATGCTGAGAGGCAGCACCAGGAGGTCATCTCCACATATCGGACGCACCTTCTTAGTGCTGTTCAGGTGGGTTTTGCTGCGACCTGTCAGTCTGTTCCGTGGGCTGTCTGTCCGTCCGTCTGTCCGTCCAGCTTGAGCAATCCCCGGCCAGCCTCTTCTGGGAACCCGTAAAGGAATCAGGCCCGCAAGCTGCACTGCGCGGCTTCTCTCGTTCCACCAGTGCAGTGTCCCTGCCGCCAAGGGGCAGAATCCGCAGCTGGAAACCCAGCGCGCTCCCTCGCTTTCTGGGCGGTCACACGGTCTGGGCTGGGGCTGCGCAGCCGCCCTGCAAGAACGGAGGAGGACGGGGCGACGCTCCGGCGCGCTCGCAACACCGTGCGCTGAGCACCTCTGCCTCTTTTGCAGGGCCACATGGACGAAGACGTTCAGGCTGCCTTGCTGCAGATCATCCGCATGCGCCAGGGGCTGGTCTGCTAGCCCTGTCCTCCGAGGCTGCTGTGGCACATCCGCACGTCCCGGTGTCGCGGAGGGTTTTGGTCCTGTGGTTGCAGACACAGAAGCGCCCACCCTTCCCGCCTCCATCCAGAACGCGGAAAGGCCTGGTTTGGCGGCACACGAGCCGTGGCTGGCCGAGAAGGTTCCTTGCTTAGAAGACAAAATCGTTGGTCGAAATGATGACAGAAGCAGAGGTCTGGATGTCGGATTGACAGTGCTAGAAAACAAAAGATAAGCCCTTTTTCTTTTGCCGTGCCCAAGCTGACGTGCTTCCGTGCAGCAAGAACGATGAGCCGAGGCTTGTGCACTGAGTCAAAGCCGGTACGGCTGAGGTTTCCTGCCCTTGCTTTTTCCAAATGCCTTTTTTAAAGAGGAGACCTTTTCGAGGGCTGCAGCATGCAAAAAATGGTTCAAAGCGACTGCGCGCAGGTATCAGTGCATTGCAGCTTGGCTGGCCAAGTTGCATTTTTAAAGCAACTTTAAGCAGTAGTGCCTTCTTTTTACTGCTATTTTCGTGAAAGAAAACACCATCAGACACTAGTCTGCTTTTTTACAAGAGATGCTTTTTCATAAGTTCTTTGTAACTGCTTTACTTGTACTTCCAGCAACAGTGGGGCTGGGATAGGCCTGAGTGAAAAGCTGTTCCCTTATCCTGAAATGAGCAGCTTGGTGTTTACTTTAGAGAATTCTCTTTTGTTTTTTAAAGAAGGAATCTACTTTTACTGAAGCACAAGAACAGCCCTTGGTGCAGCAGGTGCCAGACAAGAAGAAAACCAGGAGAAAAATATTTGTAGACGTGAGGCAGCAGGCAGATCTCTCTCGGTGGGATTTTGCAGGCTTGCTAAGACATGCCTGGCCTCTCAGACCCTGTGCCAGGGAAGAGGCTGCCTCTCCTGAGGGGGCACCGGCGGGTAGCTGCAACCTAACCGTGCAGGAGCAAGGGATCCGGTCTCCCGCTGGGGTCTCCCCGCACAGTTGGAGCACGGCTCCGTTTCGCGCTGGCAGCTGCCTGGCTGGCATCACCCCCCCTTTGCATGGCAGCCTCTACCATGCAGCCATTTTCCTGAGGCCCCAAGTCTCACCGAAATTTATCTTTGAAAAGCCCGTTTGCATTGATGGACCAGTCAGGATCCTGTGGCGTGGGGTGGGATCGGGTGGGGGGGGGAAGATGGGTCCTTAGGTTGTCTTCCATATGCCAAAACAGCTCAATTAGTTCAAGGATCCCTTGATAACTCTTCATAGGAGCGAGATTTAAGTGACCGTAATTTGACTAATAGCTTCTTAAAATCTTTATTCAGTTTTGAATACTATATTTTGTAAATTATGTACTATAATTCACTACAGTGGCTTTTATTTATGCAAGGAGAGAGCTAGGATGAGAGAGTTAACGGGGCTTAATGTGTGCGCTTGTATGAATAAGCGCTGCAGACGCATTTGTGGGGGTTGCGAAAGTGAATGTGCAATAAATCTAAAGGCAAGAACATGGAATCCCGGGTGTCCGGGACAAGAAAAAATACGCATTGCTAAATGGGAACACTAAAAATGCCAGTTCGCCCGTCCAGTGTGTGGCGTGACACCTGATCGGTGAAGAGCGTGGGCAGTGAGAGGCTGGCCCGGACCCCTCCTGAGCACGGGAGCCACGGTGCGCCGGAGCGAAGGGGCCCTGGAGCAGCCTGCCTGCCGGCCTGGGGGCAGAGCTGGCTGCACCCGCCCCTGGCACGCCGTGAGCCGGGCAAGCGCTCTCGGCCGCCTGCCGTGAAGCAGCGGGGCCAAGGCAAGGCGGCAGCGGTTTGGGAGTCCGCGGAATGTCCGCACTCACTGGCCGCCACCCTGGCCTGTGTCCTCCAGCCACTTGCACCAGCTTCGCCTTTGGCTGGAAGAGTGAAAGGGTCTTGCCTGCCCCATCCAGACAAAGCCCCCTGAGGCACTTGGTGGTGCCACAGGGGACAAAAGCACAGGCTTGGGGGGCGTCCTCCCCGCAGCTCCCACGAGGGTCGTTCCCCTGAGAGCCCCAGGGGCACTGTGCTCGCCCCTCTCCCAAGAAGTGCCTACACGTCAGCGGGGGGGGGGGGGGCAGCTGAAGGGGCTGCAGTGGACACTTTTGGCCGCTGCCCCTTTCCGAAGGGGGTCTCATGGAAAACCCATTCACCAAGTGCTCATCTTTCTCTTCGTAACTGGCTGGTTTTTATATACTAATAATGAAACTATTGTAGCTTCCTTTTCTCTGGGAGGCATTTTGTGTAGTTTTATTCTGCCTCCCGCACAACATATCAATAAATTTTTTATTTCCTGTCTTACTGCAGAGTGGCTTCCTCCTTCCTGGGAATCGTGTGTTCCTTGGGGTTGGAGGCAGTAAGATGAAGAGCAGTAATCCTCCTCTCCCCGTCAGGATGGCTTAGAATAAAATATTCGAAACACCATGCAACAATATCTAAGACTAGGTTAAATACAGCATATCTGGAAAAGCAGATAAAATAACACAGTGGAAATGAATCCTGGATGGGGAGAGAGGCTCTTCCCGAGAAACCTTTTCACCAGAGCAAGAAAAGCAAGGAACGGTGTGGGACTCCAGTTTCCCACAAAATGGCAGTTAATGGGAACTGGGAAAGTGATCCTGCCATGCCTGAATTCTTGATTCTAAAGGGAGCAAAAGTCAAGTGTAGCCAGACCTATCCTGGATTTTAGGAAAGCCAATTTCAGTAAACTCGGAGCACAAGGGTAAGTCCCATGACAAATGACACGAGAAACTGAGTCCGGAATGGCTGGAATTTTAAGAAGGAAATTCTGAGGGCACAACTGCAAACGAGCCCATCGAGGAAAGGGGGGAGGAGACGCAGAAGGAGCCCAGGTGGCTTCACTGAAAGCTCAGAGATGATCTGGGAACAAAAAGGGCGTGTATTGGTGGTGGAAGGAAGGCCGGGCGCAAAGGGAGGGTGCAAGCATTTCGCATGGGGTTGCGGGGTTAGCATCCGGAAGGCTCGGGCTAGGAGCGAGCCTGGCTTAGCAAGGGACGCTCCGTGCGACGGCAGCTGCAGCCGCCTTCCGACGTGCCCGTAGTAAAAGAGGAACGGGGCTTCTGCTGCTCAGTGTGGGTAGCAAAATGCTAATGACAAAGGAAAGGCAGGAGTATTCGGTTCCTACTTTGACTTAGTCTTCGACCTGAAGAGGATCTAATGACCTTCCTGGTGAAGGGAAGTGCAAGCTGATGAAGCGGGATGGCAGCTTGAGTTAGGTAAATGGCCAAGGACCATCTCATCGGGTTGAATGCGTTCAGATTGCCAGGGCCTGACGAACTCCCTCCTTGAGTCGGAAAGGAGCTGGCAAAAAACTCAGAACCACTGTCTGTTATCTTTGAGAAATCATGGAGGACGGGGGAAGTGCTGTGAGTGGAGAAAGGAAAGCAAGAACACCTGCAGACGAGTCAGTCTGACATCAGTCCCTGGGAAAATTTGGGAGCTGCTTATGAAGCAGTCTATCTACAAATGCTTCAAAAACAATGCAGCAAAGCCAACATGGATTTCCCAAGAATTAGCCTGCTAGTCTGGTCCTATTTTTGACCAGGTGATCTCCTTGCTTGGTGTGGGGATGCTGTCGATCTTGATTTCAGTAAAGCTTTTGACAAAGCGCCCCGATACCCTGATGCATCAACTAACTAAAATTGGGCTAGATGGAACAACGGCCGGATGGATCCACCATTGGCTACAGCATCAGTCTCAAAGTGATCGCCAATGGCACCTTCTCAAACTGGGGAGAGGTTCCTCGTGCAGGGTTGAGTCCTGGGCCCTGGACCCTAACATTTTAACTAATGATTTGGATGCAGAAGTGCAGGGAACACTTACCAAATCATGGGTGATGGATAAGCCAGGCCTGCAGCCCTTGCGGAGCTAGAAGGCTGCCGAGGCTTCTGCGAGATGAATAGTCTCACGAACTGGTGCGCCTGGGAAACAGGCCGGTGTGCTGGAAGCTGCCTTCTGCAGGGCCAGATCGTGCAGCCATTGGCTCAGGGCTGCCCGCACAGCATCTGCCGGGGTTGCAACGAGGCTGCTTCCGGGGCCGGGGAGATGCTCCTGGCTCAACCTGCCTGAAACACTTCCTGCACAGAAGACGGGCGCTGCTGCTCAGCCGTGACCCTTGCACGGGCCCAGTCATGTGGGCCCGTGGGTCTCAAGTATGGTCCGCGTTTCCTTCCCCCGCCCGTTTCCATATGCATCTTCAAGTAAGCCACATATCGGGACAGTCTTTAAGTTTAACGGTGGCTCTCTGAACGTCCCCCCAAATAATTCCTCTAGCAACTTTTGCTGGTGTGCTGTGAGCTTTGCGTTGGTCTCGAACACCCAGCGCTGTCATGTGACACCTTTCCTGACGTCATTTGCTGTTTCCATCAGTACGAGGCAGGACTCTCCCTTTGATGAGTGACTGGAGCTGTACAAACATGCCATTAATTGAATGACCTGTTCTCTCTCTCTCTCAGCTGCACCAACACCTTCTTCATATCTGGTTAAAATCGTGTTCAATTAATGTTCTTTAATCTTTCCCAAGGTTGTTGCACCACTTTGATCCTTGTCATCATCTTCTCTTTGATAGCATCTCAGCTTAATTTGTATTTGAATGGAGATGGAAGTGTTCTTCTAATTTGCTTGGGCTTCACGGCAGATCGCAAGAACTACACTTCAGCAGTTGACATAGTGCCTCGCAGCCCCTCTCCCCCCCGCCCCCGAGCCGCTGCAAATGTGGGACAGTGCCAAGCACTGAACCTGCCTCGGTTCTATTTCTCTCCTCTGTAAGTTTGTCACCTGTTGAAAGTGATATGCTTGGAGAATGGTGAGTTGGTCCACCTGTGTTCCTTAAAAAAATACCATTTCTGCTGGTGGTATCAAGTCAGTTCACACCAAAGCAGAAACAGATTGAAAGAATGGCCTTGGGCCTTTCAAACCAAGGTTCTGCTTTGCCTACAAAAAACTGATCTTCTACCCTCCTAATTCAATATTTTCCAAAGATTGCTCCCAAAATTCCAAGCCCAACATACATAAATCATATGCTATTGAATACAACACGTTTACTGTAACAGAATGGTCTTAATAAGATCGACCTATTCAAAGTTTCCAAAATGTTAAAAGTGGAAAATGTTAAATGGTAAAGCAACTTAATCACACTGGCTTTCCACCGAATATAACAGGATCCTTTCAATATCTCCTGGTCCTATTAGGAAATATTCTTTTAAATAACATTGGGATGTTTCACCCACAGAATAATTTCTTAGACTGTCTCTTAACATCTCTGACACTGTTTGCAACCTACACAAATCAACTCATCAGCACTGTGAATGCTAGTGTGATGATGTGTCCTTCCCAGACATTTGCCTGCCCGGCAAGATCAGCGTCACATGGTGCCCAGAAGGCCTTTATTACTCTGGGGGGTTTGTGGAGGGTGGCAACAGAGGGGAGGGCTGCTTGGTGGTGCCCCCCATCCTTTACTTTAGAATTTGATGGAGTTAGATGGTGTAGAGCTCTGTGAACATGTGGAAAAGCTTCTGCCAGGCTAAATTATCTTCAAACTGCTCTGTGCAGTAATTTCAGAGCCCTCTGCTTCCCATCGCTCTGTAGCACTCAAAAAGGGAAGAACATGTTTTTGTCTTGAGATGCAGATCATCCGAGCAAGTTTTTGCATCTCTTTCCCATTTAGTGCAATCTGGGGAAGAAAAGACTCCCAATGTCTGTGCAGGCAGAGGTGCTCTCCCCCAGGTCAGTTTCCACCCAGGCAGTGACAGGGATCCAAGTGATCTTTGGCAGGGGTGGTTTTTGGAGAAGTACCTGATACTGTCATGAAATATTTTCCAGCCAGGGGAGGATCCTGAAAAAAGATGAAGGTCAAGGAACAGAGCAGCTTCACTGCCTGACGTTCTGCCACCCACACTTTTCCCAGCCGATTTCCATGTTTGTCCCCTGCAATTTTTGATGTCAACACGATACTTTCCGAGAATGCTGACGACAGCTTCACACGGCTGTTGATCGGCACGAAGCACGGAAATCGCCCTGTCACTTCTCCGCTCAAGCAGCCCTGAGAAACAGAAGCGCATGGGGCTGTTTGGCACATCGTGTCAGCCAAAAGAAGAAAGTTCTTTGCCTCTTGAATCTTCTGAATTATATTTTCCTTCCTCAGGGGTTCAGTCAGCTCCCCACATTCTGCAAGGAAAGGTCTGGCACAGAACCTTTTCCCTTAATTCTCCCGCTTGCACAAGTGCCGCTCCAGAAACGTTCAAACTTAAGTGGTTCACAAATGGGCTGGGAAAAAGTCTTCTTCCCTGACATCCTGGTCATAACACGGGGCACGAAATGCTGTTTTTATGCTCCTTGATGTTTTACTCACATTTTTTAAATCTGAGAAACCTTTCACAAAGGCAGCTTTCATCACTCCAGATGAATGAAAAGGATTGCAGGTAAAACAAAAATGCAGAAAAGGACAGCCCATTCTGACCACATTATTTCCATTTTCTAATCCTCACGCAAATGTGGGGCTGGTGATTTATAATCTACTTGAGCCAAATCTTCACCTTCCCATCGATGTTTTGAAGATAGGCAGACCAGCTGCTGCTGCAGAAATGTTATATATCTTCAGGAATTTCTGTTTGCCACTTAGCGGGGGAAAGGGAAGGCTAAACACAGAAGGGGTTGCGTCTGGAAAGGAAGCTGAAACCTGGCACTTGCGAGAGCAGAGCGCCGCTGTCCTGAACAGGACATTTTGGAGGGCTTCCATTCCCAGGGTCACCACAGGTCAGAGACTACTGGACAGAACAGCAATGCCCCTTGTACGCACCTCGTTACCCCATTGCTGGGCCAGAGCTGCTAAGAAAATAGCCCCCGAGTCCTCCTCCTGCAACACATGAACCCTTTTTGCTTAAAACCAAAGTCCGCTCTGGACGTCCTTTCCCCAGCACTCTCCCTCTTGCAAATTCCCCAGGACTTGCTCTGGGTGGAAGAAAAAGGAGCAAAGGACCAGGCCAGTGGGGGGCAGAAGCGACAAGGAAGAAAGCTGGCTGGCACGGGGGGCCATGGAGAAGTTGGCGCACAGCAGTGCGTTTAAGCAGATAAACGAACAACGGCGGTGCTAGATACACCGGAGGGCAATGTTTTAGGACCCACGCCTTCCCAGTGTTGCTGGCCACCAGCTGGATGATGCCCCGGGTCGGTCCGGAGCGGAACCAAACAGCCCAGAGCGGCAGCCTGCAAGCGATCCGGCCGCGCGAGGGGCCCACAAGCGCCCCGGGAGCCCCGAGGCCGGCCCTGCGCCAGGCGCTGCACGGGGGGCCTCCCGGCCACGCGGCCCGAAGCAGCCACTTCCCGGCCGGCCGGCCACGCTCTCCGGCCAGGATCCGGCGCGGCTCGCCCGCAGAAACCGCTTCTGGCACTGATGCGGGCCGCACCCTCCGCCTGAAAAAGCGGCCTGGAGGAGCAGTTCAGCAGAGGAGGATCCCTTCCAGACATGCCCATTGAACCAGCCTGAAAATTACCTGCGATTTTAAAGCCCAGAGCTTCCTTTTTAAGATTGTATTTTATATCATTCCCACGCCTGCATTTTTAACTGGCTTGCAACGCTGTTGGCCTCGGATTGTTTTCCTGTGCCGGTGTTTTTAACTTAATACGGCAATGCTGGCCTGGCAAGCATGTGGGGAGCTCCAGGGCTCCTCCTGCTGGCCAAATGCCAGAATAACATCTCTGCTGCAGCTGCCCGGGCCTGGGTGAGCCCCACCTGGGAGCCCCTGGAGCAGGACTGTGTAAGAAGCAGCTCTTTCCACAGAAGCCGCGGCAACAGCCCAGGTCTCCTGACTTGCTGCTTGCTTCCTGGTTGGCGTCACCTGCATTTTGTTCCTGGGCTCTGTTCCATGCCTCTTCCTAGACCTCAAGGTATCTCCCCCTCTTGTCTTGCTTCACCAGCCTCTGGCTTCTGGCCTGCCCTGATGGCATTGTTTATTGTTCATTGCACTGCATTTGACTGGTGTTCCTGCTCTTCCTGGCTGGGACTTTAGCTTGTTGAACTGGACTAAGCTGACAAAGTGCCCCATGAGATCCTGGTGGAGAAACTGAGGAGTTTGGGGATAGAGCAAAGCACTGTCTGGTGGATTAGGGCATGGCTGACTGACCGAAAGCAGAGGGTAACCATTAGTGGGGAATCAGTGTGAGAGGCAGTGTGGCGTAGTGGTGAAGAGCATGGGGCTGGGACTCAGACAATCTGGGTTCTAGTCCCCGCTCAGCCATGGAGCCAACTGGGTGACTTTGGGCCAGTCACAGACTCTCAGCCCAACCTACCTCACAGGGTTATTGTTGTGGGGATAAGCTGGAGGAGGAGATGTAAGCTGCCTTCAGCCCTTTGTAGGAAAAAAGGCAGGATATAAATCGAAAAACAAACAAATCATCGGGATGGCAGCCAATGACAAGCGGGGTCCCCCAGGGCTCTGTCCTGGGGCTGATCCTGTTTAATCTTTTCATCAGTGACACGGAAGAAGGGGTGAACCGTCTGCTGATCAAATTCACAGACGATACTAAAACTGGGGCAGTGACCACAACTGAGGAGCAGGTACTCCAGATCCAAAAGGATCTGGACAGACTATGGAAGTGGGCAGGAGACAACAGGATGGCGTTCAATGTGGAGAAGTGCAAGGCCTTGCACTTGGGGCATAGGAATGGGTGTCATAAGTACAGGTTAGGGGACAAGTGGCTGGAGAGCAGCGCTTGTGAAAGGGACCTCGGGGTGCTGGTCGACTGCAGGCTGAACATGAGTCAGCCGTGTGATGCGGTGGCCAAGAGGGCGAACGCCACCCTTGGTTGCAGAGCCAGAAGCGTGGCTTCTAGATCAAGAGAGGTATTACTACCACTCTATATGACTCTGGTGCACCCGCAACTGGAGTATTGTGCTCAGTTTTGGGCCCCTCGTTACAGGAAGGATATAGCCAGGTTGGAGTCAGTGCAGTGTAGGGCCACAAGGTTGGTGGCCGGTTTGCAGGGGAAGCCGCATGAGGCGAGACTGAGGGAACTGGGTCTCTTCAGCCTGGAGAAGAGGAGACTCAGAGGGGATCTGTTGGCGACATACAGGTATGTGAGGGGGTGTCACATGGAGGTGGGTAGAGACCTGTTCTCCCCTGCAGATGAAGGCAGGATGCGCTCCAACGGAGCAAAGCTCAGGGAACCCAGGTTCTGTTTGGATGCCGGGAAGCACTTCCACAGTCAGGACCCCAAGGGTGTGGAATGGGCTTCCATGGGAGGTGGTTGAGGCCCCATCGATGAGGGTGCTCCAGGACAGGCTGGACGTGCACATGGTGGGCATGTCGTGAGCGGAGCGGGCTGGAGCCAGGGGTCAGACTAGATGGCCCGGGAGGTCCCTTCTGACTCATTCTCTTTCTATGTTTCTATAACAAAGTAATGTTGGCAACACAGAGATTCCAAGGTTTCCAAAACATTCTTCAGTGTACAAGGAAAACAGGGTATTAAAAGAAGAAAAACTAAGCTTTCATGTTTTTAAGCTGACCTTTTGGACATTGGTTTGGTTGCCTGGGTCCTGTTGTTCCACCACTCATGTCTGCGGCTCCAACAGTTTGTTATTGGTCATTTTAGTGATTTTATCAGCTCTGTTGTTTTGTTGCATTGTGTTGGTTTTTTGTTTTTGATCTTGTTAACCAACCAGAGAGTCTCTGGACTCTTGGGTGGTCCAAAATGTATCAAATAAATCAATCAATAAGGTTGTTAGGAGACTGGCTGCTCAGGCTGCGCGATGCCTGCCTCCTACACATCCTTGTCACAAGAAATGGCATGTAGCATTGACTCAGAAGCAGAAAAGCAGCCTGAAATGCTAAAGGTTTAAGACTTCCCAAAGAATTAAACTGAGCTCTCTTCCCCTGCCCAAAGATGAAGGTTGCAAGCTTCAGTTGTTCTGAGAGGTGAGTTAGACAGATTACATCTGACAGTGTCAACTGTTCCTTGGTGGGGCAGAGTCAAAGGCAAGTTTTTGTAAGGTTTTTGATACCGTTTTGATTCTGTTATCATGTGTGTAATCGATGTTAAAGATGGCTCTTCATTCGAAAAAGAAGTGGCCATGTTTGCTGAGGTTTGCGGCTGTGCTCCCAGATGGCTGTGTGTGGTTGGGGAATGTTGTTGGTTTGGCTTGCGAAGATGTTGGTTTTCCAGGCCCCTTTCTGGAATATGGACGGTCAGCTGGAAGGGATGCTGGGACTGTGGTTTGTGTGAAAGTGTTGCGGCAAAGCACTTCCCCGCCACAGAGCCGCTGGGACTGCTGCGTTGGCCTCGGCCCCCTGGGAGGAAGCGCTCGGCCACTCCTGGCATCTGGGGCTGGCCGGTCATTGCCGGATATTCCACAGGTTTCAGCCTTGCAATAGTGTTCGAGTGTCTCCAGCACATGGCCATTGTTTATAGCATTGCTTTAAAGATAAAGGCTTTATTCAGCATTGCACAGGTGCCTGGAAGCAGGTGAGTGGAGGAGTTCCCAGGCTGAGTGGCTTCTTTTACAGGTGTCGGCGAGGGAGTGTAGATACCTTGGGGTGCAATCCTGTGCATGTTTAGACTGCAAAAGGTCCACAGCCCCCTGCATCGAATGCTGTGCATCCTGGAAGGAGCCAGGACGTGCGGCTTGGCAGTTCCAGGCACAGCTGCGCAGAATCCTAGCCTTCCTTGTGACTCACGGGGAGCAATGCGCCTCAGCTGAGCCGGTGCTCAGATCTGTGCAGATTCCCCCTTGCAGAGGGAAAGTTTGAGATGCACATGCCACCAAGGGATGGCTTCATTTATTTATTTCTTAGATTTAAAGCTGTATTTAAAGCTTTCTTTCTTTCATTCTTTCTTATCCCGAATCCTTTCTTATAAAGAACTCAGGTGTCTCACAACCTTCTCCTCCTGCTACACAACAACACCCCTGCGAGGTAGGCTGGGCTGAGTGTCTGTGCCTGGCCCAAAGCCACCCGGCTGGCTCCATGGCTGAGCGGGGACTCGAACCCGGGTCGCCTGAGTCCTGGTCTCACCTTCTCAACCACTCTCACGTTGTTTCCTCGTTCAGGGAGTGCATTGCAGGGAAAGCAGGAAGCCTGAAGACAAACCGCTCCTGCTGCTGGCTACCTTGGGTGCCTTCCTCTTTCATCCATCCCTCCTCCTGCTCCTTCCCCAGATGCTGTGTCTTGACAGATGCCAGAGATGACTCCAAAGCAAGTGCCAAGGCCTGGTGCCGTGGGTGCAGAAGCTAGAATAGCAGACAGGATCTAGTGTGCCCACATTTCCGCTGTGGGGGCGTCTGCGTGCAGTCCCAGAACGTTCCAGCCCCAGCCATGGGTGGTTCCGTGTGCGGGCCTCCATGGTCTGCCGTGGGGGTGTAGCAGCGGCGGCATCTTTGCCTTTTCCCTCTAGCCCAGGGGTCGGCGACCCGCAGCTCCAGAGCCACACGTGGCCCTTGAACCCCTCTGCTGCAGCTCCGTCGCTCAAAAGACGCGCTGGCACAGCCGCTGATCTGCGACTCTTGCCGATTTACTGAGCTCTCCCCCCCCCCCCCGTCCAACCATCGGTAAAACGAAGAAAAGTTTCTGAAGAAAACCAAACGTTTGATGGTACCTGGGTAGATTCGTTTGCTTTTACTGCTGATGAACTTTCGGGGTTTGCTGTTTAATGCATGCAGCCCTTTAGCACCGACTTTGACTCTGCAGGAAGCTGGTCTCCTATTCAAAATATATGAAAGGGGTCCTACTAGTGTATAATGTAAGATTAAAAATAACAGTTTTTAGTGACTGAACAAGAGCTGCAGCTAAATCATAATGAAGATATAGATCTACTTCCTTGTTTTAGGAAGATTCTTATGAAAAATCCAGCAACATTATTACACTGGGAGTGGGATTTTTGTTTAATATTTCACCAAACTATTATTTATATTTGTTGTACTGCAGAAACTCTACTTACTGTATGAAAGTATCAGTTAGTCCTTTTTTTATTCAGGTTGACAGCTGACTACACCCTCCAGTACACGTGATAAAAGGATGAGGGCACATAGAAGCAGGCGGCAGTTTTGGTTTGCTGCAGGCGGATAATTTCAGTTCGGCTTTTTATTTCATAAATACGAGGAGGACTCAAATAGACATTGAGTATTTTATTTGAAAGTAACCTTCAACCCAGCATCTTTTTTTTCTGAGTTCAAAATGTTTTTGTTGCATGCAGAAATAAAAATTTGTTTCCTCTGTAGCAGTTCATTGATTTCATAAATGCAACGCACTATAGTTGTTTATACATAGCATAAAGGTAACAAACGATATATGCAGTGTTATCTTCATTTTAGATGTCAAAAGGGTTTTGTGGCTCCCGGTGTTTTCTTTTCTGTGGGAAACGGGTCCAAATGTTTGAGGTTGCCGACCCCTGCGCGAGACCATGGGTCCTCAGACGACAGCCCCGGCTGGATCCGGCCCTCCGTGCCCATTTATCTGGCCTGCCGCAGAGGTTTTGGACGGGCCGCGCACGTGTGTGCGACGAGGCAAGGCGGGGGCTTGCTCGCAAGGAGATCGTTCTGGACTCACTTGGAAATAACGATCCCCTTGCGAGCAAGCCAGCGCCTCGCCGCGCATGTGTGCGTGCATGCCCCCCCCCCCCCCCCCGCCCCCCCCCCCCCCCCCCCTGGCGGCCCACGCCCATCGCCGGCACCTTTCAACTGGCCCCCCGTTTAAAAAGTTTGAGGGCCCCCTGCTCTAGAGTGACCTCTGGCCTGACAACCCCGGTGCCTGCACCCGAAAGCAAGGACCAAAGGCCACATCCCGGCTCACGAATGCTGCTCGCTTTGGCCCCCAGAGCCGCAGCAGCCGTCTGCAGAGGGAGATGGACCTGCAGAGGGAAATTCGGAATCCAGACCTTTCCAAACGTGTGAGATGCCATCTCTTGTCATCCTACCTGTGCAATGCTTTGGGGGCTGCATATTTTTCCTCAGTAATCGAACTCCACTGGCCTCCACTTCACTCATATGGCAGCCCGGGCTGACCCAGTTCCCCTGTCCGGTCCCGGGATAGTGTCTTGGGCCAGGACTTGGCAGGACGGCTCCGGAAGGCGCACAACCAAGCCAGCCGTGCCGGGGCCGGTGCTGAGGAGGGCCGCTGCGCCGGCCACGGAGAGCATTTGGTTTCCCGCCGGTTTCTCTGCCTTGGGAGCGGGGCTTGCAGGGTGCCTGAGCGCCAGCGAAGCTTGTGAGCAGGTTATGGATTTGTGATCAAACACAGTTGCCATGGGGGCAGAATAAAAAGAATATTTTAATGCTTTTTCTGTCTCAAAAGAAGCAAAGGGAGTTGATTTCTCTTTGGGTAGGTGTTGCGGTGGAGGCTTTCATGTCAAAACGAGATGGAATTCCAAATGTGGGGAAACTCTCCCTGGAACCGCCTGCTGCTCATTGCCCTCAGCTGAAATGAATACGGGCATCGATCAGGACGGTTTATGGAGAGGCTAGCACAAACCGGAGAGCCCCTCTGGTAAAGATCCACCCCGTCACAGCACCCCACGCTCTCCCCGCTTGTGGGATCTCCCTGCCGCTCCCCGTGAGTCACTATCCAAACCCCACCGGGCCACTTCGCGCGCCATCTCTCCAACCTGCGGTGCCCACAGTGGGAGGAGGCCGGAAGACTCGCAGGGAAAAGAGGGAGGAAGGGAAGCCGCTGCAGGCTCCGAATCCTGAGCAAAGAGCTCCTTGGCTCCCTGATTGACAACTCTGTCAGGGTTATCATGTGCCCGAAACGATGCTGCTTTCGGCTCTGTGTGCATGCGCACGTGCGTGCGCTTTATGTTTTCTATTAATCTTTAATGATAGCCTTGGTCTGCGAGGCTCTTTTATCCTGTCAGATAAATGTATGGTTAACAGGGTAATGAGCCTTCCAAAGAGCGCTCCCGGCCAGCCGGGGCGTGTGGAGACCTCTGACCCTCCTGTGAGCCGCGCTTGGGGGGGTGCTGGGGGGACGGCGTTGCTGGAGACGCTGGAAATAGGTTGAGCGCTGATGGATGAGTTACGCTTGGTGCGGGGCAGGAGGGCCCCTCTGCTTTGCAAGGCAATTGCAGTTTTATTACCGGCAGGATCCAAGGGGGATGTAATTAGCTGTAGCTGCAGCTTTATTAATAAGTAATTGTTGCTGTCGTGGCTCTGGGTTAGCAAATATCTTCCACTGGTAATTGAGGGCATTGATGTGGCTTTATTTATTAATGAATGAATGCAGGATGGATTTTCAGGTTTGTGGCAAAGAGCAGCTGAAGCACCCGTCACTTGCTAAAGCAGGGGCACGGCAGGTGGCACCAGCACCCCCCGAAAGGAAGCGCCGTCCGGGACAAGGGGCGGCCTGGCCTGCTGTCCCACGCCTGCCCGGTGGCTTATTCACACAGCCATGCCCGGGGCCTGTGCACAGCAGGGTCATGTGGGCATCCAGCTGCCGGAATCACACCTGATCTTGGCTGGACGCCGTAGGGGTGGCAGCCGTTGGCCACGGACCACCACGTCACTGGGCCCAGATCCACTCGGGGAAACCCTGCACAGGCTTCCAGGTCTCTGGCACTGCCTGGCACAAACCAAGCTCTCGTTAGGGCAATGGAAACGACCGTGCTGGCTGAGAACGCCCACCAGCGCCAGGGCGAGTGTGGCTCAGCCGCCGTCTTGTCCAGGTCTGTCTTGCATCGTGGGAGTACGAGCCATCAAAAGGCACTCTTGCTCTGGCCGCTGGGGCAGATACTTGATGGATGCTAACAGGCAAGCCCTCCACCAGCGAGACTCAGAGGCACACCGAGTGCCATCTCGGCTGGAATGAGCCACTGCAAGTCGTGTTGTTTATACTGCAGAGGAAGAGCAACAACTGCCAATTCTTGTTCGTTGTGCATAGCCCAGTGTCACGCTGGTCTGGATCCCACCTTATTTAGCCAGAGTGCATGGGAAAAACCTTTCTCCTTCCAGTCCCGAGATTGCTTATGGCACAGGAAGAAGGATCACCAACGGAAAATAAACCAACTGGGCAAACTGCAAGCTAATGGTGTCATTCAAAGACCTGACCCAGACCTCCTCCTCGCATATTGCCCACAGTGCCGGAGCAGAGAGGAGGGAAGCTTGTGGGATCGACACCCTGTTGTAAGCACGGTGGCGGAGGCAGCAGGTGCGGGTGCCTGTTGAGTCCCTGGCAGCCGCCTGTCCCGTTCCCACAGGGAGGGGAAACGGGGCGCCTGATTCTGACTGCCAAGCAGGGGGCAAGGAATTCACACAGCAAGACGACGGCGCCCCTCCGGGTCCACCAGTGCAGGAACCCTCCCAGCACAGGAGAGGGAAACGGAGGCCGTGCAGGCGCGTGCGCTGCGCTCCAGCCACGCCATCGATGCCAGAAGCAGCCCTTTGGGTCGGCCTTCTCCTGGGCCAAGAATCGCTCCCACTGCACAGGACGGAATCCAGTGGCTTCTTGAGGATCACATGTGGGAAAAGGGTGTGTGAGCACGGAGGAGGGAATCCACACCACCACACACAGATGTTCCCTTAGCGTCACGTCCTCTCGCTCTAGCAGCAGCCCCTGTTGAACCCCGAAGGGCAATGCAGCCTGTTCACGGAGCCCCCGAGTGCAAACGGCCGAGTGAACCCACCTGACAATACAGCGCACTGCTTTGGGCGCCCCGTCCGTGCCCAGGCCTGGTCCGGCCGAGGAATCTGGATTCAAGATCCTTAGGAAGGAGCAAAACCACGCGTCGAGAAGAGTGGTGAGGGGAGGGTGCGGAACAGACCAAGCCAAGAAGGCTTTTGCTCCTGGCTGCGGCCGCACTGGATTCCCAACGGGCCAGAGGCTCCCGGGGCTGCAGAAGCCGCCTGGGTGACCAGCCGTCGATTCCGTTTCCCAGGCCGAGGATGGAAGACGCAGCCGCTCACCGGGGCTTTCCTGATGTCCCCCCCCCCTTGCTGCGCAGGAATCGGCACGCATGGGCTTTCACCCCGTGGGAGCGGAGCGGGGCGAGCAGCATCGCCCTCACCGCCAGAGCAGTCCCTGCTGGCCGAATGCCGGGGAGGCAGCTTTCCGGCGAGGCTCTCGGCGCCACCTGACAGGCGGAAGACCGGGAGGCCTTGGCGATGTGTGCGACGGGGGCCAGAGCGTGTCTGGGGCCCTGGGTGTGCAGCCGCCTCCCCACTGCTCTGACCGAGCCCGTGCAGCGCGGCTGAGCGGCCGGCGCGGGGGCGGCCTGTGCACTGAAGGGAAAGGGAGCGCCGTGCCCACGACTCCGGCAGGGCCTGCGTGTGCCCCGTGCAGACACGGCTCTCGTGCGCCGCCCAGTTTCTCTGCCTTCCGGCGGCCCTTGGATGGAAGCCCTCCCGAGCGCCTCTCCGTGGCAGCTCTGCGCCGTGCTTGCAAATTCCGGGCTGGGGCTTCCTTCCAGGCGTGGGTCCGCAGACTACGGCCTGTGGGCCGGATCCGGCCCGCCATGCCCATTTATCCGGCCCGCCACAGAGATTTTGGACATGACGCGCGTGCGGCGAGGCGAGGCAGGGGCTTGCTCGCACGGAGACCGTGTTGGACTCGCTTGGAGAGAAGGATCCTTGTGAGCGAGCTGGCGCCTGCTGCGTGTGCGCGTGCGCCCCCCTCCCGCCCCGCCTTGGTGGCCTGTGCCCATGGCCTGCGCCTTTCGCCCGGCTGGCCCGGTGGAAAAGCCTGAGGACTCCTGCCCTGCGGGGCCGTCCATCGGCGGCCTGCGCTGCCTCTGCTCCTCCTGCCCTCGCCTTGCCCTGGCCGGCTGTCTCCTCCGGGGCGTGTGGCCTTCTCACGAAGTGCCCAAAGGGCGGTGGCACCTCGGTGCACGCGCTTAATCCGTTCCAGGACTCCGGTCGTGACCCAGATTGGTCGCGACCCAAGTCAAATTTCCCCATAAGGTTCAATGTAAATAAGGTTCATCCATTCTGTAACCATTTTTGTAATCAAAATGAAAATTTGAAACAACATGACAAAAACAATAAAGTGACAAAGAACAACAGAGATCACATCCATCTTCCCCCCCCCCCCCCCCCAACCGCCATCGTCACCTGATGCGGAGTTCGCGACCTGAGGCAATTTTTTCTGAAATTTCTGTTCACGACCCCCGATTTGGTCGTGAACTGAGGAGTTTGGAGCCAAGGTACCACTGCAGAACCTCTGTGATTTTTGCTCCTCAGGAAAGCTCTGGCTTGGTTTGATGTCGGACCCACGGGTTTGTCTCTCTGCTGGTCCAGGCTGGGCACGCGGCACTCCCTCCTCCAGCGCTGGTGCTTTGAACACGTCCTTCTTTGTTTTGGTGGCCCAACTGAGCCTTCAGCAAATACTTTGAGAAACCCAAACGGGAACCTCGCATGAGCCTCGGGGCGGTATGTAAGCCGTCCTGAGGCTCATGCAATGGGACGGCATACATACGTTCTAAATAAATAAGCAAACCTTAAACAGCTCTGTCTGGCGAAATGCAGCATTCTCTCTGTAAGTCTGATACAATTTGTTCCCATTTTGCATGGAATCATCTGCTGCTACCATAAATACATGATTACTTTCCTTCTTTCATTAATCTTCATTTGTCTAATTATTTGCTCAATCTTTTAAATCACTGGTTTGAGTGGAAAGAGAACAGGGAGACCTTCGGCGGGCGCTTCGTTCAGCTGCAGCGAATTCCAGGGCTGGGTGTGGAGGGGCTGGCCGGCTCCTGAGAAGCAGCTGGCCGGCTCGGCTCTGAAGGCCTGGTCGCCGGAGGGATGCGCCAGTGTTTCCTCTGACTCGGGTTTCCTGTTGAGAGGAGGAGGCGAGCTTGGACACTGGGCAGCGCTCCTGAGCGCCCGGCGCATGCTCTTGTGGCGCTGTGAAGGAGCAAGGCAGCGTAACGTGGGGCACCAGGACTGCGTGTGGACCTCAAAAAGCACTTATTTCAGAGACGGTGGTGCCCACGGTGTGCAGAGCAGCCGATGCAGAGCCAGCTTTCACAAAATATGACCCAGCCAGCTTGGTCCCCCCCCCCCCCCCGCCGCTTCCCTTCTCCTGGCCTGCTGAACTGAAAAGTAATTGTTGGCACACAACGTGCGGCCTTTCTCACCAAGGAGAACCGTGTTTCCTTTATACGCCATCCAAAGTGGGAATGGGTCAAAAGAGGGTTTTCTGCATCCACATGTGGAAGACGGGGAGTATTATTTCAGAGGACTGGCTGACTTTTCTGTGTGCGCAGAATGGACACAGTCACTCTGAAAAGGATTCGGCAAACACAGCAGCTTCTTTCTGAAACAAGGAATCTGGGGGTGCCGGAGAAAATGGCACTGAGTCGGTGTGGGTGTCCCTTTCCAGTGAGCTGTCCTGTGGCTGCGAGGCAGAGCTCAGGCTCGGGAGCTTCCGCGTTCTCCCGAGCTGTTTTGCCAGCCGAAAGGGCAGCGTGTGACCTTCCCAGAAGTGAACCCCAGGGTCCTTTGCTGTGGAAATTAAGTCAAGGTCTAGAGAATGGCTGTGGGGATCTCGGGACTTTAACCAGCGAGGTTGAGTTGCATCACAGTCAGTCACTCAGTCAATCCATCAATCGATCAATCAGCCTTAGAGGATCCTTAACTAGGTTCCGTTCACTGCAGCCGTAGAGCTGGAGTGGGAAGGGGCCCGGAAGGCCACTGGGTCCACGTTACGCCCTCCCACTCGCGTGGCTGTGAGTGTCTCCAGTGTGGGGGAGCCCATGGCCTCTCCGGGTAGCTGGTTCCGCTGTTGTGGATGATGCCCTGGTGCAGATCAAGCCGTGCGCGTTTTCCTGCTCTGCCTTTCCCAGACCCGGATGAGAAGGTCGGCCTCGTCCCCACACGTATCCACCGAACAACCGAGTGTCGCCGTGCCGCTCAATCTGCTGTTGACACGAATTCCGGCAGGAACGCTCAGGGCCGCTGCCGCTTCTGGCTGACAGCCCTCCGCCGAGGAAGCATGAGCCGGTTCCCCAGCAAACCCACCAGGGATTCTGGGAACAGGCTGCTATCCCAGCGTCCCAAAGGCCGCAAGTCAGAGGGGACAGCCTGGTGCGTCCGCTGTCTTCAGGGGGGAGGAGCCAGTGCTGGGGGGTCTTCAGCCCTTGGCTCTCCGTGTCCGTCTTCGGCCTGGGAACCCCACGCCCTCCGCACAAGCCCCGCGAGCCTCTCAGCACCACGGCGCTGGACTGGGCCAGGGCCAGGCAGCGCGAAGCATCTGGATTGGCCCAGCTGGGCATCTGCCTGTCGGCCTTCCAGGGACGCCACTCCGGGGAAGGGGTGCTGCGGAGTGTCAATTGGCTTTTGCCCATCCTCCCACATGGGATGCCGAGACGGGCAAAGCTGCGTCCCGCCCCCCTCCCCCCGCCCTGCTGCCAATTAGAAGGGCTGGCGCAGCGCCGCTTTGATCTCGCCCCACCGCTCCGGGCTGGGAGGGATGAATATTTCATGCTCTGCCTCCGTGCTTGGTTCTTGCGACAGGAGGTGCCGTTTTTTGCCAGCCTCGGGTGCTTGTCTCCTGTAATCACGCACCTCAGTCATGGGTGTATCATTTTATGAATTAATAAAAGTCATCATGGGTAATCCAGTGGGGTTCTGGGAAAAGATGTTGCCTGGCAGAATTTTAATGGGCACAGTGGGGAATATAATGGTTTGCCTTCCTTTCCTGTTCGCTGCCTTCCTCATCTTTCATCTTTTTCCGGTTTAGGGCCCGCGCCCCTAAGCACAGCTCGCTTCTTGCTGCAGCCTCCGGGGGCACCCCACTCCCGCTCCGTCTTGTGCGTCTGTGGGATCTCCTGCCGGCCCTCTGCTGCCCGGAGCACGAGAGCTGCCACGGAGCCCCGTGTCTGCGGTGGGCGGCACCTGCCCCGCACCTAGCTGAACACCCGATCTGCCGCTTTGTCAAGTTTATTTTTAGCCTCTTCCTGGGAAAGCATGTGAACAAACAGGGCAGACACATGTGCTTCTCTCTCTGCTCCAGAACATCAAAATCTGCGGCACTTTAAAACAGTGACAGCTCCTCTCACTCCTGAATAATTCATGGTTGCACTAATGCCTTCAGGTGCCAGCGCCTCCTCGGTCTCCTCCTCTTCTCTCTCTCCAACGCCCCCCTCGTTCTGCCCGCTTGGGAAAACTTTATTATGCCTTTGCTCTTATTACAGAACATACAGATAAAAGATAATTGCTTGCCTTGACTCTGCATTGATATGAAAATAAGATTTAAATTATTCACTCCTCCTGAAAGGTTAGTCGAAGGTTGTTGCATGCTGGCTCTTTGCACTGGTTCCGGTCAGACTGCGGCAGGCTGCTCTGCACCACAGGCAGAAGCACTGAGCGTGGACGGAAGGGTCCCTCCAAATATATTATCTCAGCCGTGCCAAGCCCCCGAAAGGAAACGGGAGCCGCTCGGGTCCCTCTGCACCCGCGTGCGTGGACAGGGATTCGCCTGCTCGCAGGGCATTGGTGGTTTGTTGGTGCCTCATCGACCTCCTGCCAGTCCCCAGAATTAAGGCTGCCAGTTGGTTCAAGAGGTCTTTGCGGACGGAGCAGCGTGCTTTTTAAAGTCCACTCAGTTAAAATAAATATGCATTTAGCAGAACATTGGCACAGGGGCTGGCAGCGAAGGGGAGTCTAAGCCAACACATTTTGTAAGTTTCTGCTCAGCGACCTGGTTCTTACATAACCCTAAACTCCGCCTTGGCCCTTGTGCACCCGCCTCCGAGCTCCTGCGTCCCCTTTCAGCGTGACAGCAGCTGTCGTTACTTGGTTATGCCCAAGCTTAGACAAACAGTGCTTGATCTTAGCCAGGAGCTGAGGGAAAGAAGCCGATGTCCCGCAGTGGTTTAACAGGCTTATTCTCTAAGCCAGAGTTAACCTAGGCAGAGCTCTTGACTTGGGGGACTGAGCTTTTCTGCAAAGGGTTACAAAAGCTTCTGATCGCTCCTTTGCGGCAGCACCAAGCTAATTTCCGTCCTCCTCCAAGTCAGCGGAAGGACTGGCAGCTCCTCTGAGCTCTCCCTTTGAAGCAGTGAGGCCCGCTCTGGGGAGGGGCCGGCTTGTGGTCCCGATCCTGCGCTCCTCAACGGGCTTGCTCCAGCCAGAGAGAGGGGCCGAGTGGGGTGCCACAGGGCACAGGTCTTGGAGTAACGTGGCTGCAGCCGTCGTGGTGGCCTTCACTTTGCCAGGTGCGACCGTCGGGGCCCAACCTGGGCTGGCACAGCCCCTAAGTCAGATACCCCCAAGTGCGTCTGCAGGCGCCCCCGCTTCGAGCTAACCCGCTGATGCCCCAGATCACTGCCACCTGGGGAGCCAGCTCATCCCCCCCATGGCTTGTCAGACGTCACGAGCCCTGAAAGCCTCCTCTTCCGCGCGGGTCAGTGTGGGGCCTCCAGCCGAGCAATGCCAGCTGCCACCACCCGGCCCTTTCCAGTGCACCCGCTTCCGTGCGCGGCTGCTCCACGCTTCCTCGCCACACCACCCTTTTTCCTGCAGTGGAGAATCCATTGGGCGGCAGAACGCAGCCTAGACGGACCCACGCAATGCTTACATACCTTGCACAAGAAAGGCTAAAAAGAACTGGGGCCGCCTTGTTTCCACTGCAAGGAGGCTAGAGGCCCCAGACTTCCGCGGAGGCTTTCTCCTGCCGCTTGTGCACCCCAAAAGTGGACTTTCAGGGGCACCTGAAAGGGGGGCACGCCTCCAAGAAGCCTGTTTCCCCTGGGGGAAACTGAATTGTGATTCTGAAGAGCACAAGTAGCAGCCCTTGGGATGATGTGGCAGAAATATGAATAAGTTTGCATGCAGAATTAGCCTGGGTATAAAAATAGTTCTGCCGGCTGCAAGGCCCTGTCTTGGGCCAGAGGCTCAGTTTTCCAGCCCTGGCTGTTCTGGCAGGCATGTTCACCTATTCTTTCCTTTCCCCTTTGAACTCTCTTCGGGCTCCTGCCAGAAACCTGAGCCAATCTTCCTACTGGCCTCATCAAAGAGAGGGAGTGACATTTCCTACCAGTGACTTCCTGTCCCTTTTGTTTAAGCGACAGATTAATTGGCTGGTTTCATTTTGCATTAATTCTTAACATCTTCATCATCATTTCTGTACTAGGCCAAAGCTCCCAGCGTGGTTCACGACAATCCATAAATGCTGCAAAGCAAAGAGCAGAAATATTATGGGGGTTCTTCAAAAGGTTTCTGCACTTTTATTTTTTATCAAAATATTTTATATATTTTTTCCTGATGGCATGAAAAAGTTGGTACGACGCTGGGAAAAATGCATCGCAAAGGAAGGTGACTATGCAGAAAAAAGATGTGATTTGTTTTTGAACTTACATAGCCTGTGCCCTGCTTCATTTTGCACTCCAAGGCCAAACTTGCCTGTTATTCCGGTTATCTTTTGGCTTCCTACTTTAGCATTCGAATCCCCCATGATGATAAGGACATCATTTTTGGGTGTTAATTCTAGAAGGTGTTGTAGGCCTTCACAGAACCGGTCAACTTCAGCCTCTTCAGCACCAGTGGTTGGGGCATAGACTTGGACTACTGTGATGTTGAATGGTTTGCCTTGGATTCGAACTGAGATCATTCTGTCATTTCGGAGATTGTATCCCAGTACTGCTTTTCCTACTCTTTTACTGACTATGAAGGCTACTCCATTTCTTCTGAGGGAAGGCATAAAAATATCCAAAGGAAGGAAGGAAGGAAGGAAGGAAGGAAGGAAGGAAGGAAGGAAGGAAGGAAGGAAGGAAGTCTGAATCTATCAAACATCAAATTTGGTCCTACATCTTTCGCTTTCATTATTGTTCATCTCAAACAGTAGGCCGTTTCTTCAGTGCTTTAAGCAGCCCCCCCCCCCATTTCTTCTTCCACAGGCTCCAAATCGCCATTCTGCACTGACCAGGATGCAGCCCGGCTTGAAGTTTGGCAGAGGCCTTGTGAAACTACACAAATGCACCAGGAACGCCCCCGCCCCCCCGCCGCCATCTCAGGGGCAGGGATCCCACCCGTCCTGATCTCGGTCATCAGCCAGCTGGTCCTGCGCACTGGGCTGGGTCTTGGAAGTCTCCCGCCGGCGGATGCTCAGCTGCTCTTGCATGTGATCGGCCAGCTCATGCTCGGACTGGAGACCCCATCCAACACTGTTGTGTCCAGCGACAACCCAAGACGTACGACAAACAAGAAGAACATAGCCAGTAACGCAAGGAACCACTTTCCACTCTTCCTTTGCGTGTCTTCAGGTCCAGTCTCTTCGGCCGGAATTAGCCTGGTCGTCTTGGTCGACTCTCAAGGCAGGAGAGGCGCAGCTGAGCGCTGTTGCACCACAACGCGCGAAGGAGGAAGGGGAGCGCACGCGAAGGAAAGCTGGCGTGTTGAAAGGAGCAGGCATTGCCAACTTTCCTTCGCGTGCGCTCTCCTTCCTCCTTTGCCCCGGAGCATTTCCACAGCGCTTCCTCTGCCTCTCAAGCCCCCTCTGGGCCCAGCCTCCCCTGCCCGGCTGGGCTCTCCCTCGCCTCCCTCTGCCTGCAGGCTCTGCCCCTTGGGCCGTCTCCCCGCCGCCGCCCCCCCCCCCGGCTCTGTGGCTGGAGGCCTGGCTCAGCCGTCCTGCCGCACTTCCTTCGCCCTGCACACACCGCCCAGCTGATCTGGCCAGCTCCACGGGGCAGAAACCAGCACAAAGTCTTTCGAGTCAAGTTCCGCTGCCAAAGTCGCGCTTTGCAGCCTCTCAGAAGCGGATGTGGACCCGGCCGTCTGAATTTAATCCCGGACCCTTTCCTGCACTGTTTGCTGGCGTTTGCATGTGCCACATGCCGATGAGCGGCAGGTGGCCGACTCTAAGGCGCGGCTTGCCGGGTGGTGTTGCCCAGGCCCCTGCACGCCCCTTTCCTTCCCTGAGCTGCAAGCGACCCCCTGCGGCTCCAGGGGGCAACGCTGCGCCCGGCGTGCGAGGGATCCGGATCACACGCGCCTCTTCAGAGTGGTGTGGTGGGTGAGGACTGCCCTGGCCTGTCTGGTTTGCGGGAGCCACACATGTAACAGCATCATATAATTAACAGTCAAGATCATTTACATTGTCGCTTAGCTAATTTTCATAATGTTTTCTTTATTATCAGAGGAAGAAATTAACCCAAGAATTTATTTACATACCAGTCTCAAACAGTAACAGCTTGCTAATTGCCTGTTAGGTGATTAATAAGCTTACAGCAGATGCTAATGAATCGAGGACTCACTGTTTCAAAGGTGCTCCATGCAGCAGGATTCTGTTTTGGCAGCTTAATTAGTGCAATAATTATGTACTTGTTGCTCTTTCTTTCAAGCAAGTACTGTCAAATGCTTAAAAGATTAAAGTGAATTATGTCACCAAGAACTAGGAGTCCTTACAGACCCTGCGAAGGCGGGCCCTTCTCCTCCAAACACAGGCGGGCTCTGCAGGCACTGGAGGCTGCGAGGGCACCAGCTGCACAGGGGTCCGCGACTCGGTTCATGCAACACGGCCACCCACCCCGAAGACGGACTATGGGTTGAGGGTAGGCTGCCTCTGGAGGTGGACTGTTGTTCAGTTGTGTGTGGGGCGGGATGTCATGTGAACCCAGTTGTGCTATCAAACCATGGTTTGCTAACCATGAACACGCAACAGCCATAACCTAGCAACCAACCACGGGTTCTTTGAGGGCAACGAGCCATGAATGGTTAGCGCGGCTTGGGCACGCCACACAGCAGCAGTTGGTTCAGCAATACCCCAGGCCCAACCTGGAGTGTGCGTTGTCACGTTGTGCGAACTCAGTCCTTGCGCTGCTACTTTTTCCCTGCAAAATGTCAATTTCCTTGAAAATTAGAAGTCAGGCTGAGGCACATAGGATGAGTTCCGTTTTTAAAAGATGAAGGCTTGTTCTAGAGCAAATTGTCTTGCTTTTTTGGAATATGCAGCAGTAGCCCCCTTTGCCAACGAGGTGCTCATTGGCTCCTCTTTGTTACTTCAGGAACTCCAAATTTATCCTGTATAACTTGGTTTGGTATAAAATTAGCATGTTTGGCATAGTAAAAATGTTTGGCATGGTAAAAATACAGTCTATTCAGACAATAATTACAAACTGGATTTACTTTTCAAAACTAGCTTGTGCCATCTTTGGGTCTGCCAGTTTATGAAGAGCAAGAAAAACACAAAAACAGAGGAAACGGTCAATATCATAGAAACATAGAAACAGAGCAAGTGAAAAGGGACCTCCTGGGTGATCTAGTCTGACCTCTGGCACCAGCCGGCTCTGCTCATGACATGCCCACCATGTGGACGTCCAGCCTATCCTTGAACACCTGCACCGATGGGGCCTCAACCTCCCCCTGTGGAAGCCCATTCCACTCCCTCGGGGTCCTAACTGTCAGGAAGTGCTTCCTGGCATCCAAATTGAACCTTGGTTCCCTGAGCTTTGCTCCGTTGGAGCGCATCCTGCCTTCCTCTGCAGGGGAGAACAGGTCTCTGCCCACCTCCATGTGACACCCCCTCACATACCTGTATGTCACCAACAGATCCCCTCTGAGTCTCCTCTTCTCCAGGCTGAAGAGGCCCAGTTCCCTCAGTCTCGCCTCATACGGCATCCCCTGCAAACTGTCCACCAACCTTGTGGCCCTACGCTGCACTGACTCTAACCTGGCTATATCCTTCCTGTAATGAGGGGCCCAAAACTGAGCACAGTACTCCATTGTGGGCGCACCAGAGTCGTATAGAGTGGTAGTAATTCCTCTCTCGATCTAGAAGCCACGCTTCTGGCTCTGCAACCAAGGGTGGCGTTTGCCCTCTTGGCCACCGCATCACACGGCTGACTCACGTTCAGCCTGCCGTCAACCAGCACCCCGAGGTCCCTTTCGCAAGTGCTGCTCTCCAGCCACTTGTCCCCTAACCTGTACTTATGACACCCATTCCTATGCCCCAAGTGCAAGACCTTGCACTTATCCACACTGAACGCCATCCTGTTGTCTCCTGCCCACTTCCACAGTCTGTCCAGATCCAAAAGGATCTGGAC
>NW_025336043.1:895035-912368 GCF_004798865.1 Varanus komodoensis
GGATAAGTGCAAGGTCTTGCACTTATCCACACTGAACGCCATCCTGTTGTCTCCTGCCCACTTCCACAGTCTGTCCAGATCCTTTTGGATCTGGAGTACCTGCTCCTCAGTTGTGGCCACTGCCCCAGTTTTAGTGTCGTCTGCGAATTTGTTCACCCCTTCTTCCACATCATTGATGAAGAGATTAAAAAGGATCGGCCCCAGGACAGAGACCTGGGGGACCCCACCTGTCACTGGCTGCCATCCCGATGATTCCCCACTAATGGTTACCCTCTGCTTTCGGTCAGTCAGCCATGCCCTAATCCACCTTTGGTGTATCCCAAAACTCCTCAGTTGCTCCATCAGGATATCATGGGGCACTTTGTCAAAGGCCTTGCTGAAATCCAGGTATACCACATCCACTGCATCCCCTCCATCCAGCCACCTCGATACCTTGTCACAGAATTCCACAAGGTTTGTCTGGCAGGACTTGTTATTGTGGAAACTGTGCTGTGTGGCTCCCAGCCTCCCTTCCCTATCTAGCATCAATAGATCTCTCACTATTATGAACCTTTTAATTGTTTTTCCTACAATGGACGTAAGACTAACTGGTCTGTAATTCCCCATGTCCCTTCTACTACCCTTTTTGAACATTGGGACCACTGACACCACCCTCCAGTCCTCTTCAACTTCACCTCTTCTTCATGAGGCCTCAAAAATGGAGGCCAGCAGGCATGAGAGAACCCCTGCCAACTCCCTAAGTACTCTCAGGTGTAACCCATCAGCGCCTGGCACCTTTGTAACGTCCAGTGCCCTGAGGAGCCCCTCGACTTCTAGGGGGGTGACTCTAATCTGTGCCCCTAAGTCCCCGGCCTCATCTAATCTCCTATGCGGATCTCCCCCGTCCTGCTTTGGGGAGAACACAGAGGCAAAATAGTCATTTAGCATCCGTGCCTGTTCCCTCGTATCAGTCACTGGATCCCCTTCCTTCTTATTTAGCGGTCCCACCACTTGTCTCCCCTTCCTCTTCCTGTTTACATGCTGATAGAAGCCCTTTTTGTTGCTCTTGATATTCTTGGCAAGCCTCAGCTCGTAATCAGCCTTAGCCTTGTGAAGAATCCTTCTGCAATGGGCCTCCTCCCCCCGGTATACCCTTTTTTCTGTTTGCCCCAGTACCCACTTCCTAAGGAGGTTCCTCTTTCGTCTAATCCCTCTAACCACCTCCTTTCGTATCCATGGCAGGGCTCTCCTCTGCCTCCCCACCTTACTGACTAGAGTATCGTCAAGGCTTGTGCCTCCAAAACCTCCCTTTTGAGTGCCGTCCACCCCTCCTCAACTCGCTTGCCTTCCAGTAACCCATCCCAGGAGACTTTCCCCAGTCTGGCCTTCAGTTGGCCAAAGTTGGCCCTCTTGAAGTCCCAGCTTCTAGTGCTCGACCTGCTGCACGTCCGCAGTCCCCTGAGCTCAAAGCAAAGGATGGAGTGATCACTCGCGCCCAGAGCTCCCCTAATCTGTACCTCATCTATCAGCTCCTCCCTATGGGTCAAGACCAAGTCAAGGATGTTCCCCCCCCCACCTCGTCGCCTCTCGGACCCTCTGTGTGAAAAACCCTCCCTCTATAATTGGCTTCGTTTTCTGCGCTCTTGCTAACACTTTTGGTGTCTACTTCTTCTGCTGCTTCATCTTTGGTGTTAATCGTGGACTGCTAAAAGCTAAAGATGCGCCCCGGCAGCCTACGCCGGAGAGGAACTACTGCATGCCGCCAGCCTGCGCCGCGAAGACCGCGCCGCTCCGCCATTCCATCGCCCACCTGGCTGCCCCGCCACGCCCCTGCACGCGTGGCAGGCGTGCCCGGACGAGGCGGGGCGTCGGGAGCCCGGCGGCTTGAAAGCGCCGGCGGCGGCCGAAGGGCGTTGGCCAAAGGGCGGTCGCTGCTGTTTGGGGGAGCCATTTGGGGGGGGGGCCAAGCAGGGGGCTGGGCTGGCCAGGGGGCTGGGCTGGCCAGGGGGCTTTCACTTTCGCTGTGTTAGGCCCTCCTGTTGGGCAGTGAATTTTCAAATGTTTTTATAATTTTAAAGTGTTTTTAAATTGTTTTATGGAGTCATCCCTGGGCATGTTGCCGCTTGTATTTCCTGGGGAGCGCACCGGTGCCACCATTGGGGTGGTTATGGGCAATGGACGTAACAGCGGTGGGAGCTTAACGTGTCCGCATAGAAGAAGGAGGGACAGATGGTTGACACCTTTCCCTACTTCTGGTTTTGCTCCCAGCCAGAGGGTGCCAGGGAGTCTTGTCAGTCGCCCCTCGGGCCTGACGGTGCTGTTGCTTAATGCCAGGTCGGTCAATAACAAATCTGCCCTCATCCATGACTTGATTGTGGATGAGGGGGCCGACCTGGCCTGTTCGAGAGCAGGGCTGGAGTGTCTCTAGTTGGTGTTGGGTGATCGAGACAGATTGGGGATTCTGTTGGTGTACTGTGCACCCTTCTGCCCAACAGTCTCCCTGCCTGAGCTGACGGAGACCGTCTCGGACCTGGTGTTGAGGGCCCCCAGGATGTTGGTCCCGGGGGACTTCAATCTCCATGCTGAGTCTGGTCTGACAGGGGCGGCTCAGGACTTCATGGCCTCCATGACAGCCATGGGGCTGTCTCAACATGTCACCAGCCCGACCCATGAACGTGGACACACTCTGGACCTGGTTTTCTCAATGGGGCAGGAAGAGGATGGTCTGAGGGTGAGGAATTTATGCTTGACTCCCCTGTCATGGTCAGATCACTTCCTGGTGAGGTTTGTGCTCGAGAGCAACCTCTCCCTCTGTAAGGGTGCGGGCCCGATTGTGTGGGTCCGCCCCCGGAGCCGGATGGATCCAGAAGGATTCCTGAAGGCCCTGGGGGAGTTTCCGGCTGACAAGACGGGTGCTCCTGTCGAGACTCTGGTCGAACTGTGGAACGGGGAGATGACCAGGGCTGTGGACACGATCGCTCCTAAGCGTCCTCTCCCGCCGGGCAGAGCCCACTCTTCCCCTTGGTATACACCTGAATTGCGGGCGATGAAGCAGGTTGGGAGACGGCTAGAGCGTAGGTGGAGGAGATCACGGGATGAATCTGACCGAACACACTTGAGAGCCCATTATCGGGCCTATGCTGTGGCGGTGAGGGCGGCGAAAAAGAGATTTTTTCCCGCTTCCATTGCCTCCTCACAATGCCGTCCGGCGGAGCTCTTTTGAGTGGTACAAGGCCTGGTTCGTCCAGGTCCGAAAGAAGATCTGATTCCACCCTCAAAGGCCCACTGTGACAACTTTGCCAGGCATTTCAGGGAGAAAATCACTCAGATTCGTCACGAGCTGGATTCCACTATTGATTCAGAGGTTTTAAGGGAGACACCAACGCTACCGTCTGGTCCAAAATTATTGGATGAATTTCAGTTATTGTGGCCCGATGATGTGGACAAGGTGCTTGGACGAGTACGTCCCACCACTTGCCTTTTGGACCCTTGCCCGTCTTGGTTAATAAAGGATTCCAAGCACGGGATTGGAACCTGGATCTTGGAAGTGGTTAACGCTTCTCTGAGGGAGGGTCGGGTGCCTGCCCCTTTAAAGGAGGCGGTAGTCCGACCGGTCCTGAAGAAGGCATCACTGGATCCAGAGATGGCCACTAATTATAGACCAGTGGCCAACATCCCGTTTCTGGGCAAGGTGTTAGAGCGGGTGGTGGCGGGACAACTCCAAGCACTCTTGGATGAAACTGATTATCTGGACCCATTTCAGTCCGGCTTCAGACCCGGGTACGGTACTGAATCTGCCTTGGTCGCCCTGTACGATGACCTGTGCAGGGAGAAGGACAGGGGCAGTGCGTCCCTGTTGGTTCTCCTGGACCTCTCAGCGGCTTTCAATACCATCGACCACGGTATCCTTCTAGATAGGCTAGCGGGATTGGGGGTCGGAGGCACTGCTTTGCAGTGGTTCCGTTCCTATCTCAACGGACGATTTCAGAAGGTGGTGCTGGGGGACTATGGCTCTGCGCCATGGCAGCTATGCCATGGAGTACCACGGGGTCCATTTTGTCCCCCTTGCTGTTCAACATCTACATGAAACCGCTGGGAGAGGTCATCAGGAGGTGTGGGCTGCGGAACCATCAGTACGCTGATGATACCCAGCTCTGCCTCTCGTTTTCCACCAATCCAGGTGAGGCAGTGGCTGTACTGAACCGGTGCCTGGCCGAGGTAATGGGCTGGATGAGGGCCAATAAACTGAAGCTCAATCCAGACAAGATGGAGGTCCTGTTGGTTGGCGGTTCGGGCTTCGGAGAAGGTGAATTGAATCTTGTCCTGAACGGGGTTGCACTCCCTCCTAGGAACAAGGTCTGCAGCTTGGGAGTGCTCCTCGACCTGGAGCTTTCACTCGAAGCGCAGGTAACAGCAGCGGCGAGGAGCGCTTTCCTCCAGCTTCGGCTGATCCATCAGCTGCGCCCCTACCTGGAGTATGACTGCCTCGCAACAGTGACACATGCGCTGGTGACTTCCCGACTTGACTTCTGTAACGCGCTCTACGTGGGGCTACCCTTGAAGACGGTCCGGACACTTCAGTTGGTTCAAAATAGAGCTGCCAGGCTGCTGACGGGGACTGGGCGTTATGGTCACATGACTCCAGTTCTCCGTCAGCTTCACTGGCTCCCCATTGAAGTCCGGGCCCAATTCAAGGTGTTGGTGATGACCTATAAAGCCCTAAACGGCTTGGGTCCTGGTTACCTGAAGGAGCGCTTACATCCATATATGCCCAGCCGCCCCCTGAGATCGGCGGGAGAGGCCCTTCTCTGGGAGCCCTCCGTGAAAGAAATTAGGAGGGTGGTTACTCGGAGGAGGGCTTTCTCAGTGGTGGCGCCTAAGTTATGGAATGCGCTCCCCAGAGAGGTCCGCCTGGCGCCGTCGTTATTTGTTTTTCGGCACCAGGCGAAGACCTTTTTATTTAAGCAGCATTTTAAATGTTAATACTATTGAATTTTATCTGGCCAGGGCGGCTTATTTTATATTGTGTGTGTGTGTGTGTATTAAATTATTATTATTATTCTAATGTATATATTTTAATTTTTATTTATGTTGGTTCTAATTTATTGTTGTAAGCCGCCCCAAGGCTTCGGCGAATGGGGCGGCATAAAAATGTTTTAATAAATAAATAAAAATAAAAGATCTGCCCACCCTGGACCATGCCGGTTTATTTCTTGATTTGGTATGAAGATTTCCAAACCTGGGCAGTTTTCTTTTGGATGCTGCGGACGATGAAGGAATCTGAAGCAGGTGGGAAGCGAGAGGCGCCAGAGCCTGTGGTGTGTCAGGCCACGCTTCCATGGTGCAGGACTGAGGTATACTCCCGACAAAATGTTTATTTATTATTATTAATTTAAAACATTTCTATGCCGCCCCATTCACTGAAGCCTCGGGGCGGCTCACAACATAAAATTAAAATATAATACATTCAAAATATAAAACACATTAACAATATAAAATAAGTCGCCCTGGCCAGATAAAATAAGCAAATAATATTAACAATTAAAATGACGTTTAAATAAAAAGGTCTTCGCCTGGCGCCGAAAAACAAATAACGAAAACAAATAACATTTGTCTCCAAGCATCCAGCATCAAGCTCTAAGGGCGCGGCTTGTTTTGTAACCAGGTCGAGTGGGTTGCAAATCTTCTGTCTTTCGGAAGATCTCGTTTTTTGTTTTGCATTGTTTGACTAAACTTTCCAAGGAGGTCTGCACTCCACCCATTGAGTTTGACTATGGAGTTTCAGCACTGCTGTTTCATTCTTTGCCATTTTTCGTCTTGCTTCTTCTGGAAGGGCACAGGCACAAGAGCTGGTTTGTGTTTTGTAATTTCTTCTGTTTGTCTGCAGATCTTGTGCGGGGCGCTCAGTTTCATGACATCATGAAGAAGCAAGCTGAGCTCAGGACAAGTGTGTCCTGTCCCAGTAATATGTGCATGTGCAGCCATTTTGCTCTCCAAGGCTGATTTCATGTTACTTGCGTTGCCGATCAGCAAAGCAAACACTCCCAGTTTTCTGTAGGACTTCCCATATTTTATGATTTCTGTACACCATAGAAAGCCTGTTCTCTTCTGTGTCGCTCTGCAAAGAGCTGGTTGAGCTGTTGCACTGACAGTTTTTGATTCCGTCCTGCCTCTGATTTGTCCATCTGCCAGTGGGCACCGCAAGACCCGCTGCTCTGATCTTTTCCTTGCACCAATGGATTATCCGTGCAAATTCTGGCTTTAAAAGAGGCTTGCTCAAAGAAGGCCTGCTAGACAAATGGCACAACAGTTTTGGCAATTTAACAGCTTCCTGCCAGGGCCCATTTTCAGTTCTTTGACAATGGACTTCCAGAAGGCTAAATTGCTCTTGCAAGAGCTCGGTCATTTTTGCCTGATGTTCAGGTGTCTACAAATGAATCTGCTGAGTGTTTTCTCTCTTTTTTGGATGCAGTTATTGGCAATGTTTGTTTTCTTGAAAATGCTCCTGCTGATGGGGAGCCTCTTTCAGCCGATTCTGAGGTTACAGAAGACACAGAAACAAGATTTCTGCAATGAGAACTTTGGAAAAAGCTACTGTACTTCTGTCAGTGTGGTCTTCCTCACTTGGCTCCATAAAGGATTTAAAATGTCTGCCTACACTTCTAACATTATACATGACAGGTGTTGTCATCCTAGTAGCATTTGCAAATGTGTATTTTATTTTACAGTATTTGTACATCACTTTTTTCCTACAAGAAGTTGTAGTGTGGAAATGCCTCCATATACTAGATGTTAGTTGCACCATTTTGTCGAGAGGAGGAAAACAATAATTTAGTAGTTAGCTTGCCAGTAAACTAAGCTATGGTAGGGGTTACATTGCAGGAAAGCATTCAGCTAGTAGAGATTAAATTATGATTTAAAGCAGGGTTATGAAGATGAATGAGTGTGGTTACATTATGGTTCAGTTTTCCAAATTGACGTGAGTTTAAATTCTTACTGTTCCAAACAGTATGCGGTTTATATTGCTCTGTACTTTCTCTCTGCCATCCTCTGAGACCTAGTCAAAAGGACAGAAACCAGCAGAGGTGCCACAGACCCGTTGTGCCTTCTCTCAGTGATGCCTTGGAGGCAGAAGTGCAGCTGCTCCTGCACCTGCGAGTTTTTGACTCCATTGACGTACCACCCAGGCCTCCTTCGTGCATAAGAATTCCACTGTCCTGGCACGGTGCACAGCCTGGCAGAAATGCCCATTATATCGCCTTTCGTCTGGGGGGCCTGTGGGTTGCGCCTGATGCTCTTTGGCTGCAGACGGCCATGGCAAGGCAAGGCCGGCCGTGAGTGGGGTACCCGTGCACTGCATGCAGGCGTGCCATGCCGATAGCCCTCCGTACCACGCAGGGGCTTCCAGAAGGAGCTTTCCAGAGCAGCGTCTCAGGCCGGGCAACCCACATCTCTCGCCAAGATCTCGCCGAGTGCGAGGTGAGCCAGAGAGTGGAGGGGGCTGTTGACCAAATGGTCCGTGCCCACGGGGAGCGGTAGCTGGTTGGGGAGCCCTTTGGGCAGGCCCCGAAAGGCCCAGGCCCCCCCACTGGCCTGGCCTGGCCTGGGGGAAGAGCCCACTGCAGCGCCTCTGGGCTGCCTGTGTGGATGAGGCCATGCGCACTGGGGCAGTTGCAAGAAAGCCCCTTCCGGTAGCTGTGGCCTCCCTTAATCCCGGCATTATCTGATTGCCTCATCGTGTTTTCCTACCTCAGGCAGCGAGCCAGTGAATTACTTAACCTATAACTGCAGTAGAATGCAGGCCCTCTGAAGCAGCACATTTCCAGGGGGAGTCGTACAAACACAGTCAGCTCCCTCGGCCCTCACGAGGGGCCCGGCCTCCATCCTTCGGCAGCTCCATCACTGGCCGACCCGCTGAGTGCAGATTTAAAAGATGGAGCTCCACTAGGAGCCTGTGGCATCTTAAAAACAAATCCCACAGACCGGAATGTGTGAGAAACGCCTCACGCACTGCGGAGGGTGTTCCAAAAAGCGCAGGTCAGCCGGAGAGATCGCCCACACGAGATGAGAGGATGACGCGCCGTTGTGGGTCGGGCTGTCCCACAGCAGCCGCAGAGAGCTTCTGCCCCACAGACACTGGGGATAAATGATGCTGCATTCATCTTACTGCCAGCAAGGGCTCTTTGTATAACGACTCCACTTCCACAAATTTCATGTCGATCTCATATTTTTATTATCCTGGAAGTGTCAGCTCCCAGCTGTGGTGGAGAGAGGAGAGGCAAGACAATCTCCATCAACTCATTAATTTTAAAAAGTTGGCTGGTGTTTGCAAAGTGTTCGGCATATAAAAATTAATGTTGACAAATCTTTGAGGAATAGAATGAAACAATAGAAATCAATTAAAGGAAATAGCCTGCAGTTAGGCTTAAGCATGGAAATTATGCAGTGTTGTTCAATTTAAACTGAAGCCAGTCAAACAGAAATTTTCAAAGGGGTGGGCATCTGAGGAGAGTGGAGGAAGATGCGGGCAGGGACACCCTCCTGTGTGGCTTTCGTGCCAAGCAAGGGGGCAACGCGGCGTCAGAAGTCAGAGTCTCACAAAGCGACACGACACTGCCTCTTCCCCGAAGCTCCATCCTGGTGCCGAGAGAAGCTTGCCAACCGCACCGGCGCTCCCCGCCATGTGCCCCAGCCCTTCCTCCTGGTCAGCTTCCTGGCGGGCCCACGGGTGCGATGCTTTGGGGAGCTCACTGCGGCTCCTCTCCAGGGCCCCCAAAGCCAGCAGTGGGCAGGAAGAGCAGTCCTCCAGCCCCGTGTGTGTCCCGTCTGTCGTGCCGCATCTCGTGCAGCCGGAACAGGTCAACCCTTCTTCCAAAGAAAGGACACCCTCACCTCCACTCACTCACCCAGAGGGGTCTTCAGTGAGGGGTCCTCCCCGCCCTCGCCAAGAGCGGCCAGGAGCTGGCCGCCAGTCTCACGGCCAGGCCTGGGCTGGGCTTGTGGGGCAACTTGCTCTCCCCACATTCCTGCTTTGTGGCATCCCTTCTCCCAAAGCATGCCTCTTCCCATGGCTCCGTGCGGGAGCCCGGAAGCATTTCTGCAGCTCCGAAGCTGGGAGCCTCCCTGCCACGGAGCCTGCTTGTCTGATTCCCCCCACCCACGCCGCCACCGGCCACCCTGCCAGCAAGTGGTTTTTGCCCGGGTTACAAGGTGGCACGACTCCCATCACCTGTATGAGGCTGATTAATATGGCCGCCTGTCCAGGGCTGTGGCAGCGGAGAAGCACGGTCCGTGCCAGGCCTGGTTGTGGCACCACAGAAGCTGCCTTGAAGACCAGGCCTTGTCTGCGCAGCGAAGCATTCCTGGGCGCCTTCCAGATGTGCTGGTCAGCTTGGAACAAGCTGCCCTGCACGCGAGGTTGAGTCTGGGTGAAGCGTGTGTTGCTTTTCAAGCCGTGGAAAGATGGCCTTTCTTGGGGTCCGAACTGAGTCAAGAGAACAAACCATGGTGAACAACTCCGCGTTCAGAACCCAGCAACAAGCCACGGGTTCTCTTTATGGGCTTTGAATGAGCAACAGGCCATAGCTTGCTCAGATAAAGCAATGAACATGGTTCAAGAGCGGCCCGCATCTTGAATCTCTCTCAGGCCTGTGGAAGGAGCTCCCTATTTCTGTTTTTCAGGACAACGAATGACCTGTACAGAAACCTTCTCCCAAGTGGAGCTGGGAGCCCCGAAAGCCAGAGATGGTTTGGGGCCCGTTTAGCTGCTTTCCGGTGGATGCTGCTGCAGATTGATGTTAAGGGAGGACATGCATCTTCTTCCAGGCCACTGTGTGATTGGCGCCGAGGTGCCCCCAGTTTGCAGGTTGTCCTCAGGGTGAAGGACTGCCCAGTCTCCCTCTGGGAGAAGACGACCTGGTGGGCCCTGGAGCCAGGCAGGCGGGGCACGGGGGCAGCGCACCTGGGCTGGCACTCGGCTGCCTTGAACGGTGATTCAAGCCGGCACCTACAGAGGTCAGAACTTGCCACTTTACACAGATGTACACCTTTGTCTGTTGTCTCTTTGCAGGATGCCTTTTCCTGCTTCTTGGCACTTCAGAAGCGCTCCCCTGGATCACGTACCTGCCCCAGAGGCGTAGGCCGCTCTGTCCGTTAGCACGGGGCGCATTGGTTGGGCACCTGGGAACCACAGCTCCCCACGGCCAGGGAGCCGCAGCGCTCCCGTGCTCCCCTTCCCCTTCCAGCCTTCCCACGGCCTCAGCCCAGTCCCTTGGCGGCGGGGTCTGCATCGTTGCGGGCCGACTTGGCTTCCCTGGCCCACTTTCCGGAGCCTCTGTCCAGCCGCCGTGCGTTTTTTATGGCAGTGCTAAATTTATTCAGCTGCTCAAACCTGCTAGAAAATAATTATATTGCCAACAACGAGCTGAGCCGCCTATTTGCATCTAGAGCAGAAAGCCCCTTTGCGGCCATGCGGAGGGCCATTTGCATAGGCAAATTGGTCCCAGGCCACTGGCTCGCAGACAGGTGTCCGTACTTCAAGAACGGCCTTGCTAATTGGGAAGCCGGCTTGTGATCTGGGCACAGAAGTCGCCAATTAGCTGGGGGGCGGGGGGAGCCCGTAATTTGCTCGAGGAGCAGTATTCTCCCCAAACGTCCCCGTGCGCTCTCCATGTCACTGATGTCCGGTTTGGGCAGGCCTGACTCCTTTCCTGCTTTCCCTGGCAGGAGCTTGGAACAACATGCAAGAACCCTGCAAAGACGACAGGGAGGGGTGGCGGGTGTGAGCGTGTCTCGGCTGGAGGGATGGGAGAGGGCCCCCACTCCTCCGGGTGCAGCACCCT
The DNA here is from genome assembly GCF_004798865.1 of Varanus komodoensis. Classification (NCBI taxonomy): domain Eukaryota; kingdom Metazoa; phylum Chordata; class Lepidosauria; order Squamata; family Varanidae; genus Varanus; species Varanus komodoensis. The sequence continues at coordinate 905,856 of NW_025336043.1, forward strand.
GAAAATCAGGCTTTGCAGAGCTTGGAGGTCAAGAGAGTTTCTCAGCTCCGCCTCGACTCACGGCTCCATTTGCGAGCACAACCCCGAATCTTAAATTTCGGGCTCTGGGAACACCGAATGGGGAGGGCGTGGGGAGAGGCTGCTTGGCCTAGTGGGAGATGAGGAGTGGGCTTCGCCCTGGCCACAGGCCCCCCCCCCCCCCTGAGGCCTCAGTCCAAGAGGCCATGCCTTGTTGGCGGGATCCAGCCTATCCGAGCCGCTCCAAGCGGTGCCTGCGCTCAGTGCCGCCAAGCCGGTCTGTGGGCTGGAGAACACTCCCGGGAGAGCCCCCGCTTCGCTCTGCCGGTGGCAGGGGCAGCCGCAGCAGAGGGGGGGCTGCAGGCGCAGCTGGGCGGCAGGAAGGCGGGGGCTTTTGCCCCGCCAGTCTGCCCGGGCGCCGCCTGCCGTCCGGCGCTGTCGCGAGTGGCTCTCCGGGTGCGGGTGCGCGCCCTGCTCATCACATCGATTTGGGCCTACGAGAAGGCGCACTTGCTTCCCACTGCCTGAGCTTTTTCCAGGTTATTTTAATCACCTTTCTTTTCCTCACCTTTTTGTTCACTGTTTTTTAAAAAAAACAACTATGACTCCTTGGCAAGGCTTCCCCCCTCCTTTTTTATCCTCTCTCTCTGCATCTCTGTGGGCGTGTAGGGGGCTGCCGGTGGAATTTCCGCTCCTCAGCAAGCAGACAAGCTCTTTGCAGGCGGCTGGGCTGCCAGATGTGGCAGCGTGCGCTGGGTTACGCTTCCCGCCTCCCCAGGATCTCTCCCGTGCTCCGTGGGGCCGGCCGTGTGTGCCCCTCCTGGAGTCCCTGCTCCGCTGGCAGGTGTCCCAGGTCCCCCATCCTGTCGCGCCAGAGCGGCGATGGCCGTGTTCTCAGGGTGGGACCGTGGCCACGAGGAGGCTGCCCTCCAAGCCGTCATCTCGGCTTTTTTGTGGAAAGGGTGAAGGGGCAGCCGCGCACCGAGCAGCACCCATGTCTTGCTCGCTCTCCATCAGCCACTGGTGGGCGCCATCCCCAAAGCGTGCGTCCTAAGCCAGCACTCCCAGAGGCACTTGGACCACAATTCCCAGAGCCGTGGATGGGGAATTCTGGGTGCTGCAGTCCAAGCATGTCTGAAATGCTCTGGGCTGGGGAGGGCTGCCCGTGCCTCACATCCCAAGAGTGCGGTGTGTTTGAGGAAGGAGATGCCTGCCGGCGACAGAACCGCAGCAAGGGGGCCGCGCTCGCCAGGCCTGGCCCTCCCTGTCTGCATCCCAGCGGGAAGGTGCAGGGGCCGCTGCCCGTTCTGCCTGGCCTTGGGTCCATTCCCAGGCGCTTCTGCCTCTTGGAATGCACGGTGACTCTTAAGGGGAGGTGCCAATTTGTTAAATTCCATAAATGTCACGGTGACCCATAAAACCCAAGGACAGGCCTCGGCAATTTGCTCAGACTTGCCCTTGTTGTTTCCCCAATGTAATATTAACTCGTCAATTTGCTCTTTAAAAAAAACCTGGACTTTGAACGTGCCAGGAAGGGAAGTGGGGGAGGGGAGGGCCAAAGCGAGGGGGGCTGCGCTTCTCCAGCATTTAGCCAGCGACTCCTTAAGGAAAGCAATCTTGTTCGGATCAATCGTGGGCCTCTCTTGGCAAGGCTTCCTTTGTATGCCTGAAAGATTTGTAAATTTTATCGTAATTAAAATTTAAGAAAAGCCAAGATGAGAGTGCTGTCTATTTAACTGGTGCATCGTTTGCAATTAAATTTCCTGCTGAGGCTGCTGCCCAATATTGACATCCAGCCTATTGGATTTTCTCTCTCTCCAGCAATCTTATTATTTTGTAATCATGAATAACAATGAAGGAAATTAGACTTATTTTCATTGCAGGATTGAAGTACAAAGTCCCAGCACATTAATTCACCTTATTAAGCTTCGTTGCATCCGATTCCAGTATTTTCCTCTCCTTTTTCCTTTTCCCCTCAGAGGCGGCTGGCAAGAAGGAGCCCTGCAGCTGCCCCCAATGGGGGGGGGTGCTGCTGCCGAGACCCAGCCAACCTCTCGAACCCCGGACACCCCCGGGGGCTGCTGTTCCTCAGGCCCAGGGGCCTAAATAGCGGCCATCTGGGAGCCTTTCGGCAGCGGAGCCCCGGTCTCGTTTGTCCTTTTGCTCGCTGCGGAACTCACGGGACACAAGGACATCACGCCCCGCCGGGTCGGGCCAGGGCCCAGCCAGCGCAGCGCAGCGCAGCCGGCAGCGGAGGGGCCCGGGGCCTGCGGGCCGGCAGCCAGGGGGAGCCTCGTGGCCCCTGGGCCGCGCTGCCCACGCCTGGCCGGGGGCACCGCAGCCCCCGAGCCGCCTCTGCGCTTCCCCGGCCTGACCTTCGCCCAGCGGCCTCGGAAGGGCCTTCGCGGGGCGTGCGGCCGGCTGGCCGGGGCTCCCACAGTGGCAGCGCCCCTCCCTCTCGGACCCTCGCGGGACCCGCGCTCCGCCCTCGCCGCGTCCTGCGTGCCAGTCGGGCGAGCCCAGCGCCGTCTCCGCGCAGGCGGGAGCAGGGAGCGCACGAGCAGGCGGCCCCCCCCGCGCGCCCCCTCCGAGCCGCGGGCTTCTTGAAATCCCTGCGTGGCCGTTGCGCGGGATCCAGGCAGCTCGTTGCCAAGGGCTCGGCCAGGACCTGCCGGAGGGGTTTCCGGCAGGATCGTTTTTCAGCGGGGTCCGTGGTGCCGCCTTGCATGTGCCGCAGATGCAACGGCAGTGCCCCGCTGGTGGCTTGTGGGGTAATTAGCAGCCCTCTGGAACAATCGGGGCACCGTCCCAGCCCGTGAAGTCTGGGGATTGAAGCGCATCTCTGCAAGGGAGGACCTAGCGGGAAGCCGATCCGAGTTCTCCCATCGCATCGGCTCTGATTAGCACACTTGTTTGTGTGCAAATAGTGCCGGGGGATTTTCAGGCCACTTGTCTCCCCCCCCCCCCCCCGCTCCCAGCGCCTTGGGAGGGCCGGCAGCAGCTCGCCTCGCAGTGCTTGCTTGACGTTTCCTAATTCAAGGAGTTGCACATTTTCTGTAACTGGACTCAAGTAATTGTACATTTCTTGCTCCGTGATTAATGAGCTGCCCTGAAAAGTGTTGGGAAGGGCTCCCTTTTCAAAAATAAGATGGTGGAGCATTGCTGAGACAGGTGGTAGTTCGAGACCGCGGCCCAAGCGTGGGCAGCCAGCGGTGGGGGGAGACGTGGGCGGGAATCAAACGCCAACTGGAAGGCGGGAAGGGATGCCGTTCCAGCCCCTCAGTCCCGAGAATGACGGTCAGCGCAGCAAGACGGCTTCACGTGCATTACGAGTGTTGGGGTTTGGTCCTGCACCCCTGTGGGAAGGACGGCGTGGCTGAGCTTTGGAAGAAAAGCGTTTGGAGAGCGTTGTGTGAAGCAGGCAGGGCACTGGTGCCGGCTTGCAACGCATCTCGGCGCTTTTCAGTGCTCACATTTGCAGGGGAGCCTCTGGATTCGGAGCGGTTGGCTAGAGCCCGCAGAGCCCTTAACGCGCCTCCCCCAGTGGCTTTTGCGGCTGCATGTGCAGGTCGGTGTTCTCTCGGTGCGTGTTTAAGAGGAGCACATCTTGTTCCGTTTGCTTTATTGGTGTTTTTTAGTGGCAAGCCATCTGAAGCGTGCGGAGGAGAGGAAGGCCTGCTGGCAGAGGCGCCTCTTGCTGACAGGAGCCACCCACACTTGGGGACCACTAAAAAGTCCGGCCTACTGCTGCCTGCAGCACTGGTTCAAAATGTCCCAGCTGCTGACGAAAAAGCACTTTTCTTCCAAGATTTTGGGGTCTCCCCAGTTTCAGCCAGAGGGTCCTGGGTCGTTGCTCAGCAGGCCTTTTCTCTGGGGCAGGGAGTCTGCCTCCTGCCTCAGGCAGGACAAGGGATGAGGCAGTCTGGTGAGCCAGAGGATGGGGCGTTTAGGCTGCCGCCGCTCTGCTCGCTGCCTGGGGCGGCCCTGGGGCCAAGGTGGCACTCGCACAAGCGGTTTTGTTGCCAGAAGGTGGCGCTCTTGATCAAGGGGGGTGCCCATCCACCTGTCTGCACCTGTGGAGCGATGCCTGAGGACGGGCTCCAACCTGCCCTCCAGCGGCACCAAGAGAGCAACCTGTCCCGGTGTGGGCAGCACCCGAGAGGACCAGGAGCGGCAGGAGGGGATGCTCGCGGTTCACTTGCCACCTGTGCCGGGGACAGGGCCACATGGGGGGTGCTCCCCAATCCTGGAGCCAGCAGTGGGGATTTCAGCAGGTGCTAGCAGAAAACCAGACAAATCTTCGGTACATAGAAGCATAGGAACAGAGCGAGTCAGAAGGGTCTCCCGGGCCATCTAGTCTGACCTCCGGCACCAGCCGGCTCCGCTCACGACAGGCCCAGCATTTATGCTGCCCTGTCAGTCCAGGTTAATCATTTGCTTCTCGTGGCCAGCATTCATGGGGCGCCTGCAGCAACTGGCACTCTCCACCGGATGCCAAACCCTCCTACTTGCTGCCGCTTAATGTTTACTAACTGCAAACAGAACGTGTTCCCATTTTGCTGGGCTCTCAGCCCCTCTGTTTATCCAGTGCATAATTGTTCACACAGCGCTAGCACCTCCTTCCATCGCAAACTGAGAAATCCTAAATATTAATAATACATAGCCAAATGATAGCATAATCCATTGAAATAATAATTATATGAATACAATCTTGTAGTTCATTTGATATACAATAATTTGCCTCATATGGCATGGAGCACTCAGCTGCAGCTTCCCAACTCATGATTGTCATCTTTTAAGAAGAAATTGTGACAAGGTTACAGCAAACCCAGTTTTCCAAATTTCTCTTGCTGGTCCCTGGGCTTAACTGGAGCCCTCTGCCCACTTCTGCCAAAGCCACATCCTGGGCTTTGGAGGGGGATGGAAGAGCTCCCAAGACCAAGCGGAAGGCGCAGGTGAAGGCTCCCGGCTTCTTAGAGTGAGCGGTGCCAACCGGCAGAGTTCCCTGGAGCATTTCTCCCTGGAGCTCCCTGGAGCATTTATCGAGCTTCTGTTTCCCTTGCGGGACTTCCTGTTCTCTCGAGGCCTGGTCTAGAGTGCTTATACCTGGCGTTGAGTGACCGAGACAGATTGGGGGTTCTGCTGGTGTACCGTGCACCCTTCTGCCCATCAGACTCTCTGCCTGAGCTGACGGAGATCGTCTCGGACCTGGTGTTGAAGACTCCCAGGATGTTGGTCCTGGGGGACTTCAATCTCCATGCCGAGACTGGTCTGACCAGGGCGGCTCAGGACTTCATGGCCTCCATGATGGCCATGGGGCTGTCTCAACATGTCATAGGCCTGACCCATGAACGTGGACACACGCTGGACCTGGTTTTCTCGACGGGGCAGGAAGAGGATGATCTGAGGGTGAGGAATTTGTGTCTGACTCCCTTGTCGTGGTCAGACCACTTCCTCGTGAGGTTTGAGCTCGATGGCAGCCTTTCCCTCTGTAATGGTGCAGACCTGATTGTGTTGGTCCGCCCTCAGAGCCGGATGGATCCGGATGGATTCCTGAAGGTTCTGGGGGATTTTCCAGTTGATAAAGCTGGCGCTCCTGTTGATGCTCTGGTTGAACTGTGCAATGGGGAAATGCCCAGAGCTAGTGACATGATTGCTCCTAAGCATCCTCTCTCACCAGGCAGAGCCCGTCCATGCCCTTGGTATACACCTGAACTACGGGCGATGAAGTGGGTTGGGAGACGGCTAGAGCATAGGTGGGGGAAATCATGGGATGAATCTGACCGAACACGCTTACGAGCTCATTATCGAGCCTATGCTGTGACGGTGAGGGCAGCAAAGAAGAAATTCTTCTCCGCTTCCGTTGCCTCCTCACAGTGCCGTCCAGCGGAGCTCTTTCGAGTGGTACATGGGCTGATCCATCCTGGTCCTAAGAAAGATCCCGTACCACCCTCGATGGTCCGCTGTGACGACTTTGCCCAGCACTTTAAGGAGAAAATCGCTCAGATTCATCATGAGCTGAACTCTACAAGTGATTCAGATCCTTTGGGGGAGATGCCAACGACTCCGTCTGGTCAGGTATTAATGGAAGAATTTCAGTTATTGCGGCCTGATGATGTGGACAAGGTGCTTGGACAAGTACGTCCCACCACCTGCTTACTTGACCCTTGCCCGTCGTGGCTGCTGACCAAAGCCAAACACGGGATTGGTGCCTGGATCCTGGAGGTCATTAACGCCTCTCTGAGGGATGGCCGGGTGCCCGATCCAGGTGAGGCAGTGGCTGTACTGAACCGGTGCCTGGCCGAGGTAATGGGCTGGATGAGGGCCAATAAACTGAAGCTCAGTCCAGACAAGACGGAGGTCCTGTTGGTGGGTAGATCGAGCTCCTGGGTAGGTGACTTGGATCTTGCCCTGGATGGGGTTGCACTCCCTCTGAAGGACAGGGTCCGCAGCTTGGGAGTGCTCCTCGACCCGGAGCTTCCAAAGTCAGCTCCG
>NW_025336043.1:912468-942999 GCF_004798865.1 Varanus komodoensis
TGTACTGAACCGGTGCCTGGCCGAGGTAATGGGCTGGATGAGGGCCAATAAACTGAAGCTCAGTCCAGACAAGACGGAGGTCCTGTTGGTGGGTAGATCGAGCTCCTGGGTAGGTGACTTGGATCTTGCCCTGGATGGGGTTGCACTCCCTCTGAAGGACAGGGTCCGCAGCTTGGGAGTGCTCCTCGACCCGGAGCTGTCCTTGGAAGCTCAGGTGACCGCTGTGGTGAGGAGCGCTTTCCTTCAGCTTCGGCTAATCCATCAGCTGCGTCCCTACCTGGAGGAAGACTGCCTGGCGACAGTGACGCACGCATTGGTTACTTCCCGGTTGGATTTCTGTAATGCGCTCTACGTGGGGCTGCCCCTGAAGACAGTCCGGATACTTCAGATGGTGCAAAATAGAGCAGCCAGGCTGCTGACGGGGACTGGGCGTTATTCTCATATAACCCCAGTCCTCTACCAGCTTCACTGGCTTCCCATCGAAGTCCAGGCTCAATTCAAGGTGCTGGTTATTGCCTATAAAGTCCCTACAATCTGCCAGTTGAGAAAGGCCATTGCAATCATAGTTTTAAGAAGAGATCTGGAGTGCAGGCGGGGATAAGAAAATCACAGGCGGGTTGGCTCTGGTTTGGGTAAAGAGAGCCAGTGTGGTGCAGTGGTGAAGAGCACGGGACTGGGACTCAGGCGATCCGGGTTCGAGTCCCCGCTCGGCCATGGAGCCAGCCGGGTGACTTCGGGCCAGTCACAGACTCTCAGCCCAGCCTACCTCACAGGGTTGTTGTGGGGATAAGATGGAGGAGGAGAAGGATGTAAGCTGCCTTGAGGCCTTTGTAGGAAAAAGGCAGGATATAAATTGGAAAATAAATATACATCAGAAATAAATAAATAAATTGGTGGAAAGCATGATTAACGATAAAACGAGTAAGCATTTTGGGAGAAAATGAGTAAGTCTTGCTAAGCAAGAGTCCGTAAGGCTGCCGCAAAGCTAAGTCCTTTCCCACTTTTGTGAGAGCGTTGGTGAAGACCATCTATTCTCTTCTAACACAGCTGAGCACCACTTTTAATTGTCTAATTGCAAAGAATGGTGCGGACAGAAAATGGGAAATGCCTATTTCCCATGCAGGGAACACGCCGGATTAAAGAGAGGGACCCCCTGAGCAAAAGGGCAGCTGGCCATTGGTGGGGATGGTGACGACCACCCGAAAATGGTGGGGAAGGGCCAGGTTATCGCAAGGAAAAGTTTTTGTACCTTTATTAGGTGATGTTTTTCAAAGAAATGCCACACCAATCCATTTCATCCCAGTAAATACGTAATTTACATTTAATTCTGAGTAACCTTTTGATGGTCACTGAGGTGTGAACGAATTTAATGATATGATGCTGCTTTTATGAAGATGCCATTCATATTCATTAGATGGCCACATTAGCCACCCGGCCTGTGGCTGCAGCGTGGATGGATATACCTCTGTGGCTTCAGGGGACGGGAGGCGGAGGGGCCGGTTCGCGGGGCCCGGGGTTGCATGGCGAGGGGCTGAAGGGCTTCGGGCCTGGCAAGCCCTCGGGGGCCAAAGGCCCCTTGCTTGGGCTGGGAGCAAGCTCTGCAGGGCTGACCCAACCCATAGGCAAGAGGGACCAGCCTGCCTTAGATGCTTGGTTGCCGAGGCGTCCGAGGGCCAGCAAAGGGGGGTGGCTCCTGGTACATTTTGGCCACAGTGGGGTTCCCCCAGGGTTTTCTGCACAGCCCCCCAGGACCCTCGGCCGGGGGGACCTGGACCTGAGTCCCACCCCCTGAAAGACCCCCTGCTGGGAGCAGCCACCGGGTGGCGTGTGCCACGGGGCACACAGGCGTGGGCAGGCAGGCAGCTGAGGCAGGGACAAATGGGCGGCGGAGCCTGCACAGACGTGACAGTGGCTGGCACAGCTGCAGGTCTGGACTTCCCGGACGTCTGTCCGAAGCCGCGGAAGGAAAGCCCGTTGGCTGCTTTCTGGACGGCTCGTTTGGGGCTGGGCCTGCCGTGGCTTGGCTCATGCCAAATGCGTCCAGCCACTCAGTCCCGCTGGCCAGAGAAGAGAAATTCACATTTCACATCCCTGAAGTATGAATTAAAAGAACTTTCCAAGAAATCTGAGCAGATGCATTCTCACCTCTGGACACCTGTGGAAGTAAACAGGGAGCCTTGTGCTTCCTTTTCTCGCCAGTCCTTTGATCATACAGGGACCGAAGAAGAAAACTCACCTTTCCAGAACAGGAGGGGCTTCTAGTTGAGCTGTTGTGCATAAAACGAGCCGTGGGTGTGCTGGAAATTACACATTTCACTGGCCTCGAGAAAACGCTTGTGACACGCTTGTGATTCCCACGGGGCTGTGTTCAAACTGAAGGAAAAAGAAAAGGGCAGAAAGACATTGAGTGAAATATCCTGGGAAAACAATGGGGAGCTCAGCGGGGAATGCCTTGCATTTTTAATTCCCCTCAGGCCAGAAGTTGGGGTGTAAGATCGCTTTCCCTGCAGGTGCTGGGGCAAAACTCGGTGCTCCAAGCAGCGATGCTGGCAGATGCAGCTCGCCTCGCAAAGCCATCCTGCCATGGGCAGTCTGGGCAAGATAACCGCAGACGGGGGAAAGCGCCGGGATCAGAACTGGAGCCGCCCTTCCATTGACGCTTGCAGGGCTGGGCTCAAGCCGTGCTCATCTCAGGAGCTCTGGTTGTGGCTGAACATGACGTGACAAGGCCGTGGCCACCAGAAAGCCACAGGGCCTGACCACATGGCTCGTCTGGGTGGAGAGGCCTGGGCAGGCGGGGTATTCCGCACTGTTCCGACACAGCCAGTGGCCCGGCTTCTCGTTGCCTGACCACCGCATGCTGGAGATGCCTCAGAAAAGCCTCTTCTGCGATGATTAGTTTCCCAGCTAGGCTGTGAACCGATGCTCCTCCTTGCTCCGGGACAGAAAGCCACACGACAGAGCGAGCTGGGCGGCCCAGCACAAAAGCCGCCCAGCCCTGAATGCGTCTGGCGGCCCACCCGGCACCCTGCAGAGAGGCTGCCCCTGTCCCAGGCGACTTCCCCAGTGCCTGCCAAGTGCCCCTGCAGTTGCTTGGCTCCCTCCGCACCCTTTTTGGTGACTCAGGAAGATGGAGCTCGAGCTTGCGATCCTTGTTTCCGTAGCCATGACTCTGGTGGTCCCTCCAAAGTAATCCAGTGGCACCTTGGAGGGGCTGCCCGTGGCAATCTGTTTTTTAAAAAAATTGTGCACAACTTGGGAGGCCCATTTGCTGCCCTTGCTGGGGGCCTCCCAGGCTTGTGTGAATGCCAGCTGTTCCCGACTGGCAGCTATCGGGCCAGCCTTTGGACAGCTCCTGCTCCTTCCGAGTGCCTGAGTGGTGTTTTGCGAGGCTGCCAGCCCCTTTCTTTAATCCTGTAGAAACTCCATCTGGGAAATGGAGAAGCAAAGGTTCCCGGTCTGACAGAATGACTGACTTGTCCAACAATAGTGACTCCCATAAATAGCATTCCTGGAGGCTTTCCCTGTTTCCACGATGCTGGCATCTCAAGGACGCTTGCAAAACTGGTCACGCTTGGGAGGTGGGTGTCTCTCTGCCCCCCAAGTCCCGGGAACTGACTGCTCTTACGTCACTGTCGTCATCCACCGTTGCAAAGGGATGGTTGTAAAAATAATAGTACGTTTTCACAAGTACCTGTGAAAACCAGAGGGGGCTTTTCTCAAAATGGAGCACCTTGGAGGGGAACATTCTGCCTGTCAGAAGAGGGCATGTGAAAGCTGGCTTGACAGTGGGCTTCACAGCCGGTGGGGTGCGGAATGTTAAAGCGGAAAGCCAAGCCCCCAGACTGGTTTGGGGTGGGGGGTGGGAGAGGCCTGAGCCAGCTGCCCCCAGGTCTTCCTTGGACTCGCTGGCACTAGGGGGCCCCAGCAGCAGCCACCAAGGCAGGAGCAGCAGGTAACTTCTGCACGTGCATTCCTCAAAAGTGCCGGCTGGCCACAGGTGCCTTGCAGGGGCTGTTCGTGGCCGCCAAACTGGGCACTGCGGAAGGCAGCCCGGCACTCGCCTCTCGCAATCCCAGAGAAGAAGCGGGCCGTGGGAGAAGCCGCAGTGCCCCCAGAGGCGCTCACGGCGGGGGGACCTCGCGGGTTTTGCTAGGCGGCTCCGCCGTGCCTTGTCTTGGGGCTTGTTGGAAGCATTTGGATGACGGGAGCGTCCGTTGTGGGTGAAACAACCTGCAGTGCGGCCTGTTGGTTGCCGGGATGGCGGATAAGCTGAAGCTAAGCCATCCTGATGGGCCCACTTGACCCGACGACCTAGAAGGTGTGCCGTGGCAGGGCTGCCATGCCGTGCGGACCCCGGGAGCCAGCCTTCCCTGGCCCTTTCCGATTTGCAAGAGGCAGTGCGCGGAGCTGACTGGTCTGGTCAAAAATGGAATGAGAGTCCTCGAGGCCTGCAAATCTGTGGAATGGCCAGGGATGACGTGCACCGAGGCCTCTTCCCCTCCCTCAGGGACAGCCTCCTGGGGCAGAACGCCAGGGCGGGCGGGCCAGGGCTGCTGCATCCTGTCCAGACGCACCTGTCCACTCACACCTGGCTCGCATCCCTCACTCCCCTGCACATCTTGCTCACACACATGCACGGGGGGGGGGGGGGGGACGTTTTTTTAAAGCCCAAGGGGGGGGGTCAGGGCTGAGGGGGACGAGCCAGCCTCCATGGGAGGGGCTGCTGGGAGGGCCCATCATCCACCAGCGCTTCACCCCAACCTCGCTTGAAGAAGGCAAGCGCCCACTGTTTTCTCTGCTCGCTGCCAAGATTGCTAGCAGAAGCTGTGAGGCCTCCTGACAACCCACAGCTCTGCCCCCGCTTTCCTCAGTCCACGGCCCCGTCTTTCTCCCCAGCTGACTTGGCTGCTAAAGCCACCCTGTCTCCAACCTTAGCCACGCGGCAAGTCCTGTTTTTTGCTCACCCTGCGCCCCCCCACCCCGGGAATTGCCTTTCGTGATCCCTGAGTCCGCAGCTGGCGAGAGCCCCTCCGAAGTGCCCAAGCCGCACCATGCAGGGGCTGCCCTTCATTCACGGCCCCTTAAAAAAGATATTTTTGCACACAAGAGCGTTCCTTAAGCTTTTCAACTTTTAAACATGTATTATTTTAGTAAGGCTTGTGCACGCGCGGAGGCATGAACGAGCGAGTGGCCGACACAGGTCGCCCCCCCCCACAGGTCGCCCCCCAGCGGCATCAGCCGGGAACAGGGGTCCGGGCGAGCCCGTTTCTCGCTTGCCTTCACGTCATCATGGGGCTTTGGCAGCACGACTGCCAGGCAGGCACCTCGGTTCGCTCCCCTGCATGTCCACACCGTCGGCATCGGGCTTTTTTAATAATAACGAGAAACAGTCCAAGTTCCTTGTCCAAAGACTGCCCCGTTTTTTCTTTTCAAAGTGGCGACAAACTAACGGCAGCTCCTGCCGTGAGCTATTAGGCGCCTTGGTGGGGCCGGCGTGGGCTGACAACTCGGATACTGCGAAAAGCAGCCTCTGGGAGAAAGGGGGGACCGGGGACGTGCCTTGGTGAGCGAAGACGGGCTGGCCACCTCTGGGGGCTCTGGGCCAGCGATGCTTTCTCCACCCCACTGCCTGGGCATCGGAGGGTGGCTGTCACTGGCCCGGCCCAGCCCAACACAAGCCACATGGGGCTTCTTGTGTTCCTGCCCGTGACTGGCTCGCCATTTCCCACTCCTAACCGGCCCACACGCTGCCGGTTGCCAAGGTTGCTTGTGCGAAGCGATGGGCTGCTTTATGGGGCCAACTCGGCCACCATAAGCAAGTCCTAAAGTCTGTAACACATTATGGAAGGTGTGGAGTGATCTGCAGATGTGGAAATGTCTTGAATCCGTTATAAGCCCTCCTTGAAGGACATTAGGAGGGTGACTACCCGGAGAAGGGCCTTCTCTGTGGTGGCACCCCAACTGTGGAATTTGCTCCCCAGAGAGTTTTGTCTGGCACTGAAGTTATATTCTTTCCAGCATCAGGCAAAGCCCTTTCTATTTTCCCGTCATTTTAATGTTTAAGTGATTTTAACTGGGGTTTTACTATTTCAATTGTTGGATGCTGTGGTGTTTTGTTCTGTTCTACTTGTTTTATTGTAAGCCATCCTGAGATGCTAGTGAGGGAGGGGTCGCAAAGCTTTTAATAAATAAATAAATGCTTTTTCAAGCATGCACCCAGGGTTCAAAATGGTACTGCCCTCCCAACAACCCAACAGCATCTTTTCATGGAAATAAATAGTTGTCATTTTGGAGTATTGTGAAAATTGCTCCCTTGTTCTAATGGAAAAACATGCCTCTGAAACAGACATATTCAATTTAGAAGCTGTAGTTTAGAAGGGTACCAGCTGTAGTGTGTAATTTATACCAGAGTCGAGCGCAGAAGTCAAAGAACGGATTGCCAACTCTCAACCCCTAAATAACATGGGCAGGATGAGAAGGAGGCGCTCAAGTGGCTTCCTATTATGCTTCTAAAATAATCCAGGGTCTTTGGCACATTTTCTGGCTTGGCAAGTGCGTTTCTGGCTTGGACATCCTCCTGATGCTATTTGGAAAAGGAAAGGGGGAAAGAGGGAGAGTCCACTTTGTTTGCTGGTTTGACTAAGCTGCAGATGTGCGAAACCCTTTGCGTAAAAATAGACTGCCAGACACAGCCGGTGGTGGCTGCTTGCTCCCGGTGCCGGGCCTGAATGCTCGGCATGGCAGGCTTCAGCCTTTTCAGAGCACGAGTGCCCAAGAGCCGGCCAGGCGTGATCGCCGCTACCGCTCGGCCAGCAGGGGCTTGCTCACCCTCATCTTCCTCTCGGCAGCAGCGGCACCGCCGCCCCGGTGGAGGTGTGGGGCAGAGAAGACCAGCAAATTCCGCTTGCCTCTTAGGAGCCGTTCCTCCCCATGGAGCCGCCGCCGCACGATGGACACCAGTCCGAGACAGTCCACCTTCAGCAGTGTGCCTGCTGAGGCCCCCGGAAGTGTGTGCGAGGAGACAGGGCCGCCCCACATGCAAACGTGAGGCAGAGACGGTGTGGGGGACGCTGGCCTGGTTCTGCAAAAGCTGCCTGCCTCGTCTTGTGGTGGCCCTCGTGGTGGAGCACAGGGAGAGAAGGAGAGATGGAGGAGGCCGGCCATTCTGAGCCACCCTGAAGACGGTGTCTGGGGAGAAAGCCAGGCTCCCAGTAAAGTGGAATCAGCCCAGTAAAAGCCGGGAAGCTGACCAGCGCTGGCTGAATACCTCTGCCACCCTTCCTCCTGATGCGTCGCCTTCTCCTCCCGGCACATTTGGACGTGGCCTGCCCTTCCACACAGCTTGCCAGGGAGGTGGAAGCAAGACACCTTTCCTCTGGAGGGCCACCGTGGCTCACCTTTTCTCCAGGTGCTGCTGCCAGGTGAGTGGCAGGACATTAAAAGGCAGGAAGGGCCGTGCTGGATCAGATCCGTGTTGGGTCCGCGTTGTCCTCTCAGGGGGGTGACTGGGTTCCTGGCGCAGGTGACAGGTCTGGCCGGCCCGTCCCACCCGAGCCGTCGGTGCACCGCATTGTCTCCGTTGTTGTGTTTTGCGGTGCTTTTCAGGTGCGGTATGTGGTGACGTTTTGCTACCAAATGTAATTGTAGCTCCAGGTTGTCTGATGCGGGCAGCTTCTTTTCTGGCTTCCTTCCATTATTTTAATTGCGCTATTTCACTATTTCAAAAGAGTGAAAGAAAGCCAACCATTAAAGCTGTCTCCATGGGGAAGAGAAGCTGACTAATTAAAAGAAAAGCTAAACGCTGAGAGGTAACCTAGAGGAAAAAGGACATATGAAGGAAGCGAAAAGAAGGCCAGCCTACGAAAGCTGAGGACAGGCAAGTGGCAGAGAATTGCAGAGATGGTGTCAGGAAGGCTACAGCTGAGAATGAGCTGAGCTTAGCGGGGTCACTCAAAGCAACAAAAAGCCTTCTTCAGATAGGTGCTTCTTAAGCGATGAAGGAAAGCCATGGGGCTTGCCTGCTCCATGTGGATGACAAAATGATGACGGATTGGCAGAGAAAAGGCAGGAGTGCTCTGTTCCCACTTCGGCTCAGCGCTTCCTGACAGTCGGGATCCCGAGGGTGTGGGGTGGGCTTCCACGGGAGGTGGTTGAGGCCCCATCGGTGCGGGTGTTCAAGGAGAGGCTGGACGTGCACATGGTGGGCATGTCGTGAGTGGAGCCGGCTGGTGCCGGAGGTCAGACTAGATGGCCCGGGAGGCCCCTTCTGACTCGCTCTGTTTTCTATGTTTCTATGTTTCTCCTGGAACGGGGTCTGTGACATCCCTGGCAACGGAAAAGTCCAAGCCGAACGGTCAGGATTGAAGCTTGAGCTGGAGGAAGAGCGGCTATGAATAGAAATGAAGTACAGTTGGAGGGGCCTGTAAGTCCATCAAGCGAAGATCAGCAAAGCGTTTTGGCCACCAGATAGGAGCTTGTGGAAAGGGAACATCCAGCTGTAGGGAATCCCGCAAAGAATTCTGCTTCCCGCTCGTGGGCAGGCGAGCCACGCCTCCCCAGCTCCACAGGATGCAAGTGCAGAAGCGGGCCTTGCTCAGAGCAGGTTTGGGGCGTCCGCTAAAGGCAGGGCCCCATGGGAGGTTGCCGAGCACATTTCTCGTGCGACCGAGCAGTGGAGAAATTCCCGCCACGCGCTCGCCCTTCCAATGCTGAAGCGGCCTCCGCCGGGCTGCACGGGGCAGGGCTGCGGGCCAGATCTCCCTCGCAATGCAGCCGCTCGTTAGGGGGGCAGGGTGGGGGGCACGGGTGGGAAGGCAACCCTGCCGAGGCGCGCCGGAACGGTTAGTGCTCAAGCGCCCCGAGCTCGGTCCTCTCGGGAGTGTCGCGCTGGCCCTACAGACGCGCAAGGGGCATGCGGTGGGTGTGTTAGGGACGGGGCAGTGCAGAGGGAAGCCTGCGCTTCTGAACCCCAATCTCTGAGGGTTCTCTGGAGGTGAGACAGGCAGAAAGAGGGCGTTGGTTTGTAGTGAGGTGACTTTGAGAGCACGTTCCTCCCCTTTCTCTGTTGTTGGGTCTACTTTGAGCAAGACAAGGTTCCCTGCTGGCCACAGGGGCTGAGATGGTCCATGCAGCGATTATGGGGCAAAGTTTCTTCTCTGGGAACCCCTCTTGACCGGTTGCTGCTGTGAGCTCAGGAGCCATGAAGAATCACCCTCTCGGTTCACGGAGCAGCTGTTCCCCCCCCCCCCGTCGGTAACTCCGGCTGCGCCCCCCCCAGCCCCAGCCGGCCTTTTTCTGTACCCACACCTCCTCACGAGGTCTTGATTTCACTGCATCCGCGGAGAGCAGCCCAGAGGCCTCAGTGCAGAATGAGGTGAACGGGCACTGGACTCTCCTTCTCTGGCTGGAGGTCCTGAGCTGGGTTGGGAGCAGGCACAGGGGCCACTTCCACGATTTACAGACTGACCTGGCTTTGCACTTTCAAACCACTGTGGGAACCAGTACTCAGTTACCACTGCAAATGTGCACTTCTCTGAATTTTGGAAATCAGTCCACCAGACAAAGAATGCACAGAAAGACAAACACATTCGTGAAAATAACATCTGAAGTGCATCATGTGAGGAAAAAAGCTTGCACATTTGTGTATATTGGGCAAAAGTGCAAACCAAGCTGCATGCATTCAGAGAAATGGGAACGAATGAGCTTACTGATTTTCATGGGTTTGTATGTTTGTTTGTTTGACTGATTCCCAAAGTTCAGGATAAACTGGAGAAATGCACAAACTTGGGGCTGAACCAAACTTTTAAGATGAGAAAAATAGAAAGTGAAAGAAGCTAAATTTGATCAAGGGCTCCATCCATGGTCTGGGGGCATTTATCACGTGTTCCTTCCTCACCCATGAGAATCTCCCAACCTAGTGCGATTTGGTAACTTTGGGAGTTCACAGCTGAATACGCTTGAGTTTTATTTGCCAGTTTTACTGAATTAAAGGATTTAAATGAATGGTCCTGTGAGGATTGCCGTCAGTTGCCCTCAGGCGATGCCTCTTGAGGAATGACAAAAGGCTTGTGGGTCGGTCCCTGGGCTGGCAGGCAGGTGATGCCTTTCAGCGGGAAGCCCAAGTGGGGGAGAAGGGGCAGGTAACATGGCAATTATTGACCTAATTACAGGATGTGACACATAAGGGCAAGGCAGACAAAGAGCACAGAGATGGCGATTAAGCAAGCAAAATTAGATCAGCCTGGAAGTGGAACTCGATTTTAAGCAACAAAAACTTGCTCATCCTTGAGCCTCCCCCATAAGCCACACTCTTGTTTCCTCTATTGATCTTTGTACTGAAGACTAATACTGTATCTGGGGGTGTTTCTTCCTCCTCCTCAAGGCTGTGAGCATCAGGACGGTGAACTTGAGAAACAGAGAAAAACCCAGTTTGGCCAGGCACGTCTTTTCACTCTGGGCCTCCTTCTGGTGAGTTAAACTGGACAAGAAATGAGTCTGCAAGCACTCGCATCTTCTCTGGCGTGGTGCACGTGCGAGTGCGAAGAGGAACATTACTGGGATACAGCTGTGAAAGACTCTGTTTGAAGCAGGTGTGAGAAAGACAACGTCGGCCATGAATGGTCTTTTCCGGACCCACATCTGGGCACCAGAGTGGCCCGGCGGTCATGGTGCCTAGTGCCATTTTGGGAGGCCTCCGTCAGATGACCCTGTCTGGTCCCGGGAGCGAGCGAGCGAGCGATTTAAGACTTTTGTATGCCATCCCCACAAGCCTTGGCATCTTGGGACAGCTCACAATACATACAATTAAAAGCAATAAAATGATCTGTATAAATAACAAATTCAATAAAAGATTGCATAAGAACAAAAAACTGAAAACAAAAAGAGCAACAGTTCACTGATAAAATATTAGTTTTTAAAATAGCAATTAAATGAAAAGGTTTTAACCGGGCGCCAAAAAGAATATAAACTCAGCACCAGGGCACCTCTCCAGGGAATGCATTCCATAATCTGGGCGCCAGCACAGAGAAGGCCCTGCTCTGGGTAGATGTTCTTTTTATCTCCTTTTAAGAGGGTTCCTGGAGCAGAGCCTCTTCCGCACATCTTAAGGGGCGTGAGGGCATGTAAGGGAGGAGGCGTTCCCTCAGGTATCCTGGTCCCAAGCTGTTCAGGGCCTTGTCGGTCAAAACCAGCACCTTGAATTGGGCCCGGACTTCAACTGGAAGCCAGTGGAGCTGGTCGAGGACCGGCGTTACGTGGGAATAACAACCAGTCCCGGTCAGCAGCCTGGCAGCTCTGTTCTGTACCAGCTGAAGTGTCCGCAGGGCTCTCTGAGCTAAGCAAGCCCCGTGGAGGCATCTCACGCCGTTTCTATGCTGAGTGTGCAGTGGTAGTCCTGGGCTCCATGAAACACCCACCGGCTGGTTTGGCAGACGGGGAAGCCCAGCATCTGGATGTGCTTGCAGGTTCTGTGGCTGAAGCGAGAGGGTCGGCGTCCGTATTCCAAGCCAGGTCCCTGCCCGGACCGTTTGGGAAGCTGCGGATTAGCCGAAGGAGCCGGCACATGGCCCGGCCTCAGCGGCCCTCGAGGAAGGTCGCTCCCAAGACCCTGCTCGGCCACGTGCAGCACAGCGGTGCCCCGGGCGAGCCGGCCAGACCCTGCTACCTGCGATTGCCCTCCCCGGCTGGGGCGTGAGGCAAGCGGCAATCAGGGGCAGGACGCGGGAGTCGCGCAGGGGCTCGCAGGGCCTCCGCGGCTTTCCTGGAGGCTGCACTGAATGCAGAGGCAGCGGCAAAGACGTGAGCTGCACCTGGATGAGAGCACACGCCTGCCGTGGAGGGACACAGGGCCCCTCGCTGGCCAGGGGTGGCTGTGCCTGGATGGATGGTGCTCTGGTGGACGCCAGGACATGCATGTGCCTGGGAGCCGCTGGTGCACTGGTGAGCGCCTCTCACACTGTCTGTGCTGGGCGGGAATGTCCCGAGGGACAGTTGAAGGGAAGAGAAGGACAGGCTGGTTGAAGCCGCAGGTGTCTTACAGATCCCCTTGAGGCACAAAGAAATCACACGAGGAGCTGTGGCCCTCCTGCCCCGGAGGTGCTCGAGACGCGGCCGGACCGCCATCAGCTAGGGTTGATGCCTGGACGGCGCTGAGCCCGGCACCGAGTGGGGACTGGAACCCCCTTCCAACCCAGCTCATCCGCGACTCCATCCTGTGGCCCGTCCTCAGGCAAGGCACAAAGCCATCCTGGTCAAGCAAGGCACAACGGGACACGGCCCTTTGGTGGCAAGCAGACTGCCCTGAAGTGGCTGTTTGGGCTTCAGGCCACAGGTGAGGCGGCCAAGGCCGCCCCCCCGCCCCCCAATCAAGCCCCCTGCTCCAGGAGGAGACGAAACCGCAGTGCATCCGCTCTGCATTGATTCGGGGCGTCTTTGGCTCGCTCTTCCATCATCCCATTATGCAGATGACAAGCAGGGACAGTTCCCTGGAAGGGAAAGAAATGGCCTCATAAATCAGGCACCCGAGAGGCCGAGAGGGTGCGCGTTCTGAGGCTCCGGCAGAGCTGCAGGCGGGGACGGGGGGCGGAGGCCCGGCGGGGGTCCCGGCCAGGCAGGGCCTTGGGCGCAGCTGGCCCCTTCCGCAGAAACCCTCATTGCCGCGCAGGTTCTCCTGGTGTGTGCCAGTGCACAAAGAAACCTTGTGCCACGGCTAGCCCAACAGGGAGGAAGTGCCCGCATTTCTTCAGGAGAAGGCATCTACACGAGCCCGCAAAGGCATTCTGTCCGAGGCCTGACGAACAGCCGCGGAGCAGCCGTGCGGTCTTGCCACAGAACCCGGGTTGCCAGCGCCTCCCTGCGTCTCCAGCGCTGGTTCAGACGTTTTGCGGCTTGACTGGCTCTCCCTCCGCAGCCCCAGGAGCACCACGGCCTGGCAACGTGACCTGGCAACACACAAGGCCCCCTCCATCCCAAACTGCATTAGAAGCCTGGCATTGCAACGCTACCCTTTCACTCTGAATTCCTCCAGGGTCTTATGTCTTCCCTAAATATTGTGTGGGTGTTGGTGAGGGGAGGGGTTGCTTTTAGCATGGGATGATGACTTCTGCATCCCCAAAAGCAGGAGGAGGAAAAGGTCAGATATGCAGCACAGAAGAAAAGGAGGAGAAGATTCATTGATTTGCACAGGAAAAGAGGACAAGGATTTGAACAGAAATGCATTGTCTGGGGCCCCGGGAGCAAGGCTGCAGCCGGTGCCGCCTTCTGTCTGTTCTGACACTCCCCCCCTGCTCTCTGCCTCCAAGGCCCCCCTGGCTGCCCGGTTGGGGAGACGAAGCAGCCTCTTCTGCCAAGGACAAGCATAAGGAAGGAAGCAGAAGAGGCGATGGGGGGGGGGGAGGGCAGGCCGCGGAGCATCTGGCCTCTTTGCCGGGGCTTCGCCCACACCCCGCTAGCCAACTTCCTGGGGCAGCAAACGGCGCAGAGTCGCAGGTCCCTCCTACTTATGCCGGGCATCTTCCAGAAGCGGGTGACCTTCATGCCCCCCATGACAGCAGAGGGGCGACCTGCTGCCCCCCTCCTGGGGCCCTGCCCTCGCGTCCCTGCCACGCATCGGGGGTGCTGCTGGGGTGCCAGGGCAGAGTGTGGCGGCCACCGTGGGGGACACGCCGACCGACGCAGCCCCGCTTCCTCCGTGAGGACCCACGCCCCTGCACACGCGGATGCGGCCGCAGGTGGGACAAGGGGCGGGAAGGGGGCGTGTGCTGGGAAGCGGCCCCCTGGGAGCGCTTCTGTGAGTGCTCAGCCGCACACGGGGGCCGAGGGCTGGTCCGGGGGCCTTCCGGGCCCCTCCCAACGCGGCTGTTCTCGGATCCTCTGGCAAGGCCACTTCCTCCCGAGCAGGCGTGCGTTGGGCATGTTTCCAGCTCATTGTCCCTTGCGGGGAGGGACGGCGTGAAGGCGGGCAGGGGCCAGGGAGGCACGGGGCACGTGCCGCCCGGCCTGGCTCAGCTGCTTCTCGCGGTTGCTGCTCTTCTGTCCAAGTCCGGGAGCCCCCCTTGCCAGGCACCTCCCCGCCAGCCACCCGGAGCTGGTCGGTCCTCCTGGCCCGGGAGCTGCACGGCCACTTCGGCACGTGCCACAGGGACCACCACCCAGGGGGAGGCTCAGCGTGAGGAGGCGACTTCAGAGTGGGCATCGGGCGACCCAGCGGTGAGCCAGGCGTGGCGACGCTGGGGAAGCAGCTGGTGCTTTGGATCCATCGTCTCACTGTGTCCGATGGTGCAGCCGGCACTGTCTGGCTGTTTTGGAAGCAGGCTGCCTCCCTCCCTCCCTCCTTCCCTTTGATCTTCAGCGACTTTTGGGGACCTCAAAATTCGAAAGGGTCGGCCAAGAAAGTGGGCATCGGAGCGCAAGCCTTCCAGACCCCGCTGCGGGCCGCGCCAAGCCCGTCCGGCTCCCTGAAGACACCCCACTGGCTCCGCCGAGCCCCGCAAGCGGCCACCCTGCCTCCCGCCTCTCCGGTCGCTCCTTCCAGGCCACCAACAGCCGTGGAGCCGCTGATTAAGTAAGCAGATGTGACCCTGACTTGAATGAAATGGTCGCAATGGATCGCTCATGCAGTGGCAGCTGCCAGCCCTGAGAGGTCGAGCGGCAGCCGGGGATGCGCCTGCATTTTTATCAGCGAGCCTCCACCTGCTTGCAGCCACCTTGCACTGCCTTAACAAGGCTCCTGGGAACAAGGCTGAGTTTTCTAATTATATCCTCTAGATGAAAGGAATCAGATATGAATATAATGGGCGTGTTGTCTACGCAAGATAACATTGTAGTAGCTCTTCATACAGTTTGTCCCAGGAAGGGAGCTTGTACCACTGAGAGGCCGTCCGTCGAGTCGAGGTGCCCAGAAAATGGCTCCTTTGCTGCCTACCTGCTTCTTGCATCATCAGACTGACCTACTTTGGAAATCCAACAGAGAAGCGACTCCGCTTCGCTCTGCCGCATGGCCTCCCTTGCTGGCTAAATGCTTCGGGTGGGATTGGGAAATCCCGGGCAGGCGTCCTGAAAGAGACTCCGGCGCGTGTGGAGTTTGTCGCGGTCCAAACAAGCACGGCAGCGTCCGAAGCCGGCGCTTTCTGGTCTGCGGCCAAGGCTGGCAACAGGCTTGGTGGGCTGGGCTGGGGGCTTGGGAGAGCCCGGTTCCAGGCCCTGCTCAGCCCAGGAGCTCCCTGGGTGACTCTGGGCCCGTCGCAGGCTGCCCACCCTGTTCTCCCCTGCAGAGGAAGGCAGGACGCACTCCAACGGAGCAAAGCTCAGGGAACCCAGATCCCATTCAGATGCCGGGAAGCACTTCCTGACAGTCAGGACCCTGAGGGAGTGGAATGGGCTTCCACGGGAGGTGGTTGAGGCCCCATCGGTGTATGTGTTCAAGGAGAGGCTGGACGTGCACATGGTGGGCATGTTGTGAGCGGAGCCGGCTGGAGCCGGGGGTCAGACTAGATGGCCCGGGAGGCCCCTTCTGACTCGCTCTGTTTCTTTCTATGTTCTTTTGACTGGGAAGTCTGCCTGCTGTCCGTCCGTCCATCCATCCATCCATCCGTCTGTCCACCACTTCTCTTGCTTTGCAGGGCAGCATGAGCTTGTCCTCTCCTTGATGTGCCCTCCTGCTGGTCTGATAAAAGCTGCCCCGGTTTCACTTCACCCCTCCCAGTCTGAACGCTGCTAAAGATGGTATTGATTGGGCTGTCGGTAGCCTGACACCAGGAACTGAGCAGCTCCGAGAGACACACTGCCTCGGTGGGCTGCTCAATAAATATTGTTGGAAAACTGAGAGGTAATTATGGCCTCCATTACTGGATATACCTTTCACGGGGCCCCTTTGCCTGGAGGTGGAGGCACTTGGCCTTAATGGTGGGGGGGGGGCTGGGCTGGCCCCATCTCCTGCAGGAGGGCTGGCTATCCATCCTGCAAGGGCACCTGCTTCTTAATGGCCCGCGGAGGGCCGTCTCTTGGGCAGGTGCGCCACTTTCAGGAATGATTAATGTGCCTGGGAAGAGCGGCCAGGGAGGCGGCGGGGAGGCCCCGGCTGCTTCATGGCAGACCCGGTGCAATTCCAGCAGGCAGCCCCAGCGGGGGGGGGGGGGGGGGGGGCTGGCACCCCCGGGCAGGTTTGCTGTGCCGGATGCAGAAGCGTTTCCCTGCAGGCTGTGTGGGGCAGCAGCACCTGCCCGCCCCCGACCGGCTCCTGGCCCACGTGGGCTGCCAGAGTGTGGGGGAAGCAGGGGTGTGCTGAAAGGGGCACCAGCCCCCCCGCCCCCCACACTGCTGGGAAGAAGTTGTTCCTTGGCCCACTTCGGCAAGCGCACCTTCTCCTGCGTGCGTGCGTGCCTTCCCGGGTGCCATGCAGATCTCGGGGGGCTTGCAAACCTGCCCTGGGAAGCGATCTGGCGCGCGCCGCAATTGTCAGGCTGCCTGGGCGCTCGGGGGAGGGGACAACCTGCTCAGCTCCATGTCTGGCAGGCAGGGGGGGCTTGGCATCTGGGCCATA
The DNA here is from genome assembly GCF_004798865.1 of Varanus komodoensis. NCBI lineage: Eukaryota > Metazoa > Chordata > Lepidosauria > Squamata > Varanidae > Varanus > Varanus komodoensis. The sequence continues at coordinate 929,009 of NW_025336043.1, forward strand.
CCTGCATGCCCTTCGGAGGATGTTCAGAGGTTGCGTGTGCGCATATGAGCGAGATGCTTCGAAACATTTTCTGGGAAGGAAGGCAGGCTGGCAGGCAGGCAGGCAGGCAGGCAACTGCATTTTCAGTGAGGAGATGCTCTGTGTACATTTATTTATTTATTTATTAAAACATTTTTATGCCGCCCCATTCGCCGAAGCCTCGGGGCGGCTTACAACAATAAATTAAAATAACATTGTAAAATATATACATTAAAATACAAATATATGATATAAAACATACAATATAAAACAAGCCGCCCTGGCCAGATACAATTCAATAATATTAACATTTAAAATACTGCTTAAATAAAAAGGTCTTCGCCTGGCGCCGAAAAACAAATAACGGCGGCGCCAGGCGGACCTCTCTGGGGAGCGCATTCCATAACTTAGGCGCCACCGCTGAGAAGGCCCTCCTCCGAGTAGCCACCCTCCTAACTTCTTCCACAGAGGGCTCCCAGAGGAGGGCCTCTCCCACCGATCTCAGGGGGCGGCTGGGCACGTGTGGACGCAAGCGCTCCTTCAGGCAGCCAGGACCCGAGCCGCTTGCATCCGCCTCGCTGACCTGGGGTGCCTCTGCTTGCCAGTGCACATGGTTCATAAGTCGATGCCATGCGCCTGAACGGCCTTCATCGGCTTTCCTGCCCACTGGAGGACCTGGCCCATGTGTTTCCCCAGCGGGAGGCTTTGGAGAGTCCCCGGTACTTTCAGCAGGACGCATCTCTAGGATGCTTAGGAAGAAAGGCAGGTGCGAAACGGCCCCGAGCGCGTTCCTCTTCCCCTGCTCCAGCTTCACTTGGTTTCATCCAGGGCTGTCCCTGGATTAAAGGTCTCTCTCTCCTGTAACATGCAAATAGAAGCGCAGCCCTGTGCTCAGCGGATGCTTGCCAAACTCGCGTGCCAGCAGGGCAGGAGGCGATGCCACGCAGGGAGGCGCTCCTGCCCACTGGTGGGTCCTGGGCGCTGGCCGACGGACCCGAGTGGCTGGGCCGGGTGCTCTCCGCATGCCGGCACATGACGCACGGCCAAGCGACTCTGCCGCGGCCGAAGGGGCCAAGGGCTTTGTTCTGTTGTGGAACCGTCCCGACGAGCACAGGCATCCTATTTCTAAGACAGTACCAATTGCGTTTATTATTTAATGGATCGGTGCATGATAACTTACAATTACAATTTAGCAACAGTGTTAAAACTTTAGAACATCATGAAAACAGCAGGGTGAAATACTTAAGGACACACTGTGGAACGGATCCATTTGAAAAAAGGAAAGGGATTAACAGAAGGAGAAGAGCTTAGGCTGGACTAAAGGAGGGGGCAGCTCGCTTCTTGGGTAGGGGGCTATCACAGAGAAGTCCCTTTTGGTCTCATCACGGAGCATCTCTTGTTGGGGAGACATAAAAAAGATGTGAGGCTACGGGCACATGGCGGCCTTCCAGATTTTCTGGCCCCGAGCCATTCGGAGCCTTGTATTCGGAGCCGTTCAGACCTTGAATCACACCGGGAAACAAACTGGCAGCCACTGCAGTTGATACGAGACCAGCTCAGCACCGCGGGCAGCACGTTGGCGGGAAGCCCTCTGCCTCCAGCATTCTGCAAGAGCCACCGGTTCAAGTAGCCTCGAGAGCAGCCCCTGTGGGTGCCTTCTGGCCTGGAGCGGAGTCCCTGATCTTGGCCCGAAGGAGGACTGCAGACTGTTCAACAGATACCTGGGATGAGGGGAGCCAGCAGGGTCTCCCCCTCCCCATCAATGATCTTCCCACAGCTACATGGAAAGGGACGGGCCCAGCCTGGCCCCACAACAACATGTTCGACCTTCACCTCTCAGCTGGCTCGACTCTCCGGCAAATTTTACTGACCTGGAAGGACAAGGGTCTCATAAACAAGCGCTTGGTGCCAGTTCTCCAAGGAACTCGCCCACATCCCTCAGTGAAGATTCTTCAAACTGGACGAGGAACTGCCGTAGTGGCCATGCTTCCCTTGGCTTGTGGCAACGCGGCGTCTGAGTCCCGACAGAGATGTGCTTTTAGCAGCAAGGCATTTTGCAGACTTGGCCTCCAGTGAAACCTCCCCACACTTAATTATCCTTCCGAGTCCCTTCATCGCTGCCCTTCCAGGTCTCTGTCTTCTTCCAGTTTCTCGGCTGCAGTCTCCCTTTGAATGGATGGCTGAGCTGGGGCAAGTGAAATCTTTCACAATTCTGATTTCTTCATTATTAATGTTAAACTTCTTTAATTCTTCCATGGGCATGATTTTTGTTTTCTTCATATTCACATAAATATTACATAATATCACATAAATAGTTCTCATGTAAAGATTTTTTGGACATTTCCAAGCCACAGAGAAATTCTTGTGAATGGATTTGGCTCTGCTCATGTGTTTCGTAATTCCTCCTCTTGGTTGTTGGATAAAATCAGAATCGATTGTTTTGAGAAGGAGCAAGGGAAGGAGGCAAAAGCAGAAAAGTGTCCTCATTTCTCCTCACATGAAAAGGACAGATGGTGTTGGCAGTCGCTGCCCAAACAACGGACATGGGGTTGATGGGGTGCAGTAACAACGGCAGATCAACCCCAACCGCTCTTTGGAAGGCCAGATCCTGAAGATGAAGCTCAAATACTTTGGCCACCTGATGAGAAGGAAGGACTCCCTAGAGAAGAGCCTGATGCTGGGAACAGTAGATGGCAAAAGAAGGAGGGGACGGCAGAGGATGAGGTGGCTGGATGGAGTCACTGAGGCAGCTGGTGTGAGCTTGAGTGGACTCCCGGGATGGGGGAGGACAGGAAGGCCTGGAGGAGTGTTGTCCATGGGGTCGCGATGGGTCGGACACGACTTCCCGACTAACAACAACAACAACAATGGCAATGCCCAGATGTTACAAAAGGACGGTGCTGGATAGGAAAACTCTCCTGAGAACATCCATTGGATCATTTTCTGTTTGGAATGCTTATAAAATGAGGGATGGCTTGGTGAGGAAATCTGAGGATCAGCCAGGTAAGCTGATCAGCCGAATGTGCGAGAGTGGAAACAAGCAGTGCCTCTTAGCACAACGCTGACGAAGTGCGAGACTTCAGTGCCACGGGAAGCAGTAAAGGCTTTCGGCAGAGGCAGCTTTCAAAGAGCGCTGGAGGGTTCGCTGAAGTGGCCACACACAACAAGGAAGCAAAGTTCCCCGGCCCCCACACCACGTGGCTCCCAAATGTTCCTTCTGCCAGGTCCGCACCCCGGTTGTGACAATGCTTTTCTGAACGACAACTGGGGGAACCACCTAGCTGAGCAGTTGTTGGTTCCCAACCTTGCCTTAAATTCCGCCAAATCAACAATGAAGCAACAACAAAAAATTAATCGCAAGTTCAGACAGCTGCAGAGCCCGACATATGAATGCTGGCAGAGCTGACGCATGAAATTTCAAAACAGTACTTGGCACTAAGCTGGTACCTTGCAAACATCAATTAATTAATCCTATAATCTACACCCTTCTGAAGCAGGTGTGCAGATACTGTGCTTGTTTCATGGGTGATGGAAATTGAAAAAGAGGCTTCAGTGTCTCGCTCCCAGCCGCTCTGGGTCCACGCAGGAGGCATGATTGAGACCTGTTGTCAAGAAAGATGGTCTTTTCCTGCCTCATAAGAACTGTTGATGATACTAGAGACAACAGACCGGCCAAATGCCATGGCCAGATTCAGGGAGCTTCCTCCAGACTTTGTGTCATCAGGCTGGTTCACACAACCCACCCTTCATCTGCTGGGGAACATTGATCCAGACTCTAGATTCTAGAGGAATGCTCATGCCATGAGCCCTCCCACACTCAGCCTGTGCTTGTGCATAAAGACATTTTACATCACGGAAAATTCATACATCTCTCGTGACTTCCTACTAAAGAAGGGGCACCCCTGGACCCCGGGAAAGTCATTCCTGCTTGGAAATGGGGTACATGTGCAGAATGTTAGTCCAGCCAGTGGCGAGACGAGGCGGAACAAGGCGTGACCAGTGGCCAGGTACAAAATGGAAGCCCACTCGGCCCACAGGCTTGCCACTGGCTCCTTCACACAACATGCTTGCTCCGGCCCTTTTCCTGTGTGCAGCGTTCACGCCGTCCCTGCCCAACCCTCCTCCTCCTCCCCGCCTCAAGGGGCGCTTGCAACAACCGGCAAGTGGGGACCCAGGCAGCCAGGCGATGGTCCTTCCCGTTGGTTCCTCACCTTGCCTCACCCTGGCCCTGAGTTGGTGGCCAGACAACTTACTCCCGCCAAAGGATTTGGGTGTGTTTGTGAGCTGTCACATGAACCGTGCTGGAAGGTACAGTGAAAACAGCGAAAGGGAGGGACAATCAGAAGCAGGAGCGTGCTTGGATTCATGCACAAACGTTGGTTGGCTTGCTGCGTCAAGCGTGTGGTCCTGCTGCTGCAGCCCAGGCCCAGGGCAGCTGCCGGTAGGCAGAATACACCAGCGTCTCTCTCCAGGACTGAACGCCCAGCAGTTCACTGGCCCTCACTGCAAGCAAACAGGCCTGCACCTGCGATCCTGGGTCTATGTGGGCCTTACTTCCAGGCAGGCATGCGCAGGCTTGCGCTGCTTGGGGATGACAACAGAGACTTGCCTCGCCTCTCCAGGCTGGCTAGCAAAACAGACGCACGGCCTCCAGCCATTGAGTAATGCCTGGAGTATCAAAGCAGGCTGGGTCATTAATGCAAATTAACAGCTGAATAACACCTGCTGTATGCTCTCACTCTGCTTGAGGAGGACTTGATCCTACACTCTTTGAAGCTGATGCAGCTGAGATGCTGCTGGAGGGAAACAGGCAGCTTTTCCCTGGAAAGCTGTGACTGTTTTTTGGACTAGGGAAGAAAGTATGGTGAAAGTGTGTTTAGTAAACAGAAATGTGAATGTTTTCCATGGTATTTACCAGACAAAGTAAGAAAAATTGAAAAATTCATTGGACAAAGTAAGATATAAAACATCTTCTTATAAAGGAGATTAATTTTATTAGCAAGATTTCCCCTGACATCTTCTTAAACCCATCTGAGATATGTGGAATATCACTTAACACCTGTAGCTGCAAATAACACTAATGCAGTTGGTAGATATCCTAGTTCTTCTTTTGTGGACAACCTAAAAACATTTTTTTAGAAGACAGCCAATGTCCTATAATTTAGTGTTTTATGGACAGCATATCTTTTAATATCCTTTTTATTTTGGGGGAAAGCCAAAAAGTGGTTTTAGTTGGCACAAGAAAATGACATATTCCATGCATATGGGAAAATTAAATATTGCTGATAAATCATTGATCCTTCCTTGAATAGCTACACCCATTGTTTATCCTATTGATTGCAGTACAGGTCTTTATGCTATCATTTTTTTTAAAGGTTATAGTTTCTGTGCAAAGGTTGTAACATATTTCTTAGTAAGATTACTCAAAGGAGAACCTGTTATCCAGTTCTCAGATTTTAATTTTGCACTTGCTTGAGAGCAGTTCTTTCCTACGGGAGGTTTCTTCCTCCAGGACGTCAGTTCTTGCTTGGATTCCCCATCCCGCAAGCCACTGCATGGCGCTCTGTGGCGGCTCCTCACCTGGCGCCTGGATGAAGGGGGGGGCCAGTGAGCAAGGCGAGGACGGAAGGGGACATGAAGCCCGGTTCAAAAGCCTCTGCGTTTCCGTCGTCGCTGCAGGGAACAGCCTCTTGGGCTTTTGGAACGGCCTTCCATCATTCGGGAAGTGGTCCGCAGGACCATTCCCTCGTGGATCAGCTGGGGTGCCTCTGTGTTCTGCCCGCCCCACACCCGGGCTCCTTCCCCCTCTCCGATATAGCTGAGCTAAGGTGTGCGGCAGAAGCGTGTCGGGAGGGGCAGTCCTCATCTGATCCCCTCCTCCGAGGTGGCAGCTCTTTCTGAATTGAGAAGGCAATTGCTGATCAATCAAACTATTGTTCAGTGTAGGATACTGTTAATGCTTCATTTAATTCAATGTGGCAATGGCAGCGTTCCCTTTGGGAAATTATGATACGAATAAAATTGTTCTGGAACACGCTTTAATATTTACTGATGCACACACAGTTTCACATTATCTAACTTTTTCCTGGAGGTTGATGTATGGTCAGAGTGAGTTGACTTACTGACCTCTTTTAACAGCTAAAAAATAATGACTGTAATCCTGGAAGGATAAATGCTCATGTTCGACAAAGCAGTGGATTGAAGACCTAATGATGGTTTCAATATTTGAATGGAGGCCACACCCCGCTACAGCCACTCGGCCGGCCTTCGCTGCAGCTGGCGTTTCATGGACATACCCAAAGCTATGTACTGGTGTGCACATGTGTGTATCTTTTCCTTTTCATTCTTTTTTGTGGTTTTGCTTAGCTCCAAGAAAAAATAAAGTAAAGAAGCAGGAAGGATCTGACCCTGCCATGTATGAAACCACAATAAATCCAGTTTTTGTTTGAAGTGTTAGCCTTACCGAGGTGCTCCCCTGTATGGAGCCTTTTGATGTGGGGTCACCAAACCCAGATGTTCAGTCCAGGGGGTGCTACTTTGGGCAGCATATTCCATCACATGGAATTGGTCTCCCTGGATCCACTGTGTAGAAGCACAGAGAGAAAGCAAGCCCAGGTGGTTTCCGAGTCGAGGAGCGGGGGTATCTCCAAAAGTAATTAGCTTCTTGTTTTAGACTTGGAGTATAAGAAAGGTAACCATGTTCCCTGATGCTCTTCAAGCCAAAATTCAGACTGTGGGGCTCTGGCATTGCGTTCTGGGGGTAAATCTGCTTTTAATCACTGCAAAGTGCTTTTCATGCATTTGGGGCAGCTGATAACAAATGAGGTGCGAGAGAAATACATGAAAGCCCTGGTCAAACACACCCATTTGTTCTCTATTAGCCCTTATACAAAGCAGTCTTTGGGTTTTATTAACTATTGAAATATACTGAAAATTGCTTTAAAATACACCATGTAATTCTCAAAGATTACTTTTACTATGGTGTAATGTAAAACTGTTCTCAGTCTTGGATTCACTGAGAACAGGCGTGCCTGTCCTCCTGCCCACCTTCGCACACCTCGTGCTCCGAGGAGGCATTTGGGCACCCAGTCAAACGGAGGCAGGTCAGCAGGTTTGTGTGTGATTTATGTGGTCACTCAATTTCCAATCGTCATTGCCTTTTCCACTTTTGCTGTTAACTCTCCATAAAACCATAGCACAGAAATATATACCCCAAAATGGCACACCACTAAAGAAAACTGCCCATGTCAATAAAATATCAAGTTCCAAGGTGTAGTTCTCACCTCTTCCTGTTTTTTCCCATGGCTCCAGAAACTGAATTGCGGGAAACAATGCAAGGAATGGGATACCAGGATCCATGCATGCACTGGGTGCCTTTAAGTTGATGCTCAGCTGGAAGTAGACAGCAATGAAATTTCAAATTTCAAATTTGAAAGCTCAAGGTCCCAGCTTTGTTCCAGGAAAGTTTAGCTTGATTCCTACGTCCAAGGATGCAGCTACTTGAGCGCCAACAACAGAAGTGCTAAGAATGAAGTTGAATCCCAAATATATTATTTTCAAGCAACACTCAGCTTAACAAGAGCCAAAGAACTGACATGTGGACCCTTGAGAACCAAGGGCATTGCCTCGAAGAAGCAAGTGACCTTCTCAGGAAGATTAAGATAGAAGGACAAGACTCAGAAGAGCGGTTTGGTTCATGCAGAGAATAACATGCTTTCTATTTCTATGAAACCAAAAGACGTGTGAGGTTTTCTTTCCATTTTTTAACAAGCAGAGCAGTTTTGAAGAGAGCCGTTTTCCATCTCAGCACTTGAACATCCACCCACAGTGTTTCCAAACCCCTGCATTCTGAAGAAACAAATCCCAAGCAGACCATCATCTGTGTCATTCAGAACCCAGCTGCATTTTGCTCCCAGAACTGGTTGTTCCTCCTAGGACTGTAAGGTTCCCCCATGCTGATTTTTAAAAGCTATTTTGATGCATTGTTTGCATACACTAATTCATTTTAATATCTGCACCATAAAGACATTGGATTGACTGGCATTGAAGATTGTCGAGAACCTGCTGAGGTGTGTTGTAAGATCTTGGATCCCCCTCGGAGGCCCAGCCAGCCATGTTTTAGAAATGAAAACCACTCGGCTTGTTTGAATAATGAGTCTTCGTGCTCTAAAGCGTGTTGTCTTGATTGACAGCTTACTCAAATGGCCTCCAAATTTCTCTGCCAGAGAAGCCCTCACTGTGCCACTGAGAAGACCTGGCTAGAATACGCAAGCAGCGCGCCGCTCTCCCTCCCTTTCGTAGGCTTAATCATAAGCAAACATGTTGTGACCTTAAACTATTTTCACAAGCCGCAGGTACATTTGTATCTACATATTTCCTTTTGCAGAAGGGGAGAGACTTGTTTGTCGAGATGTGGGCGAGTTCCCTCCGGAGCTGCAGGTGCGGGCCCAGGCATCCGCACGAGTGTGAGAGCCCGGCTCCATCTGGCAAATGTTTACTCTTCTTTGAACGCACACTCAGCGAGCCAATTATCTCCGCAGTCCATGCCCTGCCTTGCACACGCTGTCCGTCCTGAACCCAAGTGAGGATTTGCACGATCCGAAGGTGTGGAAAGCGCAACGGAGCCCTTGAATGGGCTCTTCCCTGGAAACTGTTAAGGAGAAGGGCCTAAATTATTAAAGGGAGCAGTCTATAGAAATGCACATTCCCTTCGACGTTCAGAGCCGGCCCAATGCATTATTGATCATTCTTTTCCTCTGGCAGAACAGCTTTTTCTCGGGGAGACCTGGTCACAGCAGAAGCAAAAGTGAGCTGATTTATGCAGGGTCGTTAATCCTGCAGTGTCATAAGGTGTGGGAATCCTTCTTTGCCGGATGACCCTCGTGAGACCGAGAGGCCCTCTGGCAGCCCTCCTGCTCCAATCCCAGAAGTCCACCTGAAGGCCAGCTAAATGCACTGCCCTTCTTTCGTCTCCCTTGCTTTAACTGCTCTGGATGTCGCAAGACCTCTTCACTGGAAGGCCTGGCTTCGCTGTGGATCAGGAAGCCGAGTCGTGCCCTCAAGTGCGGCGAGGCAACAATTGCGCCACCAGCAATTGCACATCCCCAGATTTCATCGGCATGATGATTTCATCTTGCACGGTCCGGTCCCTACCTGCTAGATTTGGTGTGCATGCAAGCATCACGGCCGTTCCCAGGTAGGCACCCGGGGGAAGAGGCGAGGCAGTGGCACCTGCTAGGTCTGAGGAGAAGGCATGCTCACCAAAAAACTAAACCAAACCGAACAAAAAGGCCCTAATGCTTTTGGTTATCGCGAAAAGACCAGAAGGGTCTCCTTACGGCGGCCTCCATGGGAGATGAAGCAGAAGTTTTTCCATGAAGGGTTTTCAGCTTCTTCATACAGTAACTTGATAAAGACTCGGCACGGTCAAAACCAACTTTTGCATAGTCGCTGGCATCCGAGACACAAATTCCTGTTGTGTGGATTCCATTATGTATCGATGCTTTCTGGTACAATATGTGATTTGCATTTGTGTCGTTTCGGAGGCGTGACTGTGTACAGAGTGGAGAAAGGAACCCTACTGTAGACGGGATTTTTCTTTGGAGCAACTGCTTATGAGAAGACCCCCATCGTGGTTTGGAACTGGACGGCAACTCCCAGCTTTCCCAGACCGTATGGCCGATGGCCAACAGCTGGCAGGGAGCTGTGGTCCTCGCCCACCCGGGGGCGCACGCTTGGGGAAGGTGGCTTTCCACCGGCTCTCGCAGCCCTCCTCTTTGGAGATTGGACCGAATGCAAAGCCACTGCTCTGCTTCCCAGCCTCGACGCAGAGGCTGCAGGGCGCCCTCCCTCCAAGCCTCCAGGTCCCGCTTCCCAGCCGGAGGGCCAACCACCTGCGTCCCATGAAGGTGCTGCCCGGAGCAGAGTCCTGGACACTGCACAGCCGACGGAGGCGCTCTTTGCCTGCGCCGGCCGGAGCGCAGTGAGCCGCCAGGCCAAGACGCAAGGCTGGCGCTTTGCGAGGCGCCCCGTCCTGCTGTGAGCCGAGGCGTTCCTTCTGCCGTGCTCGAGCATGGGGGCACGAGAGCAGGCCGGGCGCGGTCTCTCTGGCTGCTGCCGCCACCCGGGCTTGCTCCGGCAGCGTTCAGGTGCTGGGCCAGGTCCATCTGTCCTCGCACCTTTTATGTGTTGCTTGCTGCCCGAAGTCCGGGCTTACATGGCTCGGAAAGCTTCAGGGAAACCGGGGCTGTGGCCCAAGAAAGGTCAAGAAAAGCCATGCTTGATACAAGCACATGCGCTGACGGGAACCCTCTCGCAACCGAAGAGCCCGGTGCGGATTCTCGGGGAGGACGGAGAGAGGGCCCAGCTCAGAGCTGCCATCGCACGGCGGCTTCAAGCTCCTCTTTCTTGCCAGGAGCTTACCTCATAGCAGCACTGCTGCGACCTTGCAGGATGGGGGAAAAACTTTCCCAAAGCGGAGGAACACCCAATTAGCACATCTCAAGGCAGGAGTGGGCACTGGAGTCCAGGAAATTAGCCAAAGGCAGGCAGCAAGGAAAGCCGCTTTCTAGCTAATTCCAGAGATGGCTTGCTTGCCCAGTTAACTCTGCCACATCTGAGCTATCCATGATTTTGGGGGCAATTCCATATATACTAACCTGGGAAGACACTTGACGGAACACCATGGGATGTACCTCTAAAATAAACTAATGAAGGATTACAGTTCACATGCTCCAAAAATCTGGATGATTCCTAAAACTAGAAAAGTCAAATTCTCACCAGACATGTCATAATAAATAAGTCAATCTTTAAGAGGTCATAAGGCCGTTGTTTTTTCCCCACAAGAGACTGAAACAGGGACCATTTTGGAAAGGGAAAGTAAAAACTGTAACATAGATTGTGTGCAGGAACACAGTAATGGACATGATTTTAAAAATCTGACTGAAAAAACACCCAAAGTTATTCTTTTTTTAATATTCTTTGAAAGACTTTGTGCTCGCTTATTAAATAGCTTCCAAAGTTAAAAAAAAGGGTACAAGAATGAATTCCCGCACCAGACAGCCTCTCATTGGACAATACTTGCAAAGATGAAAGCATGTGATAAGAGCGCCTTATCATTTCATCCTTTTGCTTTGGGGGAGAGGCTGACAGGAGCGCATCCCGATTGCAGCCCACTCATTTCCCATCCCCTCCATTTTCTAGCAATTGCCGCTTAAGGCTCGGCACGCCTTAAGGTTCGGTTCGGCTCGGCTCGGCCACGGCTTGCTGTGTGAGGACCCAGGGCCCTGCTGGGGATGCAGCTTCTCTTCTCCCTCTGAAGCGAGTGCAGCATCCTCGTTCGAAGTGGGTGTGAGCACAAGCCTGTGCAAGCTGCCTGCAAGGCCCCCCTCTGTGTCAAAGCCGGGCACAAGCGCTTGTCCCAGCAGCGTGAGGCTTCGACAGGCAGCGCTCGGGAGGGGCAGTCCAGGGCTCAAGAGAGGACCAGGCAACGGGGCTTCTGAAGGCCTCCAGCAGCTGAAAAATATGCCGGGGAAGGCCAGTGGTACGAGCAGGTCTTGCGAGTGAGGCCAGAATGGCCAGATGATGTGGGTGGGTCTCTGGGCATGTGAGAAGTGCACGTGGGGATGAAGGGCCTGCCCTTCTGCTAACTCTCCCCCATCTCGTCATCGCCGCCTTGTCAGGATGCGCTCACGTCTTGGGTGCCCGCGTTCTTCCATGCCTCGTGAAGAAAGCTCCACTTCGGAGCACGGCGGGCACCGGCCAGAGAGTGGCCACGGGGCTGCGGCTGCGGCTGGCCCTGGCCCCTGCCCGAGCGCCGCCCTGCGCGATCCACACGGCCGCGCGCCCGCCCGCCCGCTGCAGCGCCCTGGCCGCGGACCGGGCAGCCCCAGCTCGCGCTGCGCCCCCTCCCCGGAGTGCCTCGCGCAGCGGCGCTGCTGCAAACCCGCCAGCTCCGAGGCGCGGGGCCCTGCGCGGGAGGCGGCCGCGATCCAGGGCGGGCTGGGCGACGGCCGGGCAGCGGCCGGGCACCCTCTGCGGCCGCCCCGTCGGGGTCTCCCTCCCGCGGGGCTCGCCGGCCGCCCCCGCTCGCCAAGGCAAGTTGCCCGAGCCGCGGGAGCAGCCAATCAGGGATAATTAGGCGGCCCTTCTGGGCGGGGAAGGCGCAGGGAAGCCGCCCATTTGTCAGCGCGGCCGGGAGCCCCGCGTGGCTTTGACGAGCGGCGCCCGAGCCGGAGTGGCAGCCGCCAACAGCGCCGACCAATGGGCGGGGAGAGGCGCCCCGGCGCCCTCCCCATTGGCCGAGCGCGGCCTTCCCCGCCTGCCGCCCCCGCCCTCGCCCGGCCGAGCCCCACGTGGGGCGGGCGGCGAGACGGGGCGGGCGGGGCCCTACGCCGTGACGTCAGGCGAAGGAGCCATTTTGTGTCTGGCGGCGCTGGGCGCGGGGAGACTCTGGCTGCGGCCCGCTTGATTTGCCTCCCCTCCCGCGCTCCGTCCCCATGAAATTGGCGCCGTAGCCTCGGCCAGCCTTGCACGGAGCTTGCCGACCCCGGCCCACAGCCTCCAAGCAGAGGCCCGGGAAGTCGAGCCGCCTGCGCTCCAAGCCTGCGGAGACGGCTCTCTGCACATTGCCAGAGGCACCGTCGTCGCGGGACGGGGCGGGCCTGGGGAGCCGCCTCTCCCCGGGCAACCGGCCTGGCCCCGTCTGACAGGTGGCAGGAGCGCGGCCGGGGCCGTGGGGCGCCCCAACGTCAAGCAAGCCGCATCGGCGCCCGCTTGCGCACGGCCTCAGGACGGCGGCCGCCCGCGGGATTCCGCGCAGGGCAAGCGGCGGGACGCCCCGCGGGCTGGCAGGGCCCCGCCGGCTGCTCGCGTCCGCGGGGTGCGCGCAGCTGCGGAGCGCCTCCGACAGGGGAGCCTCGGCTGTCCTTGCCCCCCCCCCCATCTCGGCGCAGGTGCGCGGCATCCGGAGTGCCCTGAGCCGCCGGGCCTCGGAGCAGCCCCGATCGCGCGCCCAGACGCTGCCCTGGCGCCGCGAATGCCACGCAGTGCAGGTCGGGGCGGCCGAGAGTGCGGCGCTGACACTCCCGCAGAGCCGCCCGGGCACTTCTGCGAAGGGGAGCGGGGCCGTCCGCATTCAAGCGCGCGGCGCCCCCGCCGGCCCCCGAAAGCATCAAAGGCGGGCCGCCCGGGCCGGCCCCGCCTCCTGCCAACCGTTTTATCGGCCCTAAATCCTCCGAAGTGAAAACATTAAAGTGACAAAAGCGATTCTGTTTGTTTTATGGCTTCTAATTGGGGCTGCTTTGCAGATCTAATGAGATTAGGAGGAACGGCTCTCGTTCACACGGCCCCGGGAGCGGCTAGCTCTCGGGCCGTCCCTGTCGACCGAGGGTTCTCCCAGCCCAGGGGGGCAAGGCACGGGTTCGAACCACGTTGCGCCCTTGTTCCGGCTCCGTGCAGGGGGTCGTGGGAATCCGAGCAGCAGGCTCCGGGAGCCTCCATTCCGGCTAATTAGGCTTCCGACGAGGCTGCAAACGCGTGCCTTGGCTTCGCGCTTTCCGGGAGGCCTTCCACGGCACGCCAGGGACGCCCTATCGAGCGCAGCAGACCTTTCCAAGCGCACCAGGGTAGGATCGGGGCTGCGAGCAGCAAGGCTCCCCCGCAGCCCGCCTCTGCCACAGGTCGGCCCGGTGTTTCGTGACCCCCGCCCCGGCAACAGGCCGGCTCCAACACGGTGCCGGTGGGGCAAGCGACCCGATCCGGGCCCGCTGGTTCAGCCCCGACGGTGCATCGGCCGCGCCATGCGCGTGACGGCGGAGGGCTTCGCCGGCCCGCATTCCCCATCCGGGGCCCCGCGCTCGCCCCACTTCCCGCTGCCGGACGCCAGGGGGCAGCCGACGCCTCCTTCCTGCCTTCCTCCCGCCGCGCGGCACCGCCCCTGCGCGCCGCGCTCCAATCAGCGCGGCGCCTGCTCG
>NW_025336043.1:943099-961540 GCF_004798865.1 Varanus komodoensis
CGGCGGCGGCGGCGGCGGCGGCGGCGGCTGCTGAAGTGCCTGTCTCGGCTCCTTTGTCCGGCCGCGGACGCCTCGCCCCCTCCCTCGCCCGCCCGCCCGGCCGCCCCCTCCGACCGCCGCGGCACTGGCCATGTATCCGCAGGGGCGGCACCCGGTGAGTGCTTCGCGGCGGCGCGTGTGCGGCGGGCCCTTCCCGGTCTCGGCCCCCCCCGGAGCGGGGTCGTGGGGACGGACGCTCCCTCCGGACGAGAGACCCCGCGGGCCCGCGCGCAGCCCGGGCGACGGGCCCCCGCGCGCGCTGGTGTGGGGGGGGGGGGGTCCGGGCCGCGTGACGCCCCCGCCCCGTCCTTTGTGCATTCGGGCTCCGGCTCGGCTGCTCCTTCGGAAAGCCCTTTGGCGAGGAACCGGGCGCGGAGAGCCCTTGCTGGCCAGTTCTGGATTTTGCAGTGCCCTTTCCCCCTTTTTAAAGAGCGGCCTCCGGAGGACAGCCCTCCGAGGGACACGGGAATCCGACCCCCCCCCGCCGTGCTTTCCCGGGAAGGCTGGGGGGGGGGGGGCGGTCGGCTGAATCGCGCTGCCTCTAGCAGGGCCGGGAACCTGCCCTGCCCTCCGCTCCCCGGCGGGGCTGGCGCTGGGGAAGGTGCGCCCTGCCTTTGCATGGGTCCCCGGTGTCCGTGGGAGGCCTTTCAGGGCCTGGCGTGGTGGCGCTGGGAAGGGAGTTGGGAGCGCTCCTGGCCGCCTGCCCAGAAGGCTTTCAGATAATATTTGTCTTTGGGGGCTTTGCAGGCTCCCCACCAGCCTGGCCAGCCAGGTTTCAAATTCACTGTGGCAGAGTCCTGTGACAGGATTAAGGACGAATTCCAGTTCCTGCAAGCGCAGTACCACAGGTAAGCCTCGCGGCCCAGCTCTTCCCTGACCCGCCAGGTGGAAACCCCGGAAGGGGACAGAGCCTGAAGCACAAGCAGACCTGCCAACCCCCAGACGTCTCTGTGGGCCCCTGTTCTGCTTTATCCCTCCGCATTGTTAGTCTGTGGCTTCCCACCCTGAGCCCCAGGCTCTCCAGAAACGAGTGGTTTCCCTTTAAACCTGCTCTTCTCGAGGGACTCTCCTGCTTCTCCTGTGCCCCCCCCCGCCCTGTTGCCAGTCTGTTTTGGTTGCAAGAAAAATCCTAAGGGATCTGATAAACATACCAAGGTCTCTCATTGAGCAATATTATCCACGCTTTCTTGGCAGTGAATCCAATTTATGGGATTTACTTCTGTGTAAACAAGTAGAAGTGCCAGATGCTGTATGCTTAACACCAGGAATAAGTGCACGAAGTTGTTGCATTGCCTTGGTGCGATAAGGAAGGTGTCTTGGCACCTGGTTCCAGGCTAGCCCTCATTTTTACTTCATGAACGTTGAAGAGGTTTTCTCGGCAGGTCAAATTTGGAGGAAACCTCTCGAAGACAATGTTTGGTTTTTTAGAACTGTGCTACAGAAAAAGCCCTCTGTTTTGTGTCAGGTATTCAGGGGGTGAGCTGTTTCTCAGTGAGGGCTGCCTTGTTGTGGAGACAGACCTGATTTTTAAGCAGCGAATGTTCCAAATCTTAAGTGACTAGATTAATTCCACTGTT
Source organism: Varanus komodoensis (assembly GCF_004798865.1). Lineage (NCBI taxonomy): Eukaryota > Metazoa > Chordata > Lepidosauria > Squamata > Varanidae > Varanus > Varanus komodoensis. The sequence continues at coordinate 944,716 of NW_025336043.1, forward strand.
GGGCTGTCCTGGCAGGATGGGATTCACAATCTGCAGTTTTGGGCAGAACTGTGTACATTTGTGAGATTCAGCAAATGTGCCTCTTCTTTCGTAATGAGGATTTAATCCGAGCTGTGCTTCAGAGACGCTTTCAAGCACACTTCGTCTCCAAACCCATTTTAGATCCCAGGGCTTATGAAGTGATGGGTGAAGTGCCTCTGAGCATGCACAGAATGCAGTCCCCCTTTGATTAATCAAGTGTGGGTTACTTGCATGCAGAATTAAAGGGACAGTGAAGACTTCTGGGTCAAGACATTTCTGGTTCCCTTGATAAGAAGACTTGCCTGTTTAGGATTGTCTTTCTCTTTTAGCCTTAAAGTGGAATACGATAAGCTTGCGAATGAAAAGACGGAAATGCAGCGCCACTACGTTATGGTAAGCGGTCCGTACAGTTGTATCCTCTTGGAGCGTGGCTGTCGTCCGAGGACATGGTAGAGCCTCAGATGGGGTGGGGGGGTGAGGGGTCATCCCATGGGGTATGTCCCCTTACTGCCTTTGAGTGGCACTAAAAATTCCCCTCTTGCTAATTTCGGCCTGTTCGGGTGACCCTCGGTTATGACTCAGTGAGGGCCAAACTCCTGGTAGCCCTGAGAAAGGTTTAGCGCTGGTGTGATTTGGAAATTGGTCCAGGAAGCCGGTGTGTTGGCACGGCATGGCAAGAGTCAGTGCTGCTTGGCTGCGCTGGGGTAAAGGACTTGGGGAGGGGCCGGCACACTTTGCTCGGGGGTCCCATGAGCCATTTTGCCTCAGCCTCTGCACAGCCCGCTTCCTTCCCTCCCCTTCGTGTGCCCAGGCAGGGAACTTTCGCGTGCTTCTCTGTCTACGCCCCTCGGCCGTCCGTTGCAGGAAGTCCAGGGTGCTTCCCCTTCTCTTCACCTGGACATGCTGCCAACATGTCTGAGTTTGCTACATCTGAAGAAAGGTTGGCTGCTTTTGTGTGTACATAAGCGAACAGCCGCTGTGTTTGTAGGCCACAGGCCCTTACCGGGCTCTTCCCTTACCGGGCCCTCAGCGTATGCAGGCTTGGGCTGCACTTCTCCTCCTTGGGAGCTTTCCAGAAGAATTACAGCACAAAATATGGCCATGGGCTGCCTGGGAGGCTGGTTTGGCTGCCGGCCCAGCCGTAGACAGTTCAGCATCGCCGGTGGGAATTCAGTCCCTGTAGCTGTGTCAGTGCTTAATCGCTGCGGTATGTGGTCAGTGGCCTCGCTCGGGGAAGGCCTTCCCCGGCATCCCCGCGGCAGTCCTCGCTCCTGCTAATAGGCCGAGTGCTTGTGGCGCTAGGCTGGGGTTTCTCTCCTGGGCGGGCCTGGCTGCGAGGGAGCAGCTTCCCAAGACGGTCAGGCACGCCCAGGCTGGGGGTGCAAGCACTCCTCGGGCAGGAAGATGGCGCCCCGTTGGCCCTTCCGCCTGCGGCGGGGGGTGACCATCCCCTTCGCCTTTGGGCTGCTGCCGGGTTGGGCCCTCGGGCCGCCGAGGTGCAGAACGCGACCCCGCTGGCGGGAGAGGCGGCGCAAGGCCAAACCTGCGCAAGGTGCTCCGTGCTGCTTTCGCACGGCTGCTTTCCCCAAGGTTGCTCTTTTTTTGGGCTTGCCACCCAGGTTTTCAGGGCATCTGCCATTCGGGTTTGTGAACTGCTGTCTTGCTTAGCCTGGTTTTCTCAGAACTGGTCCAGGGCTTGCGGGTGGGCCATGAGGAAGTGCTCCTTCCGTAGGAGGAGTGCGGTGGAGCAGCTTCCAGCTCCCTCCTGTCCTTGGCGAGCGTGCCAGTTGCGTGAAGCGGTTTTACTCTTCCTTGTGTGGAAAGGAGCCCCCGCATTTGTGCCCGTTGGTAGTCCTGCGCAGGCACAGCTTTGCACACCCAGTGAGAACGAGGCCTCGGAGTGCTTGTTTTCCTGTCTGGCTTGTGCATGCCATATCCCCGATTGAAATGCCACAAATAAATTGGGGGCCTCGGCCTGTGGACGTGTGAAAAGGATGCAGTTCATACAACTTCCTTTGTGTGCCTTGTATGTGCCCCAACAGCAGTAACGCCTCCTCGGATATATACGGTAAATTTGCTGGGAAGGCAGGTCAGCAGCTTTCCCCTTCTGTTCTGGGGCTGGGACTGAGTCCCGCCTGCAGTTGCGCTGTGAACTTTTGGCGGCACTTCCTGGCAGCTCACGGGGGTGCTGCCTGGCTGGCACGTGCGATCTTAGGAACGTGTACGCGGGGGCCACATCTCGGAGCCTTGTGCAGAACGAGGTGACTCGGATGTTTCCGAGGGCCAGCTTGGCCGCTGCCCTGGGGGAGGCAGAGGCATTCGTGGGTCGTGCGGAGCTCTGTCATTAGCAGCTCCCGGAAAGAAGGCAAGCACATCAAAGAGGTGTCGGCTTACTGAGTGCTTGGGAAGTGGGGCGTTCTCGCAGCTTGGATGCCTGGCTGTAGTTCCATGCAGCCATGAGCTGCAAAAAGACCCAGTGGGATGCCTGTGGGGTGCCAGGCAGGGCGCGTGTGTCTGAATGTCCCTTTGCTTGTTCAGTAAAGAGCCGTTCTCTGCTTTTTTGCAGTACTATGAAATGTCTTACGGCTTGAACATTGAAATGCACAAGCAGGTGAGTATCTTTAATTAGACTCTCTCCCCATTCCCGCCTCCTCCTCCCCCCCGCCACTCCTCTTCTTCCCTAGCCAGGGCTTAGAGATATGGTTCTAATGGACGGCATACGGTTGCCCGGGAGCGAGCAGGGTGGTGGAGTTCAGAGGGCCTGTGGTTGCGGAAAGCCCCCCGGAACAGAAGAGCTTGCTGAAGCAAGCGGCGTCATTTCTGTCTCGCTCTGGCAGCGCATTGCTTTCGGGCTGTGGGCTTCGGCCTTTCCCTCCTGGGCTTGGATCAAACGCTTGCATTTCGCAGCCACGGTGTCCTCCTTTCTCTCTGCCTGCCCCCGCTGACCTGCATCCCTCACGGGCAGGGACCCTCCCCGTCTCTGTCCAGGCTGCAGCACCAGCTCTGGCTTGTGGCTTGGCTTTCGCCACTGGAAAAGGCCCAGGGACGTGTGGTGTCATCTCGAAAGCCACTCTGGGGTGGGGGGTGGGCAGAGGGCTGTGCGTGCGTGCGTGCCAGCGGCAGGGCCGGCCGCTCCATTGACCACCCTGATGTTGTCACGTGGCTGCCAGCCAGCCCGGGCAGCCCAGGGATTCCATTATGTCCCTGATGTTGAGCGCATCAGCTCATTGCCTACTGAGACAGAGTCATCTAAAGCACTTACAATATGCTTTATTTCTGCCATGCCATTTAAAGTAAGTGCATCAACTGGGCACTGTTGACTTGTCTTGGCAGTCCAGGGTAAAAGCCAAAGGGGGGCAGTTAATTGAACCTGTTGCCTTTCTAGAGACATTATGTCGTCTTCTTCAAGTCAGAATGATTAACCAGAATATTTTAGAACTAGTGTGTATGTGTCACTATAGCAGTAAAGTGCAAAACTTGGTAGGCATGTCATGAGTGGAGCCAGGTGGAGCCAGGGATCAGACTAGATGGCCCGGGGACCCCTTCTGACGTATTCTGTTTCTGTTTTGCTCTAATAAAGGGAGAGAAACACTTTAAACATTCTTGGCTGGTCAAGTGCCCTACATTAGCCCTGGTAAAATTCTTTAGAAATGGGCATGGAGTGGGGGGAATTGCATTCTCAACATGTTACTGAGGGGTGGAGGGAGGACGTTAACTCCTAGAAGGTGAGATGCCAGAGTTCACTTTTGCTGGGAATTTCCAGAAGGGTAATCTGTTTTTATGCCTGGAAGGACATGTGGCTTGTTAATGGCGACCCGAGAATACGCTGTACCTACTGCCTGGGTGGCTCCTCTCAGGGAGGCGCACGGCCAATGACAGGCGGGCTGAAGGCGGGTCGGTGGCACACCACGGGGACCGAGAGTGGCGGTCAGGGATGGCTCTTCTTGTGTGAACTGGCACAGGGGCCCCTTTCTGGGTGGGCCACAGGGAGGCACTTCAGCTGTTCCTGCTGCCTGTGCCAGAGGCACTGCTCTCGAGGATTCCAGCCGGGCCGCTTGCTTGGACCCGAGGAGCTTGTCCCCCCTGCCCAGGTGCCTTGAGTGACCAGCAGTTCCACTCATGGGCCAGGTTCTGCCTTACCAGTAGCTCCCCCTCCCCAAGGCCAAGCAGGCCGGTCTGGGGGAGAAGGCCATTGTTAGGCGCAGGCCAGCTGCACACATGCCTGGCCAGGCAGTCAAACCTTCCAGAGCAGAGTCCTGGGTTCAGAGCCGACCGGCTGTGTTGTTTTCAGAAAGTGGCCTTCCCCAAGCCTTCCTCTTCCAGAGATTACCTGCGGGACGGAAATTGTAACACGGCAAGGGGAGAGGCGCCCCCACGTCTTGAATGCGCCCTGTTCAACGGAGGGGAAGGGGTGAAGCCCTGCAAGGTGTGTGGAAGGGCCGACTGCCATAAATAATCCTCCAAGCCATTGCATGGTGCATCTGAATTAGGTCTCCGGGCCTGGGGAATGCCCCTTTTTCATGCCCCGGTGCCGGGCCTTGCTGCTCCCGCCCCCCGCAGAACAAAGCTGCATCCTTGCAGCCAAACCAGCTCTATAATTTGATTTAATGGCTTGTTTTCACTTGCTGGTTTAGATCTGCCTTGTAAATTAGCCGCCACAGCTTATTGTCCTGGGTAGCTGAGAAGGCCTGTTTCAGAGAGAACACAAAGGAGAGAGACTCTTCAAACTCGGCAATTTGGCTGGCGGGAACTGGGGGACCCTCGCTCTCTCCGAGATGGAGTGAACCAACCTCTCCGGCTGGGTTTCTTTGGGGCGGCTCCCTTTGATGTGAACCTGGATCCCTTGCTAATAATTACAGGCGCTGTAGATTGTATCTGGCACCCATGCAGGCAGCTTTGTAGATGCTTGAGTGCCCTGGCTTTCAGGTTTCAATAGAGATAATATTTTCAAGGCTTATAAGATGAAATGAAACGAGCTGCCTCCCTTTTAGAGAGCATAAAACCTGATCCTGCAATTTGTCTTGCCTTGTCCTGGCAGCTCCTTTGAGGTGTGTTGCACTGAGTAATGTTCCTGTGGACCCACCCAGGCGTCTGACGGGCCTCTTTCATACCCTCTGCTTTTGGGGACTGTTGCCAGTGCCCAGAGAGCTTCGGCCTCGGGGTGGTGCAGACACGAGACTCGTTGCCACCATCACTCCATTGGGAGCCCTGGCCCTGGACGAAAGGGACTCAGAAGAGTTGCCGAATATCCTAGAAATAGTTAACAATTCCAAACTTTTCCAAAGTCTGCAGATGTGCCTGGGCCACTAGGGAGGCGTCCAGATGAGCCGCATTATTCCCTTACCTCCGGATTAATTTGCATCCCAGCCTTTCCTCTTCTCAGGAACTTAGGGGGGGTCTTCCTCTGTTTTCTTTCATCCTCACAACAGCCCTGCAAGGGTGGTTAGCAGATGCTGGGCATTCTTCCTGCAGCACTGGTCCTGGACCACTGAGCTGCCCCCCCCCCCGCACACTTCCTTGGGGAGCTGTGTTCAAGCCTGCTCTGTAGGGTCTGGTGCCCCCCCCATCCTGGCACTTGCCGCCTCTGGCACAGCTTCCAGCCAGCAAATGCAGGGCACGCCCCTCCAGGGCTTGGCTGACTTGCTGCTCCTTTAGTTGCATGTGTGAATTGGTCAGACCAGGAGTTTCCCTGGCCCGTGGGCGAAGCCCAAATTGGGCTTTTACCTGAAGCTGGCTTGTGTCCAGTGGCCGCTTCTGTGTGTGGCAAAAATGCCCTTGGTCTCCCTCCCCCCGCTGGAGGGTCTTAATTGTCAGGGGAAAGGGGAAGCAGTGCCCAGATGAGATCTGAATCATTTATTTTGCATGCATGGTGGCTCAGCAGCGAGGGTCAAGCCCCGAAGTGGAGCTGACAGAAAGCCAAGATCTGGGCCTCTTAAAACCTGCAAGTTAACAATCAGCTTCCACTGCGCTTGTCGGGGTCTTTCCTTTATATAGTCCACAGGTTAACAACTGTGCATGTCGTCGTATTGCCAGGCTAACCATCGGTTCTGACTAATTCCAACTGTGCCTTCCATTGTACCCTTTTCTTGATGCCACCAGGGAGAGTTTGTGACTGATATCTTCTAGGTAACCTGTCTGTAGTTCCAAGAACAGTCTGTGAGCCTGCCCCTTTGGCATCTGCGGCTAGGCCAGGGGCCCCGTCTTGGTGTCTGCGGTGAGGCTGGGCAGGTAGCAAGCAGGGCAGAGGCCCGAGGTGCCTGCGGGTCCCTCTCTGCCAAAGCGCAGGGGAGCCTGCCTCGTCCCACTTTTACTTGGGGCTGGGCAAGCTGCCTGGAGCACTCTGGGTCCAGGTCTGCTATTGCCAGGCTGCTTGGGCCCCAGAAGAGAGTCGGTGAGCACATCTCCTGCAATATGAGCAGCAGGGCTCCTCAGTGTGGGGAGCGCTTCCTGATCTCGAGTGGTCAGCTCCAAGTGCCCTTCTGCCCAGGCTGCCCCCTCACATGTGGGTCCCTTTGAACTTGGCAGCCCTCCCCCAGAAGTGCGTAGGGGTGTCTCTGGTCACCCCTTCAGCAGCAGGCGTTTGCTGCCAGGGACCTCTTGGGACGGAGCTCAGTGCTGAATCCTTGAAAGGCTTTAATGTGGCTTGCTGCTCGGTTGTGTGTCTTTTGGGAACCATTTTGTGGGTCCAGTTGGGAGGGCAAGAGCAGGCCTCAGCCACCGCATCAAAGGTCTTTGGGCACCCCGTCCGCGCTGCAGGTCTGTGCCCAGCTCACCGCCAGATCTTTCCCTTTCCTGGCCTTCAGTGGATGCCCAGGATGCTGTTTGAATCCTAGGACAATGCAAGCTCATTGTTGCCTCCTGATTGTGGAAGGTGGAGGCCCAGCAGCCCCCGCACACGCCTCCCGGTTCCTTGGGGGGTGGGAATTGGGTAGCCAAAAAACACTGTCTGACTGGAGATGGCCTGCGCATTTCACGCAGAGCCCAAACCTGACATTCCCTGAGCAGAAGCACGTCACCACTTCCCGGTCCTTCTCTCCCCCTCCCCAAGACTTTCAGCAAGGAAAGCCCAGCTGGCTGCTCCACAGGTCATGAGCAGAGCCGACTGGAGCCAGGGGTCGGTCTAGATGGCCCAGGAGGCCCCTTCTGACTTGCTCTGTTTCTGTGCTCGTCGCAGAGCGATTGTTCCTCTGCCGTGGGGCACCAGGGCCCAGACAGACAGGCCTCGTGGGGAGCAGTCCGTGCCCTTGGATCATTGGTGCTGCTGTGCACCCTCCGGACGGGCCTGCGCGATCCGGGCCACACGGCCTCCACCTCTCGCTGGCCATTAGTCTCTGAGCATCGCAAGCAAAGAACTGGCGCGGTAGCAAGATGGCAGGGCTCGGCCACGCTGCCTCTGGGCCTTTTTGAGGCTTCCCTTTATTTATCCAGCAAATAATAGCTGTTCCTTAGCGTAGAGGCAGCTTTTCTTCCGGAGGTCGCACCCCAGTTGCTGGAGCATGTCCTTGAGATGTACAGCGAAGCAAAGTGGGCCGTGTGGGCCATGAGAAAGTCCCTGTTGGGCTGCCCAGAAGGCCCCCCCAGCTCCCAGCATTCGAAGTCGTGAGCCCTTCCTAGCCAAGATGTGGCACAAAGGCAGCCTGCAGCGGGGGGGGGGGGGGGGCGAAGTCGAGCACTCTGCTAGGCTTGAAGAAGTCTCTGGAGGCCAAAAGAACCCGACTTCCTAGGATGTTATTTATTTTTATTATAACATTTTTATGCCACCCCCATCGCAGAAAGCCTTGGGGTGGCTTACAAAGCAGGATAAAACAAACATAGAATAACCATTAAAAATTCGGAGCATCTCGACTCTATCATAAAACCAATAAATAGGAACAATAGTTAAGAATTAAAATATTGTTTAAATAAAAAGGTCTTGGCCTGGCACCGAAAAACAAACAATGACGGCGCCAGGCGGACCTCTCTGGGGAGCGCATTCCACAGATGGGGCTCCACCACAGAGAAGGCCCTCCTTCGGGTGCTCACCCTCCTAACATCCTTCACAGAGGGCTCCCGGAGATGTGAGAGGGCACAACCCTTCAGAGCACAAAACATGCCAGCATCAGGTGGCATAAGATCCTCTTAATCTCCTAGAAGTTCTGTCTTGAGATCTGCGGGAGAGGCCAATCTCTGGGAACCCTCCGTGAAAGAAATTAGGAGGGTAGGTACTCGGAGGAGGGCTTGCTCTGCGGTGGCGCCCAATCTATGGAATATGCTCCCCAGAGAGGTCCGCCTGGCGCCATCGTTATTTGTTTTTCTGCGCCAGGCGGACCTCTTTATTTAAACGTCATTTTAAATAAAGACCTTTTTATTTAAACGTCATTTTAATTGTTAACAATATTTATTTATTTATCTGGCCAGGGCAACTTCTTTTCTTTTATAACTTTTCTTTTATAACTTTTATATCGTTTATATTTCTTATTTATTTTATATTATTTTAATTTTATATTGTTATTTTTGTATTGTATTGTATTTTATTGTGTTGTAAGCTGCCCCGAGGCTTCGGCAAGGGGCGGCATAGAAATGTTCTAATAATAATAATAATAATGGCCACATCCAGGAGTTTCCCACTCCCAAAAAAGCAATGTTTGCCCCTAAAAAAAAAATAAAGTTACCCTCCCAGGACACGCAATTGTCACTCCCCGTGGGGCTTGCAGATCTGTGGGGAGGCAACTCTGACCAGAGACGGCAGTTGGCACTGCCGTCTCTGACCACCAATTTAGGACCTTGCGTTCTTTTTTGAAATGGGGTTCTTTTTTAAGAGCTACTGAGGATGGTATTTGATGCACGTTAAATGCATTCATATGTAGTAATGCACATTATTTGAGTGCAGTGGTGGAGGAGAGTATATAAAGTGTGCGTCACTGACTTAATACCGTGGTCGTTTGAGCAGTCGGCTGGAAAGTCGCATGAGGGTTGCAGCTAAATTTTGGGGCAGGTGCGACGCTGGCTTGGCAGCTGCAGTGCTCGGAGCACCGTTGTTGGCGATGCAGGGAAGGCGAGGCGCAGCGGGTGGTGGGCAGGCGCCCTTGCGGCTTTCGGCAGCCCCAGAACCTCTTGGTGGGACGTTGCAGGGCGTGAAGCCCCGAGTGTGCCCGGCACGAGGCAGAGGGGCTGCTTAAGCACTTCTTGGTTCTCGTGGGACCCCTTCGTGGGAGGAGCCGTGTTCTGCCAAGGGGTCCCATGAAGGCCCTGTGTGTGTGTGTGTGGGGAGGGAGGGGCTGCAGGGGCAAGCATGCTTAGACTAGCGTTCCTCCCGAAAACTCTGGAAGGCAGAGGCCATTCCTGGCTCCTGCATTCCTCTTCGCCTGCCCCACATAGGTGGGGGCCCTGGGTTGGTGCTCCTGCTGTCACGGCAGACCCCCCTCACCAGCCTCGCCCCAAGGGCACATCCACGAAATGGGCCGGGCTGTGCCCACACGCCCCCCTCCTGGAACGCCGGTCTCCTCGGCAGCGCACTCTGCGCCCACTAATAACGACTTGCAGCCACAAATAGCTTTCAACATGCCGACGAGTGCCTGGCTGAAGAGCGCACTTGAGCGAGCGCTAGACAGCTGGAAGTGCCCCTAATTGTCTGCCCGAGTGAGAACTGCCCGTGCTCAAGGGCCTTATTTTCTCCTGCTTAAAGAGACAATATTCTGCTTTCAACAAGCGCCGGAGGCACTTGGGTGGAAGGCCTCGTCCTGCGCGCCCTCTCCCTGCCCGCCCTTTTAAGACCAGCTGGCGCAGGGGGGCGGGGGGTCCGTGGGCCTTGCCTAACGGGGCTCGGCCTGAGTGAGCGGCTTTCCACGTAGCGCAGGGGGCTCCCTCCCCCCTTCCGACAGGCCCGGCCAGCTGTGAGTTACCTGTGGCGCAGATGAGGCCCGGAGAGCACCGGGCGGGCGGCCAGATGGGGAGGAGGGCCACGGGCTGGATTGGTGTGGCGTATGTTGCGCCTGTGGCTCTTCCACTCAGGTGACGCGTCGTGGCATCACTGTCCTCGGAGAGCGTCAAGGCAGGTGGGACCAGCTCCTCCGGGATGGAGCTCCTGGTCTCCAGCCAAGCATGGTGTCTGGAGGGCAGCAGGTTGGGGAGGGCCGTTGGGCTTGGAGGCACCGGGCAGGGAAGCTCTTTCTGCGACCTCGAGGCGCGTGCAGCGGCCTTCCGCGTGAAGCGCATGCTTCTGCAAGGCGCCTCGGCCTCAGCAGCCAGTGCTGTGAGCTCGCAGACCATGCTGCGCTCTGCCGCAGCCCTGGCGGTCCTCGCAGAAGGGGTGGCCTGGGAGCCCTCGTGCTTTGGACAAAATGCCCTGGGGGGTGCGCAGAGCGAAGTCTCTGGCGCTCTCCACGTGCATCGAACGAAGGCGCACGCGGGACATGCTCTGCGCAATGATTTCCTGCCTCTTGAGGCCCCGCTGGAGCAGCCGACAGGCTCCAACTTGCTGGGGCTGAGGACGAGGGAGGGGAGTGACCCGGGCAGCTGCCCTGCCCCACTCCCTGAGGTCTGGCTTCCACCCCACAGGTGTCGCCTTGGGGTGGCTGTGTGCTCCGAATCTCACCCATGGGCTTTAGGCAGGAGTTGAATGGCGTGGGGGGGGAGCAGAGCCCTGCTGGGAGAATCCCCCTGGGGGTCCCTGCAAGTAGGGCTGGAACCACTGCGTGCAGCGCCCCCGCCCAGCCCCAAGGGACACCCAGCTCGAGGGCTGCAAGAGCTGCCGAGAGGCCCCGGAGAGCCGGCAGGGATGCGCTCCCTCTGCTGCTCTCCCATCAGAGGTCCTCATGTGGGGCAGCCGGGGCTGCTTCCGTGGCCAGGCCTGCGCCCCCACCCTGGCCACTGTGGGCCCCGGTCCCCAGCCCCACCCGAGAGTGCCTGGAGTCGGCTGGCCACTGTCCAGAGGCCTGCCTAGGAAAGGGCTGGTTGCTGCTGGCTGGCGACGGTTTGGTCTCCCGGGTCAAGGGAGGCTTTTCTCGGAGAAGGGGGCTCACCACGGTGGCACGGGACACTCCTATGCAGAGGCATGGATGCCCCCCCCCCCCGGCCTGGCCAGCCCTTCCTCCTTGCTGGCTTTCAGGGGCCAGGAGGGCCAGGTTTCTGTTCGGGGCACTTGCGTAGCCCTTGACCCCCTTCCTGGAGCTGCCCTGGGGCCAGGCGGTGCTCTGGGAGCCCCTGCAGCTTCGGCTGCTCCCTTCCGAGTCCCAGCCCCGGTGGTGCACAAGCTCTCGCCCTGAGGAGCCCCGTGGGTCCGTTTCAGTGGGCCCGAGGGGGCGAGGAGTCTCTGGGGCTGGAGTGCAGTAAGCCCTGGCCAACTTGGTGTCCCCGAGCCAGGGGCTGCCTGCCCTGTGCGCCCTCCCCCTTCCTGCCCCTCCATGCATGGCTTGGCTTTTATCCCGAACCGACTGTGGAGCCAATCTGATTGCCCCCCCCCCCCCCCGCCTTCAGTTCAGCCTAATGATCTGGCTTGGCATGGGTAATGCAATTTTGCCGTTAGCTGCAGTCAGGCAGGGAGCTGATTTGCATAATGTTCTAATGGGGATTAGGTGGCTGGGGTTGCCATGGAAACTGGAGGGTGAGGCATTGAATGGGGTGGGTGGCTCTCAGGGTGGGGGTGATGCGGGGCATTGCGGTGATGAATGGGGGCGCAGTGCTGCTTGGACGGTGCCCAGCCTTGGCCTGCGTCCTTTGGGGGCAGACAGATCTTCATTAAAGTGTAACCAGGGGCAAGGGAGAGTTCTTAATTTTCCCTTTCCCAAACTTGTTAAAGCATGCAAATATTTTTAATTGCATGATTGCAGTGGGTGTTCAGGAAAAGAATACCTTTGGTATGATGCAAATATTTAGAAGGCAGAATTGTAGAGCTTTCCCCCTTCTTTTGCTCCTCTGCCTCCAATGAAAGTTGTGTCTGAATTCCTTCCCGGAAGCAGGTGGAGGTGCAGCCCTGGCTGCCTCCAAACCTCCGTGGGTCTTCATGCTGTTTTGCTGGTTTCTTGCCAATTCTGGAATGTTCTCAGAAGGGCGGAATGCCTGGGAAGGGATTCCCTTCTGAGGACAGAAGCCCAGCCCAGACTGCGGCCTGGAAGTGCTTCCCTTCTGCCCCTCCAACCTGCCCCACTGCCTCAGGGTTTCCCCATGGCTGGGAGCGGGCTGATTGTTTTCTGTTATTTCCAAAAGCAATTTGGGATTCTAAGCCTTTTTTAAAGTGGCATAGAAGCGCGCTCTCATCTCTCCGGTCACTTACTGATGGCCATCACCAGTGCAGTAAGCTTTGGAAATGGCTTCCGAAGACAAGTCCGCGGAGGCAAAGCTGCTTCCTACATAAAAGCATTGGGGTCAGCAAGGGATTGCTTGTCCAGCATCGCACAGGCTCTTACTTTCCCTCCCTCCCTGCTGGCTGTAAACGGCCCAGCCCCTGCCCCATTCAGCCGGCCACTGGTCACCCCCTGCTGCAGTTCCCGGGGCCGGCGGGAGAGCGTGTGGCTCGTGGGCCAGCTGGCCTGCCGCTCCTCCAGCCGGGTTGTTGGCCTCTGCTCTGATCCCTGTGCTGCTGCAGCAGGCTTTCCTGCAGCAGCGCTTGTTTCTCTGCAGTATAAGGCCCGTTAGAGGCTGGAGTAGCCATTTCTGGTCTGTGCATCATGCTCCCGGCAGCTTTTCCTGCCCAAAGCAGAAGAGACCTTTTTATTGGAAAGGCGACTGGCTGCAAGAATGGAGCAGCTCGCAACTGTGGGAAGAAACAATTCTTGAACTGCTGAACATTTCTGGATGTTTGCTTTATTGATAACGAGCTGCTCTGAACTCTCCAGAGGAGAATCTGACTCCATTCCAGGGCGTGGGCTCCACCAGCCTCCATTGTTAGCGGGCTTCTGGATTCCTTGCCTGACAGTCAGACCTTGTTTAAGTTGGAAGTCAAACAGTCGTTACAGCTGCTCCGATCCAAGAGAGGCTGCCTCCTAACCCCTTTGCCCCTGGATGGAGGTGGCAGTAGGGCAGCCCCACGTCTGTGTCTGAGCGGGTGTCCGGCTCCATGCACTTGCTCGTGGCACAGGGGCCGGAGTCTCCCCCTCCAGGCTTCTCCTCTGGATCAGAAAGGACAAAGGATGTGCAGCCGGCCTCAGTGGAGTGCTTTGCCTGGAAGAGCATCCTTCAGGTTACTCAGGCTGAATTCTGTGCATGCCCCGAGACCAGGGGCATGGAGCACAAAGTCCTTGGGGGGAGTGTGTTCTGTGTAGACCAGGCAGTGATTTTCCGCCGCTTCCTGAGGGCCTCCGGCTTGGAGGCATGAAATTGTGGTGCTGCACGGCAGGGTTCCTGGTTTCTCTCACAAGCTGCTCCCGTGATCTGGCTTGGACAGCACAGGAGCTGGCCGTGGGTGAATTTACCCTTCCTCCAGATCACAGGAGGGCTTCTTAACCCTCCCCCCTGCCCTTTCCAGGTTCCCATGACAGGAAAGGGACAGCCGCCCTACCGAGGGCACCCATTCACCTTGGAAGCTCACATGCGCTGCGACTTGTTGCATCCAGATTAACCCGAACCAGCCTGATTCCTTTCTAGTTTCTGTGGAGCTTGTCTGGGGCAGATGCAGCCATATTTGATCCATTTAAAAAAAACTGGCCACGGAGGACTCTTAATTCAGCTCAGTGGCCACGAACTCTTCAGTGGCATTGGCCTTTCAGTTCTGTCTCTCACGCTGGTGTCATCAGAAGAGTGTGCGAAAGGGCACCAAAGTTTTCCATCCCATTGCCGATTCTTGGGGATGGAATCTCTCGTTGCTCGTAAGAAGGGAGACCCTGTTCTGTTCCAGGACTTGCAGCCCGTCCAGTGAAGCAGCTTCCAGAGTTTGCTTTCTTCCTCTATATCATGGTGACCAAGGACTGTCTCCTCTCTCCCTTCCAGACGGAGATCGCGAAAAGGCTGAACACGATTCTGGCCCAGATCATGCCTTTTTTGTCTCAAGAGGTGAGAACCCGTTTGGATGCCGGCTGACGGCTTGCAGCAGAAGCCGTAAAACCAGGCCCTCCCCCAGGGCAGCTCCCCGCGGAAGCAGTTGCTTGCCAGCGGCTGGCCCCTTCTTGGCATTCTGATCCCTGCCAGCGATGGAGCTCTTCCTGCGCGGCTCTTCCGATCCCCTCTTAAAGCCCCCCAAAGTGGAGGCTGCGCTTATACCACGCAGCTGCAAATTCCAGCGTACATCAAGCACCGCGCTGGCTTTTTTCCTCCCGGCTTGTTTTATGCAGCCGAGCCCTGCCTGGGTGGCCCCTTTCACCTGAATGGAGCAGCTCCAAGCAGAGGAAGCTGCTCAGGCCTGAATGGTCTGGGCTGCCCCATCTCTTGGTGGTGCAGTGGCGAAAACGGGGCGAGGCATTCCCGGTGCGGCTGCACGGCGGGGGTTATGGCAGGGCATAGCTCTTCCCGCTGCCCTCCGGAGAGCGACGTGGCCACAGCTCAGGCCCAGCGGCCTGCACCACCGGGCTGTCCGCGCCCGGGGTGCCCCCGTCCTCCCGCGAAGCCCTGCAGGGGGCTCAGCCCTCACGGCACCCGCTGCCACTGCTGCCCGGCTTCCGTAAGGACACACACCTGAGCTTTTCCAGCGAGGCTTGGTAGCCCTGGCGTGATTGCCAATAATTCTTGCTCTTCATCTCGCAAAGGCCGTTTCGCTTTAGAAACTGGGCTGCCGGGGGGGCACTGGCGAGGGTGGGCTAGTGTGTGCCAAAGCTGCTTTCTTCCTCGTTGAGTACCGGATCGTGTTTGTCCCACTGATTTGCTTTCGTCCTGCCGTGGTGGCTCCTGCCTGCTGGAGCCTGTTGATTGTTCCCACAACGTCCCTGGGAGCTGAGCATCCCCCCAGAGCGCATTTCTGCAGAATCTTTTTGCCTCTGGGCTGTTTTTCCACCGTGGGGACTTGTGTTCACGGGGCTCGGTCTCTCGCACCCCACAATTCCAGGCCGTGCGACTGCCGCTTGGGAGCCTGAACGCTCCTGGCCTGTTTTCCAAGCCACTCTTCTGTGGTCGGAATGGCTGGTCGGCCTCTTCCCTGCCTTGGGTGAAGGGGCAGCACGGTGTGCCCACCCTAGCGGAGCGTCCCAAGGTGTTCTGCAGCAAAGACTCCCAAGAGGCAGGAAATGCGCTTGATTTCTAAGATGCAACTCCTGATCTGCCGGGGACAGCCGGTTTCTCCCTGGGGACACGGCAAGGCTGCAGACACCAGCCAGCACGAAGTGGCTTCCCTCGCGGGACTGGGAGCTGTAGCCTCCGGTTTCCTGGCTGCTTCTGTGCGGGATCTGTGCCGCTGAATAGGAATGCGCCCAGACTGCTGGCACCTCCTCAGGAGGAGGAGGACGGAGGACGTTTCACAGTCTCTCTCTCTCTCTCCCCCCCCCCCGCCCCCCGTAGCACCAGCAGCAAGTGGCTCAGGCGGTCGAGCGGGCCAAGCAAGTCACGATGACGGAGCTGAACGCCATCATTGGGGTATGTGGGGTTCCCAGTCTGCCTCTCATTGGGCCTGTGCCCCTTTCTTCCTACCGCAGACCGTAAGCCGAGAGCGCCAGGCCCTGCCCTGGGGCTTGCAAACCTGCCACAAGCAACCGCCGCCTTTTCTCCAGCTTGAGAGGGCCGTGGGCCAGACGCTTGCTTGTGTTTGCGGAGGGCTTCCGTCCTGCCCGTCGATTCTGGAAGCCTGGTGCCCTCCTGATCTTGGAGACCAAGGCTGCCCCTGAACTGGAGGACCAGCCGTCCTCGACTTAATGCTGACAAGCAGGGATGGCGTGGCGGATCAAGGGGAAGTTACGGGAAGTCCTGGGGGAAGGTTGTGATTTCGAGGAGAGCAGAGCCTGAGCACGGCCCCATGCACCCACTCTGGATTTTGGGAAGGATGGTTTTAATAAATGCAGCACGCTAATAGGTAAGGTCCTGTGGCAAGTGACCCTAAGCAGTCCAGGATGGGTGGGGGCTTAAAAAAGGAAATTTTGAAGGCACAGCTGCAGACAAGTCCCAACAGAAATAAAAGCAAATGGGTGACAGAGAAACTTGTGTGGCTTTGCTGAAAACTTTGAGCTGAGGTAAAAATGCGGGAGGCGGTGCGGTGCGCAGGAAGCGGAAGGTTGGCCAGGCGGCAGGAGGGGAGTGCAGGCAGGTGGCCCAGGAATGACTCCAGGGAGGCCAAGGCTGGGCATGATTAGCAAGGAATGCCAGAATCAACCCCCCCCCTTCAGGTGTGTGCAGGTGGGCAGCAGGGAAAAGCAGCAGCGGCTCATCTTCTCCGTGAGGAAACTGAGGCAACGCCAAGGCTGCCATGCATAGTTTCCGCAGCCGGGCCGCTGGGGCCCCCAGGCCCAGAGAGGGACGCAGGCCCGGGGACAGGCGTGGTGCCCCTCCTGGGCGGAAGGAGCCCGGGTGGGCTGCTCTTGCACCCTCTCTGTGGCTGGTGGCCCAACTGGCCGTGGCCGTGGCTGGTGCCTCCACTCCTTGAATTGTAACCCCTCGCTTGCTTGCTCAGGTCAAGCCCTCGGCAGTCCGGTGTGTTGGCGGAGGGCTGGCCTGGGCAACTTGGGGCCTGCCATGGACTCCCAAGATGAGCAACCTTGCAGGGCTGCTGCGCGAACGAGTGGAGAGGAGGCGAGCCTTCCGAGTGGGTGTGCGCATGCAGAGCAACGAGGGCTGGGTGCCGGCAGGGATAATAAGGCAACATTTGGAGAGATAAGCTGGGTGGCTGCTGCCACTGCCCCCCCTCCAGCCCGGCCCATCCTTGAGGTGCTGTCAGTGGGCCACCGTTTCGCCTCAGCCCCCCCCCCCCCCCCCC